>NC_044305.1:54960423-55294246 GCF_007474595.2 Lynx canadensis | reverse complement strand
ATTTAATTTTGGAAATGACATTTCCTTCTAGCCCTTCTCAGAGAGCAATTTATGTCAGTCATCCGGGATCTCCCTCTGCCAATAACAGTGTCAATGGACTTGAATTTCCTATTGACTTTGGGGTGAGAGGGGCTCTCTATTTGACTCTTTCCAAGCCACATACTTTTCACCGCTGTAGAGAAAACTTGACTTCCCGAGGAAGTTTCCTTGCGCTCTCAGACCTAATCTTACCCTCCTTTTATAGTCTCAGAGAAAAGGGGGGAAATCTGCACAAGTCTTATTGTCGGGCAGTACGAGTCTGGCTGGATTTACTCCACCTTGGAGTCCCGTGATGGTATCCCCATAAAAACGTGGGTGTAACTCCGCGAAGAGATTAAGGTGACTGGAGCACCCAGAGTGGCCAATGTCGGTGCACTCTTGCCCCCTAGGAGCGGCTGTAAAAGTTACCTGCGTGAGTTCTAAAATGCACTGCGTTTGTACAAATAAAACGTGTCTCTTTATTCATATGAATGTGAAATTTTCAGAGAATGTGTATGTGTCTCAGAATTGGACGACAATTAGACTTCAATTCATTTCTTCCCTCCCAAGTGCATAATTGGGATTCTTCTGTGTGTCACTCAGAGAAACCAAACATTTGTAGGATACGGGACACAATCTTATTGAGATGAACAATAGATATTTGATTTAAAAAAAAAAAAACTCATACCCTATTACTGTCCTCCACTTTATCTAAAGAGGTTGATGACCTGAGGGGTGCCTGGGTGGCTCAGTCAGTTAAGCGTCTGACTTCGGCTCAGGTCATGATCTCACCGTCCATGAGTTCAAGCCCCACGTCGGGCTCTGTGCTGACAGCTCAGAGCCTGGAGCCTGCTTCGGATTCTGTGTCTCCCTCTCTCTCTGCCCCTGCCCCGCTCATGCTCTGTCTCTGTCTCAAAAATAAACATTTAAAAAAAAAATAGGTTGATGAGCTGAATATTTTTATGTTGCAAATAGTTTACAAATTCCACGTTGAAATGGTAAGAAAAGTTATTGCCATCCAGAAGGAGACGATGTTCTGGAATAAATGTGAGATTCAGGTTAGATGATGAATTGGTAGGATTCTGCTAAGAAAAGTCCCATTTTGTTCTCCTATGGGAATAATGTGTGTGTGTTAGAAGTAATGATTGCTTTTTTGTTTTGTGGGGTGAGTGGACTCAGAGCATTTAAACTCAGGCAAATCTTTGATGATGCCATGCTACTTCAAGCTGTCTGTTCTCTGCCTTCAAAGGGAAAGTATTCTGAAGACCAAATGTTCATAAATTCTACTTCCTTGAGGCTGCTCCAAATTATTTGTCTCATTCTTGAACAAGGGCTATACATCCATCTACAGATTCATTGAGTGTGTTCTTAATCCAAAGTTGGTTATTTTGGGGCGCCTGGGTGGCTCAGTCGGTTAAGCGGCCGACTTCGGCTCAGGTCATGATCTCGCGGTCCGTGAGTTCGAGCCCCGCGTCGGGCTCTGTGCTGACAGCTCGGAGCCTGGAGCCTGTTTCTGATTCTGTGTCTCCCTCTCTCTCTGCCCCTCCCCCGTTCATGCTCTGTCTCTCCCTGTCTCAAAAATAAATAAAACATTAAAAAACAAAAAAAAACAAAAAAAAACAAAGTTGGTTATTCAACGTTTGATCGTCCCATTTAAATTTCGGTTTGGGGGTTTGAAGTGGCAAGTATAAATAAATTCTACCTTCCTTCCCTCCTGGTTTGGAATGCACTAAGACTTAAGACACGGGAGACAGAAAAGGAAATATCAGCTATATTACTACCAAACTGATTTAAGCATTTGGTTTAGGTATGCTCCGCCCTCTCCAGTTTGGACATTTTACCATCTGATCATAGCCCCACACGGGCAAAGCCTATTCTTCTAAGCTTACCAAGGGCCTAGCACAGGCCTCAAGGCACTTGTCTGATGGACAGGTACCTCCAAGAGAGCAGGCTACATGGAACCCACCAAGCTCAGCTCGTTGTCTCGAATGCACTGTTCACCTAGAGTCATTCTCATGCAACCGGAAAGGAGTACGGTCGGAACAGATTTCAGCTGGAAGTTTTCCTTCTGTATTTTTCTCTTCGGGCAAGTGAAACAACAACTCCCTTCTCTCTGTGGAAACACTAGGGGTGGATGGTTTCTTCCGACATCTGGAATCTTCTCAAACATCACTGGGGAATAAAGTCTAGATCAAATGGTACATGTACCATGCTCCCCTCCCCCCCCACGTCTGCCCACCACCAGCTCTCAATTAGTGTTATTTTTATTGATCTTATAGCTTACTATTGTCATCTATAAAAGTTGACAGCACCTTTGTATTCCAAAGACAAAGTATCCTTTTCTAAATAAAACAAAATAACCGACTTGGCACTTCGAAAATGATGCTACACGTATGAGAAGTAAATGCTATTCCTTTAACAGGACCTGTTAAAGACTAGTGAGAAGCAGGAAGCGGGGTGTCTGTGTGACTCAGTCAGTTACACGTCTGACTCTTGACTTGGGGTTAGGTCATGAGCTCACGGTTCTCGAGTATGAGCCCCGCCTCAGGCTGTGCGCTGACCGCGTGGAGCCTGCTTGGGAACCTCTCTCTCCCTCTCTTCCTCCCCCTTCCCTGTTGCACACAGTCTTTTCCAAAAAAAAAAAAAAAAAAGAGCAGTGAGAAGAACACAGGCACAGCATTGAAACCTACGTCTTCCACCCTCGTCCTCTCCTCCTTAATTTATTGTTTTTGTGGACCATAGGCACACCATTTTTGTTGCATGTGATAACATCGCCTAAAGACAGGCCACCACGACTCCTCATCCGGCCAGTGGACCTGGAAGTATCCATTGGAAGGGTCCCTGTATGATGTGTCCACACTGCTTTCCCCTCAAGCTTCACCGGTGTGAGTGGCTGTCGGGAAGTTGAGGGGACGACCGTGGCGAAGTCTGGAGCTCAGTTATGGTGACTCAGCAAGGGTGTGATGAGATTCCGTGGGCAAGAAGAGACTGGCATTGCCCCGGCTGCATTCCCAATGAACATATTTTATCCAGGATACACGTGGACATGATAAATAATTTTATGATTACCAAGAATGTTCCAAATACCGTACTGACTCCATCATGCGATAATAAACCTCTGGCCACTACGGATGCCTTAGAAGAAAAGTATCACCGGGGGCGCCGGGGTGACTCAGTGGGTTAAGCATCCGATTCTCGACTTCAGCTCAGATCATGATCTCACGGTGTGTGGAATCGAGCCCTGCACGGGGCTCTGTGCTGACAGCGTGCAGAGCCCACTTGGGATTCCCTCTCTCCCTCTGTCTCTGCCCCTCCCCCGCTCACACGCGTGTGCTCTCATGCACACACTCTGTCTCTAAAATAAACAAAATAAACTTAAAAAAAAAGAGAAAGGTATCGTCACCTTTAGTCTACAGATACACAAACAAGCTGGGTCTTCTAGGACAGAAGTGTTTTCCTAAAGATGCAAGAATAGTAGGTAACACAGCCGGTTCAAGCTCGCTCCTTTGTAACACGAAATCAGACTTCAGTTTCTCTTTTGCACCAAGACTGCCTTCTTTAAAAGGCAAACATGCTCAGAGGTTTTTGGTGCGTTTGTTAAATCTCATTTAGTCCCCAAATACGTGTTGTGCTTTTACAACAAAGTAGGTCCTGGGAGTAGCCTGAAGAGAAAGTTATACCCCTGACGATTAAAACCCAGCAGAGCACCGTAAGGACTGAGAAGGGCAAGGACTGTCTCCATATCGTCCGAATCTTTTCAGGGTAAAGATGTATTTCCAGCTGGATTCATCCGTCTTTAATCTGAGTCAGATTGGTGGACACATCCAACGAGTTTAATGAAGGAGGTCGTAAACAATTGCAGTCAAAATTTAAATTCATGTAAATCACATGTAAGATCCTCCGAAGTTGATTAGCACCTGATAACACCAGATAATGAATTCCTTGGATAGTGGGGGAATAATGATACTTTTAGGGCAAATTGGGACAATAAATTGGAGAAGCCTCTTTGGGGAAGATGGTCATTTCATCCCTCTAGAATAATTTTGATTCATTTAGGAACTCTTGATTCCAGCTTTCTGAATGTGATCTGGGGTACACGCATTGTTTAGGCATCACAGTTCTTTGTAAAGGTGATTTGGCCAAGCAAACTCCCAGGCAAATTCTGTTTCAAATTCCCTTGGCCTCCACAGAAGCCATCAATTTAAGCAACCTTCTGTCTGGATTTCCCCTGCCAACAATTTGCTGCTTGATCATTGTTTCCAATTGCTAAAGTGACCCTTAACTATGGCTACTAGAGAATTCCCTGGTTCCCACAAAGCAATGGAGAAAGCCTAGACCAGTGGGATTTTTTTTGGATTAGCTTTGCGCCCCCCGCAAATACTTAGGTAGCCTCATTCTCCCTTGCCCTAAATAGGCATTCTTAAAAATGCTGATAGCGTGAGTGACATCAGATGAGAGAGATCTATACAGATCTACTTGTCCCACTAAAGGCTGCCCTTTAGAGCGCCAGGAAACCTTTATAGCTTTAGTCCACCACCCAGAATTTTTCTTTTTTTTTTTGGTGGGGGGTGGGGGGGCGGCTAGAGTAGCCAGAAAACGATATAACCTATTTGTGTGCATTAGGTTAGGTATAGTATCTGAAAAACTAAGCCCATGACTTCATAAAAATGGTAACTTCAAGTTGAAGCTCACCAAAAAACTTTGACTCTTACAGCAAGAAAGACTAATTCTGAGAGGGGACTACGAGGTGGGGTCATTTTTGCACCTGGGCTCTCTTTGGTGTCTCAGCTACTTAGCAGGCCATGGAAGAACATGCTAGGCACCCCCCCCCCACCAAAGTCTGGGATTTGGCTTCAGTGAAGAAGAGGGGAGACGCTTCTTTTGGGCTGTCACTTAACTTCTCAAGGAGAGAGTTCAGATACAGCATTTATGTATGGTAAAAGTGTATGGAAGCGTTTGCTTATTGGTGGATATCTTCATTCCTCTAGTGGACATCTTCCATACAATAGGAACCATTAAGACTCTGGGTGCCCTCTGTCCTCAAGAGGCACCTGACAGCCCCAAGGGAACAGAAGCAAGCATATAACTGAAACACAATGCATTTCAATTGTGCAAAAAAAAAAAAAAAGAGGAAAATAAATACAAGGCGATAATGCTTATAATCAAGATATAAACCAACTACTAGGACAGAACAGCTCAATGAGCAACTGACTTCCTGGGGACTCAGGCCGTGCTTCAATGAGTGTGCTATTTGAGCTGCAGGTCAAATGTGTTTCTCACCCGTAGAATCACTTTGGTTGAAAAAAAGGAAAGACACTGGGAGTGGTTTTATTTCAGCTGATAAACGCATGGGTATATAACTGGGGTCGATCTATAACATACCACACAATCATGAGTTGTATGTGGAAAATATGACAGACAAGATCTTTTCTGTTATGCAAATTTTATATTTAGTAGAAAACCATAGAGCTTAAATATTTAAAAGCCTTATTTGACTTTCCCAAACCAAAGGTGTTTGCTTCTTGAGAGCGTTAATCATGCACAAACATGAGTTATGAATACACAGTAGATGCCTGTTTATTCAGAATCCAAATTGAGGAGCTCAGAAAAGAGCTATTAAAAGCATATTCTATGATTTCTTTAATAGAAAACATTTACTAACTAATGTCAAAGATTTGTTATGACGATTGAAATCTCTGGTGGCTCCTGGGTGGCTCAGTCGATTGAGCATCTGACCCTTGATTTCAGCTCAGGTCATGATCCCTGGGTAGTGGGATCGAGCCCTGATTAAGATTCTCTCTCTCTCTCTCTCTCTCTCTCTCCTCTGTACCTCTCCCCCACTCTGTCTCTCAAAAAAAAAAAAAAAAGGAAATCTCCATTTTTTTTGTAGGAGCAAGACAATACCACATTAACATTAAAAATCATGGAATTTGGAAGGCCATAAGAAACATTAAACTTCAGTGGATTGTCACTGTTAAATATTTTTTTAGTAAGTGGAAATTTCCTGAAAACTTATTACTGTAGCGTTTTACAGATAGGAATTGAGCAAACAAAGATATTAAGTAACTTCTCCCATCCAAATGTTTTGCCCGCAGTCTCTCCATCTTAGGTGAAGGATACTCAATGCTTTCCATTGTGTAGGTGAAAGACGTGCACTCCTTACTTTATTAATTTTCCTGCAGGAATTTGCTTCATGTATTGTGTAATTCACACACTTACCAGCCACAGTATGTGTCTCCCTGCTAGAATGTCGGACCCACAAAGGTTAGATTTGGATCTCTTTTCTTCAACTGAGCTATCTCTAAAACAACTGCTGGAATATAGGAAGTGCCCACTATTTGTTGAATCTAAAAAACTTACAGTCATCCTACTGTCTCTCCTCCTTTCCCTCCAATTTCCTCTTGATCCCACTCCAACCATGGCACCACCCTCTCTGGGTTCTCCTAGCTTACTTCTCACATCTTCTTGGACTTCTTTGCCAGTTTTTTTTCCTCCTTCCACTTAGAAGTGGACCACGGGAATCACTTCTTATGCCTCCTCCCTCTCTTTCCTTCTCACACCCTAAATGACATCATCCAATCCCTAGGTTGAAAACACTAACTCTACATTTCTCCAAATTTCTACATGTGGGTCAGACCCTTCTCCTCATACCCAGAATTATATCAAACTACTCACTTAGTTTCACAGGGTTGTCTAATATGCATCTCAATTTCAGTAAGCTCCAAGGTGAACTTTACCTGTTTCCTAAGATAAGCGTATCCGACAGTCTACCCCATCTTCGTTAATGGCAACTCATACTTCCAGTTGCCCAAGCCAAAATCCTTCAATGCTCCTTAACATCTCTCTTTTTCTCACAGTATCTGTCTGTTGGTTATATCTCCCAAATATGCCTCGTGTCTGACCATCTCCAGCACTACCACCTTGAGCCAAGCCTCCGTTCTCTCTAGCACAAATTATTGCTTTCCAATTGGTTTCAAATTATTCTCTGACCTGAATCAAGGTGATCCTTATAAAGCATAAATCATCCAATCACCTGACCCCTTTGCTCAAAAGCCTCCAGTGTCTTCCAGTCCCAATCAGTGTTACATCCAATGTCTCCACCATGATCCATGAGGCCTCAAGTGTTCTGGTGCACCAGCATAATATTCATATATTCATATATATGAATAATATTCATATATATGTATGTATACACACTATATATATATATATATATATATATATATACCTCAGTTCTCCGTGCCTATCAGTCCTCTCCTCTTTCCAGTTACACCATCCCTCAGACACATCTGGCATGTGCCCACCTCAGGACCCTTGTACATGCTGTTCAATTCTGCCTGAGATGCTTTTATATAATCAGATATATTCAGGGCTTACTCCGGCACTTTTTTCAAATCTCTGCTCAAATATCACCTTATGCAAGAGGTCCTCTCTGAGAGCTCAATATAAAAATAGTACCTTCACGCCTCTCCATTCTCTTTCATCATTCCGTAGTTTTCATAGTTCTTTCATGACTTAACTTTGTTATATTCATTTGTTTACATCTGTCAATGTACAATGCACCCCGCTGAAAGCTGAAGATTGTTCTATGTTACTCCTGGAAAAGTGCCTGGCGTAAGCATAAATAGTTTTTGATAAGTCAACACTATTTTTCTGAAACCATTTCTACCAAAAGAAAGTTTGTTCATTCCTGGGAGGAAATAGCACATTACCCCTACCACCCACCATATGTATAAATTTATTCAAAAGGAATGAAAGACCTAAAGGGAAGGGCTAAATCTATACATGTCTTCAAAGAAAACATAGGAGTAGATCTCTGTGACCTCGGACTAGGCAATGGCTTCTAATATATGACACCAAAAAGCAAAGCAACCAAATACAAAATAGATAAATCGGATTTCGTGAAAATTAAAAACTTTTGTGTTTCAAGGGATATCATTAAGATAGTAAAAAGACAACACACTGAAAGGGAGAAAATATTTGCAAATCATATACTGGATAAAAGTCATATCTAGAATATATATAAAATCAAGAATACATATATGCAGATGGAAAAAGGCCTAATTACTTAATTTAAAAATAGGCAAATGGGGCACCTGGGTGGCTCAGTCAGTTAAATGTCTGATTCTTGATTTCATAGTTTGTGAGAGCCTGCTTGGGATTCTCTCTCTTCCTCTCTTACTGCCCCTCTCCTGCGTGCTCTCTCTCTCTTTCTCAACTAATAAATTTAATTAAAAAGTAGGCAAATGGTCTGAGTAGACACTTGTCAAAAAAATACATATATATATATATATATATATATATATATATAAACACTAAGCACATGAAAAGATATTTGAAAACATTACTCATCAAGGGAATTCAAGTCAAAACCACAACCAGCTACCACTTGATACTCACTAGCATAGCTATAATGAAAAAAAAAAAAAACAACAGATAATAATATGTACTGGGAAGGATGTAGAGAAACTGACACCTTCATACACTGCAAGTGAGAATGTAATATGATGCAGCAATTTTGAAAACCAGTCCGGAATTTCCTCAAAAGATTAAATAAAGAATTACCATCTACCAGTAACTCTATTCCAGGGTGTATACCCAATAGAAATGAGGACCTATGTCCACATAAAAATTTGTACGTGAATTTTCATAGCAGCATAATTCATAGTAGCCAAAAAGTGGAGACAGCACAAGTGTCCAACAGCTAATGAATGGGTAAATAAACTCTATTTAAGGGAATATCATTCATCAACAAAAAGCATCGATACATGCTACCACAGGAATAAACCTTAAAAACCTTATGCTAAGCGCAAGAAGCCAGTCACAAATGACCACCTACTGTAGGATTCCATTTTTATGAAATGTCCAGTGTAGGTAAATTTATAGAGACAGAAGGGTATTACACTGGTTGTCTAGGGATGGGGATGGGGGGGGTAGAATGAGAGAATTGGGGGCAACAGTTAGAAAGTATAGAGTTTCATTTTGGGCTGATGAAAATGTTCTAAAATTGATGCTGATGATGATTGCACAACTCTGTGAATACCTAAACATCTATATCGTTTATTAGTTTCCTTGCCTGGCCTCAGAGTGTGAGCTTCATGAGAATAGGTACTTTGTCCCATTCACTACTGTTTCCACAGAGCCTAGAATAGTGTCAAACATACACTAAGTACTCAATAAGCATATGTGGAATATACTCTAGCCACAGCATTGTTAAAAAGACTAGCAAGTGACGATTGTTAGCAGAGCATATAACAGGTGCCTGGCGTATGTAACACGGCAGGAGCAGTATTTGGATTTTTCTTGAACAGCACAAATATTTCACATTGAATAATTATATTCATTGAAAAAGATCATTTTTAAGAGATTTCTTTGATAACCAAGAGTTTACTGCATTATTAAAATGTTTTAATGAAGTGTCCTCTCATAGAAATTGTTTCATCTAAACACACTGGAGTCTCATCTTAATTTTAACTTTGCTAATTAAGTTATACCAAAAAAAAGATATGCAGAAGGGATTTCAATGAAGACCAACGACCAACAGCAGTTTCTATTTGATATACACTATACATTTGATTCTTCTGACACTTTTTAATGACTTTGTAGATAACCAGCCAAATCAGACTGATTATATAATCCAGTGCTAATAATTATCTTCCTGAATTTATAGTCAATTTTCTAAGGAATCCAACTATCAGAGAAACATCTGTTTGTCCCTCTTCTGTGATTTGTGTCTTGCTTTTTAATTTCACTACTAACACCAAAATGCCATTTAAACTACTTTTTAATTCAAAATTCCACATTGCTCATGCAATAGAACATTGGACTCTCTCTCACCTAATGTAATGCTACAAGGCTATTTATAGATGCTGCAGTATCTGAAAGCTATAAAAAGGGTTATTCCCAGGCAGCTGCCTGAGAAAAAAAAATACTAAAATAGCTGGTAAAGTTTGGAATTGATCACAAGGTCAAAATACAAATATATATTTACCACTTAAAGTATCCTACACAGACCTTTACTGAGCTCAGGATTTATATATATTTGAATGAATTTGAATGAATTTGAATGAATATATATATCATATATATACACATATATATATCATATATATGTGTATATATATGTGTATATATATGATATATATTTGAATGGATTTCTCAGTAATACCAAAACTCAAGTCCCTAGATTCACACTTGCTTATTTTACAGCAAATATTTACACGGCCCCATTTTTTCCCAAAGAAGAGTCATTTTTTCCCACTCCTCCAAGAAAGGTACTTTGAAAATATATGTATAATTATCACACAAAAGAGAAGCTACATTAAACTATATCTAATTGCTGGCAAAAAATGGGTCATTAATTGTTGGAAGAAACGGGGACTTTTATTAAAAAATACTTTGCAGATGTGACGCGGCTTTTTTAAAAGCACACATTTTTCTTTATTAAATGTACAATAATTGAGAGTGACACAATGAAAAACACTTTCATGGCTTAGCAGTAATATAAAACTGACTATTTCAAATGAAATGGCTGGAAGGAAAGCAAGCTGTGTTTTGGGTTTCTCCTCTCCCTCCAGGGTTGTCATGGGAAAGGAAATATTTTTACCTGGGCTTCGGGAAATGGTGGTCTGGCCAATGGTCTCTGGGGTGACTGCAGATCATGAATAGTGTTTACACATTGGTGATGGTTCCTCCATTACCTCCAGTGGACATGCTCTACCCCAACCCACACTCACCAAAGATGGCTGGGGTTCTTCTGGAAGGATCTGGACAGAAACTTGAGGAAGAAAGCAAGAGCATAAAACAGATTCAAAGGAGAACCAGGAAAACTCCAGTTCCAATCACTGAGTGTTCATAAATTCCAGGAATGGAAGAGTCAGGATGTATAGAGTCCCTAGTGTTCCTCCCTAACTTGACCAAAAAACCACATGAGGCTAAACAACAACTATCTTCTGTTTTTTTAAGTTTTCCAAGCAAGTATGTCTCTCAAATATGAATTTTTTTTAATATTTACTTCTTTTTGAGAGAGAGGGAGAGCCAGAGTGCAAGTGGGGGAGGGGCAGAGAGAGTGGGAGACATAGAATCTGCAACAGGTTCTGAGCTATCAGCACAGAGCCCAACGTGGGGCTCAAACTCACAAGCCCCAAGATCATGACCTGAGGGGAAGTCGCACGCTTAACCGACTGAGCCACCCAGGTGCCCAATGTCTTTCAAATATTAATAATCATTCCCTGTTTAGTACCTATCTGCTACGATGCTTCAGAATGAATTTGACGCTGACTTAAATTTGAAGGGACTTACTAAATTACCCTCATGCATCTTTCCTTTGGGCTTAATACCGTTTTACTACCAAACCCTGCCCCTTTTGCATGAAGCCCAGAACTCCCTGAAGCCCCACGAAAGACTTCAGTTCACATCTTTCTTGCAACACCGGAAAGATTTCTCTAACCCTCTTCTGAAAGGTTTACACCCACATTCCATTCCATTCCATCCTGGTCACGTGAATTGCGTTGAGTCTGTCTTCTCTCTCAGTGCTCCTGCAAGGAGGATGGTGGCTTTGGCTGGCCAACTGCCACCCCACATGGCTTCTCCACTGTCCAACGGATGCCTCACCCCACCAAGGCAAGACACTTCCTCCTGGCAGCCGAGATCCTTCATGTCAGCGGTCCTGCACCCTCCAGTTAGCCACCTGGTCTTCTCGCAGGATTACTCGCCTCTTCCACCTCAGCAAATGCTTTTTGCATTTTGTTCATTTTTCATTTCCCTTGTACATGCTTTTCATCAGTTTCTCTAACTGCGCCTACAGCTAGGTGAGAAGAGTTATACTACAGCAAGACTGAACAATAAAATTGGGAACAGAATCACTTCCTTCACCTCCTAGAAAGGGAACATCAAAATAGCAGGGATTTCAGAAGGAAAAAAGAATTAATCTTCTGAAATGTCAAGCATGTGTGTTGGGTGTGGGGAGGGGCGGGGGGACCGATTCCCCTACCTCCTGATCTTTAAGGTCACAGTTATTCCAAATTCTAAAAACACATGTATGCTCATGTGGACAGTGCCTCCTTAATTATCAAAATCATACATTTTCCCTCTTTAACCAGAACAATGACTTTGGCCATAAAATATTTTTTTTTACTCTAGTGTTAATGTTGCTATACCAACAGTTGAAACTCGTGCGATCTATTTCCATTTTTTATTTTCAATATTTTCAGGGTGATTTTGTTTCATATAAGCAGAATATAGCTATATCTTTTTTTTTAAATAAATCACTCCACAGTGCCAATCTTGTAATAAAGGTGTTTAATCTATGAACACTTCCTGCAATGATGGGTATATGTGGAAGTAGCTTTACTGTAATCTTCTCCCATTATACCTTTTTCCCCTTTCTTCATGTACCTCAGAAAATTAACTGTAAAAGTTTTTCACAAGACCCTGTGGTTATTTGGCGTCTCCATTCTCCTTCTGCAAAGGACAAGGGCTCGCACTGTGCTTGGAACAGTACCCCCTCACTCCTCAGTACCCTCTGTCCATCTGTGTGTGTCTTTCCCTCACTCTCTCACCGCCCCCTCGGTCTCATTATTGATGTTGAACACGGTTTTTGTTCTATTTTTAAGAACAAAAGAAAAACAGTGCACATGGGATGTTGTAGTCAACAGTTACTTTTTAAAATTTTTACATTTATTTATTTTTAAGAAAGAGAGAGAGAGAGAGAGAGGAGGCACCCAAGGAAGGAGCAGAGAGAGAAAATCCCAAGCGTGCTCCACACTGTCAGTGCAGAGCCTGGTGCAGGGCTCAATCTCACAAACTGAGAGATCATGACCCGAGTGGAAATCAAGAGTCAGAGGCTTAACCGACTGAGCCACCCAGGCGCCCCTGTTATAGTCAATTGTGTTATCAGTTTTACATTACTTTTCTATTCTACTCTGTATTTGTTTTCCCCTTGCTGAAGTACTTCATCAGGAATGTTTTCAATAGGGTCTGTAAGTGGTAAACTTCGTCTTCGTATTTCTGAATTAAAAAAAAATTTTTTTTTCTTTACTGAATAATAAGTTACTTGGGTATAGAATCTAAAGTTGATGACCCTGAATATATTTACCCATCGTCTTCCGGTACGATTTACTGCTCATGAGATGTCTGCCTTTAAAGACTTTTGTCTAACCTGTCTTTTCTTTCCGGTGTGCTCTTTTATATTATGCTGTCACACTATGATGTACCTAAATGTGGATTTCTTTTCTGTGTTTTTTTATTCTTTATTTGAATGGAATTTTTAATATAAGAACACATATCCTGAATCAATGTTGGGAAATTTTCACCCATTACTTCATCCAATATTACTCCTCCCCTATTCCTTCTGTGTCTTTTTCCTGGAACCCTATTAGACATATGCCACAGTTTTTTGACCTACCCTCCATAAGTTTAGAAGTTTACATATTGGGGCACCTGGGTGGCTCAGTCGGTTGGGCGTCCGACTTCTGCTCAGGTCACGATCTCACAGTTGGTGGGTTCGAGCCCCGCGTCAGGCTCTGTGCTGACAGCTCAGAGCCTGGAGCCTGCTTCGGGTTCTGTGTCTCCTCCTCTCTCTGCCCCTCCCATGCTCATGCTGTCTCTCTCTCTCTCCCTCTCTCTCTCTCTCTCGTCTCTCAATAATAAACGTTAAAAGAAATTAAAAAAAAGAAAAAAGAAGAAGTTTACCTATCTATACCTGCATTTCTTCATTTCCTCACGATATATTTTATGGAGATTTAACTGACGTATAACACTGTGTTAAAGTATACAGTGTAATGATTTGATATATGAATGTATTGTGAAATGATCACCACACTAAGTCTAGATAAGATCTGTCTCCTCACACAGTTACAAATTGGTTTTTCCTGTGATGAGAACTTTTAAGATCTACTCCCTCAGCAACTTTCAAATATGCAATACAATCTTACTAACTATGGTCATTGTGCTGTACTTTATATCTCCAGGACTTACTTACCTTATAACTGAAAGTTTGTAACTTTGAGTATGTAGCTTTGTACCTTTTTAGAACAGATATATAGAAAGGATATTTATTCATCTGTGTGTGGATATAGAGATACATACGAAAGAGACAGACAAAACAGGCATATTCTGGGTGAAATCCTCAATTCCATCTCTCAATTTTCATTTATTTATTTATTTATTTATTTATTTAGAGAGGGGGAGAGAGAGTGTGAGCACGTGAGCAAGGGTGGGGGGGGCAGAGAGAAAGAGGGAGAGAGAGATTTCCAAGCAGACTCTGTGCTCCTGACATGGGGCTCGATCTCACGAACTGTTAAATCATGACCTGAGCCAAAATCAAGAGTTGGACGCTTCACTGACTGAGCCACTCAGGTGCCCCATATCTCTCAATTTTCTAATTCCCTTGTGAACATGTCCACTCTAGAATTCACCTCGTCGTTTATAATTTAGTATATAATTTAGTATATAAAATACTAATTTTATATAAATTAGTATTTTTGTTATTCCCCAAATTTCCAACATGGCATTTTACACTCCTGTCTTTTGTGATTTACTTATTATTCTTGTTACAGGCCCTGTTCCTTCATTTGTCTCATCGATGATTCCTAAACGTACTTAAAGCCGCTTTCAAAACTTTCTGTTGTTTCCATTTTATCTGTCGTGCGTTTTTGGCATCTTGGCTCTCTTTCTCAGCATTACAAGTCTCTGGTACGCTTTGCAATTTTCATCTCGAGGTTCATCCGTGAAACGTGTGGTTTTGTTGTGTGCATTTATTTACCTCTCCTTCTGTGTTCCTCCCTGCGTAGAGCTCTTCCGGTCACTCTTCCACATCCTGAGGGTCCTGACTCCAGAACCAGGTGTTACAGCGATCACAGTGATTTCTTTCCTTCCAGTGACGCTGCATACACTCAAGGAATGGCTTGTTCAGTTCTTGATGACCAAGTGGGGTCTCTGTCATCCTCTTTTCTGGACACACAGATTCATCTAGGCACTAGTCCCTGACAGCACGGGTGGCAAATATAACCTGCCTTCCTTCGCCAACCTGGGAGCTCTGCTCCAGATATGTTTTCAAGCAGCAATCCCAATTCCCTGCCCCCCCCAACTTATTTGAAACATCTTTGGGCTCTGTTACCTCCGGTAGCAAAATCCCATCCATTTCCACATACTTCCCAACAGGTATCCCCATTGGCCTCAGCACTATGCATTTACTTTTCTTTTCCTGGTCTCCAAGGAATGGTATCTTGTCACTGAGCAATTTTCTCTTTTAGTGTTTTTGCCTCTCATGGATAGAAATGTGTTCTGGTGGATTCGGTGGCACAGAATTTAAGAGCAGCCCTCTGGAGTCAGTCTTGGGACCAAGTCTCAGCTTGACCACATGCTGCCTGCACCCATTTGGGCAAATTACTCAATCTCTATCTCACTGTCCCCTCTATGAAATGGAAATATTTATTATTTGCTGCAATGAATAAATGGTATAACATACACAAAGCACTAAAACTCAATGCCTAGTCACGTCGTATGTCAAATATGTTAGGTATGTTAAGTATATATGTTAAGTCATGATATTAAGAACACAATTAGGTCTTAGTTGTGACAAAGTCTAATATTACGTATTTTTGAAGAGTATTTTGTTGGGGCGCCTGGGTGGCTCGGTCAGTTGAGCGTCCAACTTGGGCTCAGGTCATGATCTTGCGGTTCGTGAGTTCGAGCCCCGCGTCGGGCTCTGTGCTGACAGCTCAGAGCCTGGAGCCTGCTTTGGATTCTGTGTCTCCCTCTCTCTCTGCCCCTCCCCCACTCATGCTCTGCCTTTCTCTCTGTCAAAAATAAATAAACATTAAAAAAAATTTTTTAAAGAATATTTTGTTAGTGAAAGCGCAAAAGAAAACAGTCACCAGAGAAAATACTATTAATTACCTGATATTTATTCTTTCATAATTTTTCTAAGGCCTTATAGATATGTAATTTTTATAGAATGCTATCGTTCTGCTCACACTTTTTATACAATCCGATTGTGTTGCTTAGCAATATATTATGAGCTTATTCTTGTGTGAATAATATTCTATAATAAAACCAAAATAATATTCTATAATAAGACTAACATATCAATAACACTGTACTGGATATTTTTGGTCATACAAACCAGAACATTTCAGGCAATATTCTTTTGAAAAGTGGCATAACAGGATCTGTTCCAAGACTTATGAAACATACTGACAAATTATCTTGCAAAAAACTTTTCACTTTATATCTCAATCCAAATGTAGGAGTATCATATATATTTTTAATGTAGACAGATTTAATTGGCACTAGCTGCTTATAACATTTTAGAGCAAGATCAAGCCTGCTTTTCTGTCCAGTGAATCTATGTTGAGCTATCTTGTTCTACTGACAACTTACTTTTCAGTTTCAGCACTAAGTCTGATGTGTTCCTCTGCTTCTAAAATTTCTATGTTGAAATCCTAACTTCAAATCATCATAATTTTATTTATAGAAGTATTAACATGCGTTAGTGAGTTCTGTCTGAATATTATAATCTTCACTCTGTAGAAATGTAAAACCTGATTTTCAGAAGACGCTGAACCATATATTTTAATTTAATTCCCTCTTTTTTTTTTCAGAGAACATATTCTTTCAGATGTCACGCTTTTGAAATTTCAGATTTATTTGATAGTCTAACAGATGACCAACCTTGGTGAACATTCCACCCACGCTTGAAAAGACCATGTATTCTGCAGTTATCGAAAACTGTGTTCTATAAACATCAATTAGATCAAGCTTGTTAATTGTGTTATTCACATCTTCTCTACCTTTACTGATTTTTCTAGTTCTGGAAAATGACTGATTGCGGTAGATTGCCATTGTGATTGCAGTGGTTTATTTCTCCTTTTAGTTCTGAGAGCTTTTATTGTGAAACTCTATTTTTAGGACGTCATAATTATTATGTGCACATTAATATGTATATTAATAATCATGTACATAATAATTGAGCACATAATATAATTATGTCATCCAGATGTACTGACCCTTTTATTGTCATTGAAACGTGTGTTTACCTCTACTGACGCTCCTTTTCTTAAAATCTACTTTGGTCTTAATATAGACATGCCAGCCTCTACGATTAGCATTTGCACATACACCTTTTTCTATTCGTTTAGCTTTAAATCTCTTTGTGTCTTTGCATTTTAAGTATGTCTCTTATAGACAACATAGTGTAGGATATTGCTTTTGTTATCCAACCCTACATTCTCTCCCTTTTAGTTGTAGTATTTTATTCATTTATACTTAATGTAGTCGTAGATACACTTGTGTTTAGGTTTGTGATTTTGTTTTTTGTTTTATATTTGTGTCTTTGGTTTCTCTCTTTCTCCTTTCCTGTCTTCTTTTGAAATAACTTAATGTGCCTACTAGTCCATTTTGACCCGTCTATTGGCTTTTTAATCTATGCCTCTTTGCCTTTTTAGTGGATCCTCTAGGAATTATAATGTGTCTCTTTAGATTAACTCACCCTGAGTTAATATTGTGCTATTTTACATAAAATATAAGAACCTTGCAAAAGTGTCATTCCATTCACTTCCCTTTACTATTGCTATCATATCAATTATGTCAACAACCATGATAAAGTACTCAACAGAGTTATGACTTGTTTTGAAGAGATCCATGTCTCAAATAAAATTAAGAGAAGAAAATAAATTTACATATAGAATCTCTCATGTTTCCCAACTACTTGTCTTTTTTTCTGGTCTTCATTCCTTCTGTTATTCCCCCTTTGGCCTGAGGAATGGCCTATAGCCTTCCTTGCAATGTAATTCTGCTGGTAATAAATTCTCTAGGCTTCTTTGATTTAAAGTGTTTTATTTCATCCTCAGTTTTGAAGGATGTGTTCACTGATCATAGAATTCTGAGTGACATATTTTTTTTCTTTCATCATTTTAAAGGTACAGTTAATTTGTATTGAGATTGCTTTGTTTGAGTTCTGGCCTTCATTTCTTCTGATGAGAAGTCAGTCATCATTTTTTATCGTTTTTCTCTTCGTGTTATACGTTGTTCTTCTACACCTGATTCCATGATTTTCTCTTGATCTTTGGTTTTACCTTTTATAAAGAGTTTATTTATTTATTGTGTGTGTGAGAGAGAGAGAGAGAGAATGAGGGAGGGGCAGAGACAGGGGTAGAGAGAGAATCCCAGACAGGTTCTACACTCAGTGCAGATCCCAATGCAGACCGATGGCTAGATCTCAACTGTGAGATCATGACCTGAGCCAAAATCAAGTCAGACACTTTACCAACTTAGCCACCCAGGTGTCCTGTTTTTTACCTTTTTACTTCCAGTATGCCCAGGTTTGACTTTCTTTTTATCTTTTGGACTCATTGAGATTCTTGGGTGTTGCACCAAATTTGGGAAGATTTTGGCCACTAATTCTTCAAATATATTTTCTGCCCATCTGTCTGTCCTCTCCTCTGAGACTCCAGTTATGCATGTTAGAATACTTGAAGCAGTCTCACAGACCTCTAAGGCTGTGATGATTTTATTTCAATCATGTTTCTCTGTTTTTTTGATTGGATAATTTCTACTGATTTATCCTCAAGCTCACTAACTTTTCCTTTAATTATTTATTTTATTTAGTCTATTTAATTAATTTAATTCATTAATTTAATTAATTATTTTATTTAGTCTGCTCTTAAACCCATCCAATTATTTCTTTTTTCTGTTACTATACTTTGCAATTCCAGAATTTACATTTAGTTACTCTGTACAGTTTCTATTTCTCTGCTGGTATTCCATATATCTTAGTTTATTATGTGTGTGTTTTGCCTCTATGTCATTGACTATTTATAATAGCTATTTTAAAGCCCTTGCCTGCTAATTATAACTTCTGAGTTACCTCAAGGTGACTTTCCATCGACTTGTTTTATTTTTCCTGATGTGGGTCATATTTTCCTGTTTCATTAAATATATAGTGATTTTTAAAATTTTGGTACTGGCCATTAAAAATAGTATGTTACTGAGGCTCTGGATCCCATAATGATCCTCTAAAAAATGACTTTTGCAATAGCAGGCTCTTAATCTAGCTGGACTTGGGCTGTAAACTTGGTCTCCCATGTGGTAGGTAGCAGCTAAAGTCTCTGCTTAATTATTTCAGCTTCTACTGATGCTTTTCTGTTGTGCTCCCAAGGCCTCCAACTAAATGTTGTTTGATAGGAATCTAAGGATCCGGGAAAAGATTTTGCACGAATGTGGAGTTCACCAACTTTTGCAACTCTCACCTACAATGACCTGTCCCCGTACTTTTTGGCGGCTGCTTGACCAGCCTCTAAAGTGTCTCCTGAAATCTCAAGCCAGCAAGGCAGCCAGAGCCATATTTCAATTAGAGAGTGTCCATAAAAAGGCCTCAAACTTCCAATCTTATCTGCCATAATCCACCTTTCAAAGTCACACCTCTCTCCACTAAGTTTCTGCCTGCTCTGTGTCTCTCAAAAGGAACTTCAAATTGTTTGTGTTGTCTGTGTATGTTTGCTTTTTGTTCTGATCTTACATTGTTATTGACAGAAGAGCTAAACATATCGAACTACTTTACTACTCCAAAAAGCCATGTAAATTATGCCATCTATTTTAAATGGTTTATTTCTACAAAGCATAGCTTTGTCTGTATAATTCAAATAATCCACAATTTCAAATTCTACCGTCTTTGAACAACAAAAACACCAGTATATCTTGAGACCAACAAAAAGAAAAAAAAAAATTTTAAAAAAAGCAAGTAGTAATAAACAGCAGAAAACCTATTTTGACTCTGAAGAGAAAAAAAAAGCCCCCAGAATTTAATTGGAATGTGAAATTTCTTCAATTTTCAAATTAAACATCTAGTGAAGCTCTGTCCAATAGAACTTTCTCTAATGATGTATATGTTTTACCTATGTCTTTTATGATAACCACAAGACATAGGTAGCTATTGGGCACTTAAAATGTGGCCAACGTTACTAAAAAGTTGAATTTGTATTTTTCTTAATTTTATTTTATTGCTTTTAATCAGTTTATTTTGAGAGAGAAAGTGTGTGTGTGTGTGCGTGTGCACATGTACATAAGCAAGGGAGTGGCAGAGAGAGAGGGAGAAAGAGAATCCCAAGCAGTCTCTATGCTGTGAGCGGTGGAGTCAGGCTTGGGGCTCAATCCAGCAAACTGTGAAATCATGACCTGAACCGAAACCAAAAGTCAGATGCTTATCCAACTGAACCACCCAGGTTCCCCTATACTTACTTTTACATATTAGAAATTTATTTTTTTAATTTTTTTTTCGACGTTTATTTATTTTTGGGACAGAGAGAGACAGAGCATGAACGGGGGGAGGGGCAGAGAGAGAGGGAGACACAGAATCAGAAACAGGCTCCAGGCTCTGAGCCATCAGCCCAGAGCCCGACGCGGGGCTCGAACTCACGGACCGCGAGATCGTGACCTGGCTGAAGTCAGACGCTTAACTGACTGCGCCACCCAGGCACCCCTACATACTGGAAATTTAAATAGCCACACGTGGCTAATGTCAAGTGCATTGAGCAGTATAGGTATAGTGCAAGCAAGAGATTATCATCAACAGCAGGTAGAAGCCATTTTTTATGAGATAATACAGATATTTTAATGTGGCTTAATCAAAGAAATAAAGAATTCAGTGATTTATGATATAAAGATGTTTAACTATCCCTCACTATACCATTTTCTTCTAAAACATTACATAGCATTTATACTGATGCTGTTTCTGGACTATATTTTTAGGACCAAGGAGCAAATGACTAAAAAGAAAAAGGGTAACATGAATTTATCAATAAATTAAACATTTTATCATGCAGATTATGTAATAATCATGGCCCCCAAGTTAAAACTCACTTGATTTATTATGGTGAATATGTATATAAAGTAGGGTCACATCTCACTTAGAGGTGAGGATCTCAGGTAAAGTGAAAAGCAAGATGGTCTGAATCACCCTTGAAGCAAAAATTCCTTTATATCTATCTGCTATAAAATGAAGCATGGTCCTAACTCGTGATAAATTCACTCCCGACCATTTTTCTTCCCAGACTGGAATAGATCATTGTTTCCAAGGCTGAACGACAGATGGTAACAACGGTCTAATATTTAGATGTAATGCTGTGTGAGTAGCATTTCCTACACATAGACTCCCAGAACCCACTCAGAGAGGACAGGTATCTTGCTCTGAGATACAGGGACTGTGGCCATTTAAAGAGCCAACACACCTCTCGCCGTGCAGTTACCCCATGGCAAGGCTCACGGTGAAGGGAAGACGGGGGACATTGCCCCCAACTGTGACAATTCTCTCTCTCTCTCTGTGTGTTCATCATAACTCCTGTCAGAAATTCATGTACTTGAATTTGAGCAAGATAAGTATGCCTGTGTGAAACTCCCTTATAATGCATTTGGGGAAATGATCAGTAAAAATGGATAGAGACCACAGTTTTTGACTCTAATTGTTTGTATTTCCGGTACCCAGAAAATCCAAACTGCCCCTTCTTCAGCCGTACTAGACAATTAAGTCTTTAGACTATTCTTGGATTCACAGGGAAAATAGAGTAAGACTGTTAGATCATCTCCGAGCACAAAGAATTACCATCCAGAAGGACTGACCAATTGTAAGCACGTCCTAATTAAGATATTGGCATTGTCTGCCATGCTTCTGGTCTTAGAGTACAATTAATCTGACATGTTTCCCCTCTGTGTATATGTCTATTCTAGTGCCTGTTGGTATTACCAGAGTTACCCAAATGATGCAGTTACCTCCGTGTTCTAGCAGAAATAAATGGAAGCCTTGATTACCGTTATTTATCTGTTTGGGGAAGTCTTGCGGTATAATAAAATAGTTCCAAAATGTTAGGAGGACAGAATACAAACTCTATCTGTAATTTCATTATGTTTCACCCATTCTAAATGGCAGTGTGGGATATTTATTTTTAGAAGACTATCACATGAATGCTTTCCTCTCCTTGGCCCACTTACCCTTTCAATTTTTCCTTATGGAACTAACAATGATAATACCAACAGCACCAAAAACATAGCAAGTGCTTTATGTCTAAAGGTCATGACCTTGGCCTTCAGAAAAACACAGTCACTCTTCCCGCATGAGTCTTTGTGAATCTTACACTGAACCTTCTACCAAAAGTACTTCTCTACATTGACGAGAACTGGTTGGTTGACTATATTATTTGATAAGAAGAGTTGCATTTTTATTTGAGGATGGGATGATTTTTCACTTTGAATTATTGCTTGGTTTTCTTCCCATACAATTCCATTTTGAGCCACTTGTGCATGCAAATTGCCTTATTTATTACCCAAAGATCAGGATCCTATCGTTTGTGTGTTTTCTCCATTCCTTCAGTGTTATGGGACTTATCCCCATAAACTGATTTTCTGACTTTCGACTCTCCTCTGTTTCTGCCTATTAGTCATTTTGCTTTTCCATCTCTCCAGCGTTAGATTGCCATTGTGCCACATGTGAAACATGTTGCTTTCATTTCTCCTGTTACCCATAGTCTGAGATCTGATATCTTTAGAAAATTGCTTTCTATTGTTGACCTGCCCTTTTTTCTACAAGTCTTCTGTGATAGGACTTGTTCTCCCCCGTAGTCAGAATGCAGTGAGTAACTGGGGGAGACTTTTCTGGAATCAGAACCGCTCCTTGCACCGATCCTCTCTAGACAGTTTCCCCTGATCTGGGGAAATGCCTGATTTTCTGCCCAGTTTGTTTGGACCATCGTGTGGTCCCCACTCTTTGCAGGCAGAGCGAGCCTGTAGATGGATATGGGGAAGTTCCGTGTTAGTTAGGAAGCTGTGGTGGTTTTTGAATCATATTGGATGTTTTTGCAAAGTCAAGTGTATCTTTACCTTTGCGTCTTTTTTCTTAAGAACTCAAAAGATGTTTCGATGTATTCTCTTGCATGGCTCTTTGAGGAGAGAGCAAAGGTGATAGGTACATGTAAATAATGTAAATAACATCTTATCTCAACTGAAAAATTCATCATTTCTCTTCCACATTCTTTTTCTGTTGAAGTCATCTTGCAAGATAACTTTTGCTAAAAGGTCCACTAAAATTTGTCAGTAATTCCAATGGATATACTTTTGAACGCCCAGCAGAAGGCAGGCCATGGAGGTAAAACAGCTCATGGGCACTGCACAAAGTTATTCATGGGCATTCCATGGACAGGAGAAAGGCACAAGGAGAGGACTGGCTAGAGTCAAAAACCCTCTGTCAGTGCTTTATAGTAAGCATCAAAGGATGAGACTACAAGTCCAGGGGTCCAGACAATAGATCTTAGAGGGAGTCTACTGACCTACACTCTGTCCCACTAAGCAGTCAAGTTGAGGAGGATTCTGGGACCTTTATAAGAAAATCAGTTAGAACAGGATCCCTCATCCTCCAATCCCACAAATGGCAACAATGCTTAAGAATCTTTAGAACTTAGTGTCTGTACCACAAAAAAGCCAACTGAAACTCAGAGTTGATCAGAGTTGGTTTTTCTGAGAATTATAGCTCAGCTAAATGACCTACTATCGCTCTCACTCACTTCTGATAATTTACTTATAATCTCCCAGAATTGGCTTCCCCGTAGAATTGCTGTAAAGATTAAATGAGATAGTGCTTAGGACGTGCGCAGGCTAAGAGCCTGATAAATGAGCATTGTTCCTGCAGAGGCTGCTGAGAATAACAATGGTAGTTTCACTTCTGCTACATAGCCAAGGGGATATGTACCGGGGACCCACAAGGTGAAAAGTGCAAAGTGACAGGGTGCTTTTTATACCTTGTCACACACAAGCCAGAAGCACTTGGTGCTTTGCCTGGCGGGGCAGAGAGTTAAATTATGAAAGTGGAATGAGATCCAGAAGGTGAGGCTAGAGGTAGAAAAGGAGGACCAGAAGGCAGGCTTTTGGCAAGGGAAGCATAATGCAAAGCTGGGGTGAGTGGCAGCCAGAGTTCCTTAGACAAGAGAACATCCTACTGGCAGACGATATCTCTGCTTGGATCCTGGCCGCTAGAGCCTGTCACCAATGTACAAGTTCCAGACTGATAGTCTGCCTGGTGGTCAATGGAACTCAGGCCCTCTACTGCGTCGTTGGGGCCAACCGAGGAGCACTGGACCTTACCGGGGTGAGGCTCCATGTGGTAGAGGCTAAGACGCCTGGTGGACCCTTCCATCCAGGTACCGAGACTATGGCAAATCCATTGTCTAAAGATGAGTAAGTGATTCTCGGTGTTTCCCTAGCACCCATGTTGAAGGCCTCTCAGGATCACCGTA
The DNA here is from genome assembly GCF_007474595.2 of Lynx canadensis. Classification (NCBI taxonomy): domain Eukaryota; kingdom Metazoa; phylum Chordata; class Mammalia; order Carnivora; family Felidae; genus Lynx; species Lynx canadensis. Next base: position 55,269,950 of record NC_044305.1, on the reverse strand, counting down.
GCTGTCAGGTATTTGTAGAACAGTCCTCAAGAAGGAGCCAGTAGTGTTATGCACCCTGCACAAGCAAGGGCCACGCAGAAGAGCTGCGTTAAACCCTTTGCCTCGGGTCCCGCAATTCGCCCTCCGCAGAGCTGGGTCTGACCAAGGTCATGGTGGGCTCATTTTCATGGTCCCATAGCATCTTTCTGTTAAAGCTTGAAATAATTTTTACCAAGCTGACGATAAGAAAGGCAATTGTTCAGAGCCAATAAAATAAAGTCGAGAGGACAGCAAATATTTAAATGTAAGTCATATTCAGATATTTTCAGCGGAGCAATGCGCTAGCAAGACATTTCTTGTTGTTCTTTCATTAAGTGGAGATGCAGGGAGGTCATAAGATGTGCTATCCTGCGGTCTGCTGTCACTTGGATAAGCCGGAAGCTCGTATTTGCCAAGTTTCCTTAGTCGAGAAGTGTCATGTCAATGAAGTTAACTGTTGAGAACAAAGTATTTGAACTTCAAATTGTCATTCAAGAAAAGAATTTTGAGTACTCCTTTAAAAAAATTGGCAGTTGTCATTTAATAGATGATGTGATCTAAAAGCATATTATTTTTTAATGTTACCTAGGAGATCTCATCAGCTTCATGACATTCTTAATCTTTGGTATAATTGTCTAAATTGATAGAACATCTTTTATTAAACTGATAGAGGTACATCTTGCCCTTTTATGAGTCAAGTAAACAGGTGTGATTATTCAGGGCTCAAAGTTCTTACTTCTTTTGTCTTTCCCTTTTTTTTTTTTTTTTATCAACCCTCCTAAAACTTTCTGATACTGATAAAAGTGGCACGGTTTTAAAAGATAAGAAGCACCCAAATTATCTTCTCCCTGACCTTTATGGTTTCCAGAACAAGTCGTTTCTGTTAACAGCACAGTTCAAGCTTTTTCTTACAAAGGATGCATGGCATTGCACCCTAAGAAAAACATTTATTGTTCCTGATAAGGAAAGTTATTAAGCCCTCATCTTTGCTCAGAAAACCATTTCGAGCAGAAGAAAGTTGGGGGATATTTTAGAACGCCTGAGGAAAATTTTGAAAGAAAGGGGGGGGAAACGTCCCGTTAAGTTACATTTTCTTCAGGTACGCATGTAGTTTTATAACTCTGACTATGCCTTGTTGCAACAAGTAAGGTAGGTTTCAAGGATAATTCTTGGCAGCCTTTCGATAGAAGCAGCACATTGACACTGCTGAAGTTTAACGTGTTGAAGGTAAGTTTGTAAAAAGGATTTTTGGGAGAATGTGAACAGGAAACTGGCACAGAGTTAAAATTCATATAATATGTTAACCGAACTTAAACCTTTAAACCCGGCTGCTTCTTTTTATTATTATTATCTTTTTTTTGAGAGAGAGAGAGAGAGAGCTGGGGAGAAACACAGAAAGAGCGGGACAGAGGATCCAAAGCAAGCTCTACCCTCACAGCAGCAAGCCCGATGCGGGGCTCGAACTCACAAACCGCGAGACGTGACTTGGACCAAAGTCCAAAGCTCAACCGACTGAGCCACCAGGGCGCCCCTAAACCTGGTTGCTTCTTACATTGAGCAATTCAGATTCAGTGGTCATCTTCTGAACGAACCTGTGTGTTTTCATTAAAAGCGGTTTCATGAACAGTGTTTGTTCAGAAAGGCAGGTGCATACAAAAGCTCACCCACTAGTGGTCAGCTGCCTTCGTCAGTTTTTTCCTGGGGCTTCAAAACAAACAAGCGTGATCTATGGATCCTTGCAGGTTGCATGGTCTGTGACAATACAACTCTGTTGCCATTAATTCCTAAGGAACTACGGACCGAATGTCCAGGAAGGCAAAGTTATAATATAAACCTCCTCCCTGTTACCAAAAAAGTGAGGGTCTCTTTTGCGCTGTTTTGGACTAGCTGAAGGTACAGTGCACAGTCAGGGAAAAAGCACAAAGTATCTTGGAGCCACATAAAAGGAAGCATACATTTACAAATAATAAGATTCATTAAGGAAAATAATAGAAGAGGCAGTAATAGTCATTAAGTCTAGAATTCATAACTTCAGATTTCTCGCGCACAATAAGCTTTCTGGTGTGCCACTGTTTTTAATAGCCTAGCAGCTTTTTAAAATTCTTTTCTTAAAAAATGATGGGCTTCGAGCGCTAGGATATGCAAGTACACAGAAAAGACTGGCTTTGCTGACCATTTCTTTGTGTTTGGGTATATATTTCTGTATGGCATAATATTTCCACTTGCACTGGTTTCCTGGCACGAAAATGTTTATTGCGCTCATTAGCTAAGAGGGTATCGGCACTGGTCCAATGAACACAGATCTGCCTTCTGATTTCAGCCATTAAATTGCAGTGGGATTCACAGGCTTAACATTGTGGGTGTGAGGATGATAAAATGGAAACTCCGTCTTTAGCCCAGTTACCATGGATGCAGTTAAAGGTCATAGTGCCAGCTGCTAACTAGTTGCCTTTTGAGCTGTGCTTCCCCTCCTGGCTCTGTGTTTTCGAGCACTTCCGTTCCTTGAGGTCTGTCCTGGAATACCTTCACCTAATTTCGTGACACACTAACCTCTTCTTTAAAAAGGCAGGCTCCCTCCTTTCAAGACAACGGTTGCCATGGATCTCCTCTTTTATGTACGTATTATAGACACGGTATAGAATCCAAAGGTAAAGGCCTTAATAAAAATCCAAATTGCTGTGGCTTCGGCATCCTGCGTTACTTTCTCATTTTCTGCACAGCGCTCATTCCCAGCCTCGCCCCCGCCGCCCCCAAAAAGTATGGTAAATTCCCATCTTCGTTCAAACTGGTAATGGGTTGAGGCACCGATGCATTCACAACGTGAACCATCAACTTCTTCTTCATTCGGCCCAAAGTCCTAGGAGTTAATTCCTTGTATTGCATGAGGTGTCAGGGTAATTACTGCTGATCAACCCTGTTTCCCCGCGTGCTGCCCAGCCTCGCGGGCCCCCTGTTTATTGATGCACCGCTACAGCATCGCGGCGCTTTCATTCAGCCAAGCTTCTTAATCGAAAGGGTTTGGACAATGTCGGATTTTCAAAGAGAAGAAGTAGGGGAAAAAATTAAAAGTAGCCAAGCAAAATAAAGTGCCTGGTAAGGAACCTGAATGCTCTACAAAATATTTCCTGATGTCGACACTTCGTCTCAATACATTTTAAAACTCCCATTCATTCCCCAAAGAAGGTGCTGTGAGCCTTTCCTTGGGCGACCTAACTGTACGATCACATTTTGAAATATTTGGGGGAACGTGTAGCTTGAAAAAAAAAAACACTTCGGGAAAGTTTATTGCTTTTTGTTCTATTTAGATATGTCTCAACTGTGTGGAGCTATATAAGCCAGAATACAAAGAAACTTACCAAAAAAAAAAAAAAAATGTTGTGCCCCTCTGTTTTAAACACACATTTATATAACTTGTCATTTCATAAAAATAAATTAAGTATTATATGAGCCAAATGTTTCAATTCCACACAAGAGTGGTTTCTGGGGCTCTTGGCAGAATGCCACTATATTCATTTTTATTTCAAACACAATGTGAAGTCTTTAATTTTAATACACTTTGTAACTATAATGGTTATAAGGCATATACTGTATTAATCCACCCTCATCTTTTTCTGGGCCTGGGCAGATTTCACCGAAGAACAGAAAGATCCGTTGATTTCATGTACCTTACACACTTGAAAATACTGCGGGAAGCCTGGGGTGGGGTGCGGAGCCCGGAGAAAGAATTCAGAGCCGGGCACTCAGGGCTCAGCGCCCTAAACGTTGCCACTGGCGTTGGCCTATCATCCTTGCACGTGTCCGGTCCCCGAGTTCAAGGGACGGCCAGATAGAGAAGCGAGGCGAGCAGTCGAGAGGGGAGGGGAAGTCCCATCTGCCGCCTGGGGCTCTTCCCCGGCTCTTGAGTCCCTGGGCACCTCCCTCGGGAGCCATCTCTCAGCCTCTGGCAGTCTGAACGGAGAGGAGGACTGGTTAGTCAGCTGATGGGAGCCTCTCTGCAAGCGCCCCATGTGATGGCAGTGTGGTCATGGGCCAAATCCTTCCCCACAGCTCCTTTATCCTCTGGAACTCTACTGGCCAACAGTCAGAGAATGAGCAGGGGACAAGAACACTAGGAGATCCCTGCCCCGTTTAATCCGAGCTAGTCTGCCAGAAAAAACGAGAGGCTGATGCCCGGTAAGAGGCACCAGAGTGGCAACGACAAATACATATGTAAATCTATTAATCCCCAGGGACAGTCCCCAGGTCTCAGAGCGACCTCAGCAGCAGAGAGGTATTTCTTCATTAAAGGGGCCGGCGGAGGGGGCGGGAGGGAGAAGTCATTCTCCTAAGCCTTGCGACTGTATTCTTGGGGACACCAGAATAACACGTTTCCAGCGCTCAGGGAGACTTGAGCTCTCTCCTCTTCCTCTGCCATACTTCTAATCAGAGAATTTCTTCCTGTGCCTTGTTTACTGTTGATATTTTCTGGCTGATTGGAGAGGAATGACATTTTGACAATTTACTGTAGCAGTAAGCACTGTACAAACAAAAGGTGCTGATGAAAACTGGAACCCATTATTATGTAAATGACGGCTGAGTAACACAGAATCTGTCTCCCAGTCACCATCATTGAGACCAGTTTTACTCAATGATAATAATTTTCATGATTGCAGACTTCAGAGTGATCAGAAATATGCTTTAGCTGTTGCATTTATCTGCTGCTGGTACTTGACCCTTAATTAAATTCTGAAACTTTTTTATATAATAAAGTAAAATACAGCTGACACTTCCGTTCAAACAAAGAGGCTCAAACACAGAGCTACCAAATAAGATAAAGGTATTTCAGACTTACCTCGCTGTATTTATAGTAAACACGGATTGTACAGTGTATTTTGAAAGCGAGCTTAAAGTTTCAAATGCAGATGTGTGTTTTCAAGTAATTTCAATTCTGTACTTCGGCACGGCTCTTCTTAAATAATGCGAAACCTCTGCAGGCTCATCTTGGACACGTCATAATAAAAAAATCTGTTTGAAAGGCATGTAAATGTGCTCTGAAAATAAGTTCTGTGGATTCTTTAAATCATCCGTCTTAATATCTAGACTATTCAAAGCGAGTCCTCAAAACTACGCCACTTATTAAGACCCACACAGCTTGGGGAGCCTGCACTGAGCTTTGGAAAGGAATCTTTTCTTCAGAAATGTGTTCTTGTCTTAAAAGGAGAAAGCCAAGGCAAATTTTCAAGCAGCATTTTGGCTTCAATGACAAATTGATTGGCTAAAACAGATGTCAAAGTGAAAATACAAAGAGCCAGGCATTATATGCAGGTATCAGCTGTTTTCTTAAGAATGGCTGACAGTAAAAGACACTTTGGCTAATGTGTTCTTATTCTCTTGAAATCCTGCTAATGCTCCAGAGCATTTATTTACCTTGGAGTTCTCGCACTCCTTCAGGGTTGGCGGGGGAGGGCAGAATGGGGGGGGTGGGGGGCGGGGAGGGGGAATCTTCGTTTTGAATATGTTAATGAGTAAAAGTCAATTTAAAGGGGGCAATTGTATGAGCCCGTTTTTAATATTTCCTTAAATATATAACCCTTTCTAGCCAGGCAGCTCACAGAGCCAATGAGCTAAGAAGGTAATTACTTAAGTGGATTTCATGAAGAGCAGAAAGATGATTGTGTCACATTAAATAACAATTGTGTCCTTAATGATGTGTTGTGCTATAATGCAAACACCCCTCCGCCATCTCTGGCCAGGGCTCCAGTGTTCCTTTCTAATGACTCCTGGGGCTTCGGTCCCCTTGCCACGACTCGGGGCTTTCAGAGCCTATGTAAACACCAAGTGAGCTGGTATATTTTTTTAGACTGTGGTGCCTGCAGCTGCGTGGTCATTGATAAATTGGCTATGAATTGCTGAAATACTTCATATGAATATAAACATTGTTGTAGCTTTGTAGCTTGGAAAAAGGAAGAAAGAAATGGACTGGACCTGACAGAGGAGACGGCAAGTCCAGAACACAACCTTCCAGAGCTTTCGTTCTTTGTAGAGTAAAGGCCCCATTTACTTGGAAAACCAGCACAATAGTCCCCAAAAGTGTGTGTGTGTGGAGGGGGGAGGGATGTGAATGCAGCTTTAGAAATTGCATGAAGTGTGGTTTCATATTTAGGCATTTCTCTCCTATAGAATATAGAAGCAGGACATAATATTGCTGTATATTAGATTTTGTTTCTTTGGAATATATAGTATTCTGAGCATCTGTATCCACTCCAGTTGGTCTAGAGATACAAAAGAAGGGCCAGCATAATAAATACATCCTATCTCTGACTTAGGATTCACATGAGATGCTATCTAGCCTTAGAGGCAGAATTTTCACAGTGATGTACACTTAAGAAAGAGAGAAAAAAATAAAAACATGAACAGGATAATTAGCCCATGGCTATAAATTTTCTTGACTGCTCTTGGATGCTATTATAATGACCAGTTCCCATATAGTCCATCATGGTATCTCTTTGTAGACATGCACATCGAATCTTTACAAGATCGTTTCTTTCCTGATGTTAAAATTAATACACCTGCTTTCAAAGGATATGATTCAAATGAAATGTACAAAATGCAATAAACAACCCAAACGTGGAGAAAGTACTTTGCACGAAATCCTATTTGAGTAGCAACGTACCCATTTCACAGCACGAAGAAATAAGGTCCTTAAGGTCAGGAAATCTGAACCTCACTATAGGTTAAATATGTTGTGGTTGTTGAGATGAGCAAATCTCTTACCTCTAATATTTTGTCTTTGTCTGTTTGTTGTTTGTGCTATTCAAGGAAGGGAGACTTTTGGATCAGAACAGATGATTGAAATGGAGACTGGAAACCCCTGATCATGTTGAAAGACACCGGATCCGACTCTGGAAATGACTAGCACAAAATCAGATTCCATAATCATGAAAGAAACACCTGTGGGGCGCCAAGCATCTCTCTTTGCAGATATAAGATCACCGCCGAGAAGGCCACCTTTACTGGGTCCTGTATAGGGCACTGCCTTAGCTGATGCTTCCTTCCCACTCTGTGAGACAGGGTATCAGACCCCACAAGAAGCTGCATAACCCCCCTCCCCCCGCTTTCTCGGAGCCTGGGTCCACCCAGGTCTGACTGACTCCAAAGCAAGACTTGTTTACAGCATGGATATGATCCAACGGGTGGGAGAGACCGGTCAACATTGAAATCCAGATGCAATAATAAAGCCTCAACCAAGCGCTGCAGGCAGCTGGAGAAGGAGGCGACGCAACAATACAGATGGTCACAGAGGCCACCCCTCATCTCCAATATCCTTTTCCAAAACAAGTATGAGCAGCTCTACAAGCTTATGGGAGCTATACATAAGCTGCTTAGAGAGCCGCTCATACTACTGGGCACCGAGGACTCTAATTACTCGGCAAGTATTTCCCCCTGCACTCTAAACAGTTAAGTATTTTGTGTCCATTTTACAAACAAGAGAGAGAAAACGCATGAAATAAATGATTCCTCGAGCCACACACTCTTCCAAGTGTTTGACGTACATTAACATCTCAAAGCCACCTTGCGAGTTAGGCATTATTGGATTCATTCCCATTTTACAGATGAGGCAGTGAGCCACCAGGATGAGTGACCAGGGTGAGGTCACGTAGCTGGAGAGCGGAGGGCCAGTTGCTGACCCAGGATGGCTGTCCCGAGCCTGGGTCACTGAATTGCACTGCCTCCAGCAAAAGCAATTAAGGCTGGTCAGAGTGAACCATCCCAGACCGTGGGCAGGGTGGAGGTTATAAACATTGACCAAAAACCCTGTGACGAAATGGGTGAAGTATTTATTCCTTTCAATACAACCTATCTGGACGCTTTCCTTTTCTCATGATGCATGTACAGAATTTGAGTTGGTGCCCACAAAATTTGCCTCCTACCTTCAGATAGGCATACAGTAAAATACAGACATGGTTCCAGCGAAATCTACGCTTGTACGTATCACATTTAATGTGCTTCTGAATTGTAGATAAATTTATCATCTAGCATTTTGATGCCAATAAGCCAATTCACATGAAAGAGCCTTGCAAAAAGAAAAAAATTATTCTTGAAGCTTCAGGAAGAGACTTACAAGTAATAATCAGATATCAGAGGAAGGTATAAAATGATTTGGGGTGAAGTTATACATGATAGCATTCGCTCAAAACATTTGAGATAGTAAACTTTTCCATCCTTGAGTGATTTCTGAATTTCTCGTTCGGTGCTACTCAGTTTTCTCAATCAACATTGGGGGCTGGCCCAGCATCCTTTGCAGTTTCCAGAGCATGTGATGATGTTCTATTTCCTTTTCCACCAAACAGAAACCACAGTCTTCTACCTCTTTCCCACGAAGCCCCTCAGACTGAGACACCACGGAGGTCACCACTCGCCTTCAGGAGCTGGCTGGTCACTAGCTCCTGCATGCCCTCTGCCCTTGAGGGTCGTGTACAGAACCTTCCCAATAAGAGCACAGTGTCCCTCTGTTCACATATGGCTGGGGGTTGTAATATATACATTTTAATGCATATTTGCTGAGCTACCACTATGTACCCAGCACTGTGCACTCCTTGTGTCTCCCTGGAGCATGCATGGAGATTTCAGAGCAGTCCTCTCTCTGGATACGGAGCGAGAGAGAGACCCTCACTGGCCTGAGGCTCCCTTAAGGCTTATGTGACAATGCACCTGCTGAAAATGCAAGCAGGAGCCCTGAACTACATCTAAACCACTTTACTTTCCTACACAATGATGCTCTCTACCTGGGTTCCGAGAAGCAGACACAGAGATAGAGTTTATGGTGTGTGTGTGTTGGGCGGGGGCGGGGGGAGGAGAGGGAAGTGGTCTAAAGGGACCAACAGGTGGGAAGGAAGGGAATAAAGCCAGACGAGGCGGACAGAGAGGCTGGGCTGCCTTGAAGTGTCTACAAAGTCCCAGCTGACCTCAGGAGCTCTGGAGCTAGAGTAGCCCTTCAAAGTTGTCCCCAAATGGAGCAAGGCAGTCAGGCTTTTTATCCTCTACATCAGCTGACCGATGATAAGGGATGTCCCAGGAAGAGGCGTGACCTGGGACAAAGCAGCACTCTGCAGCCAAGGAGACTTCAGGAGAGGGTGACAGTTGAGCACCGTTCTGCCCAGCTGGCAGAATGACGGATGTGGGCAGGACAGGATAATGTCCACGAGACTCTCCGTATCTTAAACCTAGAATCCCATTCTATCCATGTCATTTGTTGGGAAGCAAAGGAGTCCAAAGAATTAGCATTTCTCAGATGCATCAAGTTCATGTCCGCGCAAGATAGGAATCACTCCTACCACGCCCCGGACAGCAGGTCACCTAGCTTCTATTTGGACATTTCTAGGAACAGGAGCTCATTGTTGGGGAGCTTTAGTTGTTACACGGTTTTTCCCAACGTTGAGCCAAATCTTCCAGGTAGAAATTGCTCTTTAATAATAGCCATCGTATTGACAAGTTATTGGCCGGGTAGCAAAACTAGGAAAGAATAGCGCGTTTGTGCAAATCCATTTGGACCAAGGACTGAAATAATGGAGTAGATATTTATTCCTTTTTTGAAAAAACTATTCTACGGGCTCTTCTCCACCGAAGAGTCAGAGTGATCTTTTTTTAAACAAAGATCAGATCAGTCATAGGCTATGCTCAAACTCCTTTACTTGGAATGTAGCCCACAGGCCTCGTCCTGGCCTACAAGTCCCCTCCTTTCCGGAGCCTGACCCTGGCGCGGCCCTCGCCTCCTACCTAACACCCTGGATTCAGCCACTTTGCTCTTTTTACTGTTCTGCAGACACTCCCACGTCATTCTGCTTCAGGCCTTTGTACTTGCCGGGACGTCTGCCCTTAACACGCATCCTCCAGACTTTTGCAAGGCTTCATTCAAATGCCAACTTCTCAGAAAGGCTTCCTGACACACCCCTTCTCAGAAGAGCTCCTCACCCTCGCGACCCCCTCATTCTGCTTGCTTTCTCTTCATAGCCCTCGCTAATTCCTAGTGCGTGTGTTGAAGTTTTCTTCGGGCACTACATCTCTACGCTCCTAAAACAGCTCCTGGCACATAGGAGCATTAAGTAAATATTTGTTGAGTGAGAACGCAAATAAATAAATCAGTGCACAAACAGAACCTTGCCCAAAAGTTACGGGTAGCGCAGTTGGGAAGTTGCTGAAATGCTTGAGGTGGGGCTCAGAATAAACCTCAACCGAAAGAAAACCATTTAATAAAGGGAAATCCAAACGTTTATTCTCCTGAGTCACAATCAAAGAGAAGAGAATTTCTATCGCACTTCATATATAGGCACCATACTATAAATTCCTGGAGGGCAGGGACCAGGTTTCATTCTTCTTTTATCCCCTGAAGCTCCTAGCCTGGTAACCTTGAGTGCATTAGGCACCCTCTAAATGTCTGTTGAACATAATCAATTTAGCATATCAATCAACCTGGCCACTAAAACCAAGACTTTGGTCACCTGATGCTGTCATGGGGGAACGGAGAAGGCTAGCCTGTTTCAAGCATCATTACATTTTTTTCTTCCGCATCTTTAAGAGCATTAGACCGGTGCACCAAGTTTCTTCACTGTGTCTGTAGACGTAGTTAGGAAAAAAAACATTCAAGATTGCATTGCCATTTAAGAGAGTTTGCTAACGTTCCGTAGAATGAAAGCCCCATTCAGTGGAACTCGGAAGGACCAGCCCGTAAACAACATTTACGGAGTGGGCTCTGTGCTCAGCCCCAAGGTGGTCAGAGCTGCGTTCTTAATGACCCGGAGGAATGCCCAGGACATACTCTGCTGTTGAAGGGAAGTTGTGTGGGGAGTTTGGCTGGGTTCCTTGATTTTAGTTTGGTAAACCACCCATTCTGCCTCCTTAGGAGAAATTGGTACAGCGTCCTGAGGCAAATAAATGACTGACCCTGAGTCTCCCCTTTGAGGACCCATGCTTCCCCAGGAAGGCCAGGAGAAGCAAGTTCTTCGGCCCTGCCTAGACCCCTCCCGCCACGACGTGGGGATGTGTTGGCAATGAGGGTAGCTGGTCGATAGTGGTAGGAGACTCATTTAGCAGAGAGGTACTAAAGCAAACATGCAAACATGAACCAAATATCACATGCAAACATGAACCAAATGTCACCAAGTCCGGGCCAAACCTCCCATTGCCAACAGCCTGGGCGGGGGGGGGGGGGACGAGAAGATGAGGGAAGCAGAGGGAACAGGAAGAGCGGAACAGAGCAAGAGCGACCCATATGACAGCAGGGGGGCCCGTGTGTCCTGTTCCTTTGTAAAGCGGTGAGCCATGCTAAGAAGACATTTCTTTTTTTTTGTTGTTTTTAATGTTTATTTATTTTAAGATGGGGGGGGGGAGGGCACACAGAGAAATAGAGAGACAGAGGGAGGGAGAAAGAGAATCCCAAGCAGATTTCATGCTCAGCGCAGAGCCCGACGCGGAGCTCGATCTCACGAACCGTGAGATCGCAACCTGAGTGGAAATCAAGAGTCGGATGCTTAACCGACTGGGCCACCCGGGCACCCCACGACGTTTCTTTTTTAAGTTATCTCTTTTTTATTATCATAAAAGGAACCAACTTTTTTTTTTTAATTTTTTTTAACGTTTTATTTATTTTTGAGACAGAGAGAGACAGAGCATGAACGGGGGAGGGGCAGAGAGAGAGGGAGACACAGAATCGGAAGCAGGCTCCAGGCTCCGAGCCATCAGCCCAGAGCCCCATGCAGGGCTCAAACTCACGGACCGCGAGATCGTGACCTGAGCTGAAGTCAGACGCCCAACCGACTGAGCCACCCAGGCGCCCCCCAACTTTTTTTTAATTTAGACAACACACCCACGCACAGAAAGGTTGGATGAAACCACTTGCAATCCTACCACATGCAGATCAGCACTTGTTAATCTATTTACATGGATGCTACAAGTATCTTTTTCTCTATATAATGTAGCTAATGTCTATTAACAAAAATCTAACTGTTGACCATTAAAGAATTCTGCAGTTCTGCAGTATCCCAGAGAAGGGAATGATCCAGTACGTGACGTTGCTGTATAATCTTTGGTCCATTCATTCAATGAATACTTTGTAAGTACCTACTATGTTCCAAGAAATAGTCTTACAAGCTTGCGATACAAAATGAAAGACATTGTCCTTGTCCTCAAGCAGGTCAAAGCGAGACAAGAAAGTAATTACAGTTCAGTGAATTATAATTCAGTGAGTAGGTGCATCTTGCTTAGCCAGAGACTGAGATTTTTCAAAAGACATGATAAATGAATTCAGTATTGATGAGTAGGAGGCAGTTAATAGGAAAAGAAGTTAGGGGGAGGGAACCTGATGTGCAAAGACACGGATCTGAGAGTAAACGCGGTGCATCTGACGAATAGCCAGGAGATCAGATGAACTGGGGCAGAGCAGGCAGAAAACAAAGTAGGAGACGTAGGAAATGGATCATGCTAAAGAATACGGACCTTTCCAGGTGCGGGGCTCAGGAGGATTCTGAAAAGCCCAGACTGGCATTTCCTGACACGACTCCGAGTCCAGTATAAGGCATGGACTGGGGATACTGGAAGCATGGACAGCAGTGAAGGGTTTACCTGAGCCCAGGTGGTAAGATGCCCCTGAAGAGTACCCAGGACCAAGGGGAGCACGCTTGGGTCCCGAGGAAAAGGCAGATGGAGCGGAGAGGGTGGGCAAGACGGGGGTCAGCGTCAGGTGACAAGGCAGTGGGTGGAACATACGGACCAGCCTTCTGGGAGAAAGGACTGGCAGAGGTTGGGGTGCCCAAGCACCAGGCTCGGTGAAGAACCATACAGCCAAGCAAGGAACTGGAATTGAAACTTAGTCACATGGACTGAACTCTACGACAGACGCGAGAAAAAAGTTGAGGCTTGATGGTTATGCAGGTGTTTGAGGCACAATTCGAGACAAACTGCACCCCGGGCATATGATAGTAAGACTGGTCTGCCCCTTCCTGACTCCCTTCTCAAAATGGCCACCTTGGGGAAAAGTACCGCACAAATGCTGTTCCCCCCAGGTTTTCTGTATTTCACTTCTCACATCTTACCTAATCCATCAGAGGAACTCTATTTCTTCTTCTCACTCTCTTTCCCACCCTTCCTCCCCCTCCTTCCTTCTGTTCTTCTTTTTTTCTTGGAAAAAGACCTGTGGTGATCTGTCTGAATGGAAGGCCGGGGTGGGACAGCACATTAACTTTGGGACAGTATTTAGAAATATTAAAGTTAGGGCGAGCGTGGGTGGCTCAGTCAATTAAGCATCCGACTCTTAATTTTCGCTCAGGTCGTGGTGTCAGGGCTCATGAGATCAAGCCCCGCATCAGCGCGGAGCCTGCTCGGGATTCTCTCCCTCTCTCTCTACCCCTCTCTGGCTCCTGCATGTGCACTCTCTCTCTCTCTCCCTCCCTCTCCTCAAAAATAAATTAGTTAATTTACAAAAAGAAATATTGCAGTTAGAGGTTTGCTTCAGAAGACCCACCACACACACACACACACACACACACGCACCTCAATCTACACCTCATCTTTTAAAATCAAACCTACATTTCTTCAAGTGTTAGTATCCTAGATCAAACGTGTTAGAGGATTTCCTAGTTAACTTTATCACCTTATCGGGGCGCCTGGGTGGCTCAGTCGGTTAAGCCGCCGACTTCGGCTCAGGTCATGATCTCGAGGTCCGTGAGTTCAAGCCCCGCGTCGGGCTCTGTGCTGACAGCTCAGAGCCTGGAGCCTGTTTCAGATTCTGTGTCTCCCTCTCTCTGACCCTCCCCCGTTCATGCTCTGTCTCTCTCTGTCTCAAAAATAAATAAACGTTAAAAAAAAATTTAAAAAAAAAAGCTTTATCACCTTATCATTTTTCTATTTGGTTTAATTTGCTGGCATGGCAACTCTACTGACATTGGCCTGTAAACTTACAGTTTGTAGCTTTTTAGTCACACAGTTCCAGTGGATTAAACACTTGTATAAGGTACATCTAGAACACAGTCACTATTTGTCGTATTTTGGGGGGGGGGGGGGGGGGCGGGGAATGTGTGCTGAGACTGCAAGCAGGAGAAGTTACCTGCTCATAACTTGAAGCTTCCGGAATAGAGGCAGATATAGATATATGTAAATATGTCTAGATAGAACTTTTCATGTACAATATAATTGTGTTGTAGCTAAAGATAATGTTCCACAGCAGGGTAAATGAGCACATTCGTGAATTATCCATATGTTTAACATCAGTTGGAAAACTCTAATCATTAGTTGAAGAAAACCTTATGTCTCAATCAGAAAAAAATTTCTACATGAACATTGTTTGATAAACTTAGATTCCTGGAATGAACGGCAAGATCTATCAAAGTCAAGCAAGCTTGTGCTTTGCAAACAAATTTTTTTTTTCCCCAAACATAATTTTATTTGCTAATGGCCACTTGTCAACCGTGGAGTATCTTTAAGCTATACCGAAACGTACGAACACATCAGAAGAAAGCATAATCAATCAAATCGCAAACTTGTCCTTTCCTACCACAGACTAATCTTGAGACATAACTATTACAAGCAGGAATTTAGAAAAGCATGTCCCAAAGTAGATTCTATGAAAGATTAGTACCCCATAAAATGTTGACTGTTACTCTATTAAAAAAAAAAAAATCAGTTGGGAAGGTTTGGGAATGCTGAGTTAATCACAGTTAAACAGGCTTCTTTGCTCTAGACCTTCCTTGTCAGAGGCTTTACTATGCTGACATGTGCTGTGAACTTCCAAGGAAAGGCACTATTTCTCAAACGTACTTGTGAGTCAGCAATTGGGAGTAGAGCTTTGTAACTCAGATGGCAGGGAGCTAAGGCCCAGGATGAGAAGACTTTTCAAAATGGGTGAAAATCCCAGGTGTTTCCAACTGCACTTCAGGCCTGCAACTGGCCTCAGGATATCCAGGTACCCAAGAGAGATCTGGGGCAGCTTTGTCACAAACGCAAATGTGAGAAATAAAGGACATTCGACGACATTCGACATTCCAACCAACGCAACGGAAAGGAGAGAAAAATGAAGAAAATTTCCCAGAGCTGCCACTTTTTTTTAAAAGCGTGGTATTCCGGGAGGGGTGGCTGGGAACGTGGGGGAGGGCAGGCAGGGATCTCTGCCTGCATCACAGGTAACCTGAGGGGCCCAAGTGATGGGTGACGTCCACCCAGCTAATCTACTCTCCCCACGCTGGCAAACATTAATATTCATGTGTTCCCGGACATCTTGGAGGGATGGCTCAATTTAGCCACCATGGTGGAAATCCCCATAAACATTCAGTGCAAACTGCCACAGGGATTGGTCCTTCCTTCTGAAAGCTAAGCCCTTATCACTCCACAATGGCGGCACTTTACATTTGGGATCAATATTTAATTCACGGATGCTAACCCTGAAAGCTGAAAGTACTGTCAGAGGTGGCAAGGGGACTCTAAATTTATGTTTTAATTAGTTGGCCATTTCATCAAAAGGTAGACACGGTGTCTGTGGTTTAGAACTCTGAAATAAACCCTATATGAGGAAAAAAAAAAAATGCCAGGCACATAGAGCCCATTCATGAACATGTTTATGGTTTCTCTACCTGTGAAAAGGAAAGAGTTTGTGAAGGTGCATTATGGGAGAAATTTACACAGGTTTCTTGTTCATCAAATTCAACCCGTGCATATTTTACTCAGCGGAACGTGAACTTGGGGTGTGGCTACTTAAATCTGGGAGGGGGGGGGGTGGATGGGTTTTTTTTTTTTGTTTTTTTTTTTTGCATGCAGATTTTCTCTGGATTGTTAAAAGAAAATAGCACGCACACGGGAGAGAAAGTTTGCAGAGACAATTTCGTAGGCATCATTTTTTTTTAAGTATGTCAACTCAAGTACTGTCAATTAAACTTTAAAAGACAGCACTTGTTGGAAAGGAAATCAGAAGCTGTCGCTAACGATGACATACGCGCAGAATAGGTTTTCAGTGCTTTATACACTAACGATTCCGTGACATGGGTGAGACTATCCGTGTCACCAAAACCTTGACTTCTCAACACCGCAGCCGGGAAACAGGAGCTAGCCACAGCTTTGGTCCTCCTCGGTGGAACCCTTGGATTGGCCAACTCACAGAGAACACAGCCCTGTCTAAACTGGTCACGCGCCCAGTCTGCAATACAACCAGCCTCGGGACAGATGTTACAGGGAAAGTGGAAGGTCATTAACAGTTTCATCCCCATTATTGTAGGCGCAAAGCCCATCCTTACGATGCACTCTGCTCTAAGAGGGCTAGAAAACCAGTATCTTTCATAGTAATGACTTCCAGTTTACAGCCTTCATTTTGTTATATTTCCTCAATAGCTGTTGTGTTGAGATTAACTGCATAAATGGTCTGCAGCTGTCTGTTATGAATTAAGGGAGTTTAATCAAAGTATTTCTAATGTACAGCATAATGATAATACATGGGGGAAGTACTATTTAAGAGATAATGATGGCTTCAGAAGATCACTGTTGTAATGTTTAGTGCATATGCCTTCAGCATTGAATTTGTTGTTGTTCTGAATATGCTTTAATGGATCACTGAAAAGCTGCCTAATGCAGGATTGTTTGATGGGGCTGACAGAGCTGGAATTAGCCCATTGCTGTTTACTGCATACAGCCATTAAGATTAATTGCTGCCAGATAATTTTGACTGTTTTTATCTTCTGGAAAAAGTGTCACTAATGGGTTTATAAATTGGTTCACTATTACTAATAGTAAGGCCAGTGTAACAGGATAGAATGTCAGCTAATTCTGAAGATAAAGGTAAAAAAGTATAAAGTAATATATGGCTGGCTGGTTTTAAGGGATACTGTTATCTAATAACAGACACGCTGATATATGATGCTCATTAATGCTATTTCCTGAGCTTGGGGTTGAACCTAATAGATGCTAATAAAGTCTTATTTGATGTCCCATTAAAAAGCTCAATCTGTTTTCTACATTAATGCCCAGTGTGGTTTATCACATCTTGGATGACTAAAACCCAAATTCCAATCTGTTCCAAAACCAAGCTTTTTCTAAAACTGAGACTCTTTCTACCTATGTTTGGTTTTTGTATGTGTGACATCGATACAAACGCACCGCAGGAGGACAGAGAAAGTGTATGCACGTGCAATCGTGATCAACGGTGTGTAGGTTACCTATGAAGTTCCCAGTCTGGGCATTTTTATGTAACGTCCAGACAAGCCTCCAGAGACAGTGTGTGTTGCCTTCCCAACTATCGTTTAGGGTTTGTTTGCAACTGACTACAATTTGGAACGTACAGGTACTTTAGCTTCCTGGTGATTAAAAAGCAACTCACATACCTAAGTCTTAACAGATTACAGCATTAAAAAGTTCTCGAATTTTTCTAAGGAAAGTTAAATGGACGTAATTAGTTTTAAGCGATGTGATTCTAGTACATAATCCAAAGAGCATCCACAGCCATCACCACGAATTTACCAACCCAGCTTCCCACACCAGTTTGTAGAGGTTAACACATCAAGTCTGCGTTTTCCCAGTTTGCCACAATTTATAATGAAATCCCCTGTGCATCGAGTTTGAAATGTATTCCTTATTTCTAAGAGTGCTAAAAATCAACAGGAAAAAATATGAACAAGACAGATGGACAGACAGTGAATATTTAACCAGGAAGAAGAAACCAATAATTCATGAGTGGTAAAGTTTCTCTTCCCTCAAGAATGGAGAGTGTAAATTATGAAATATTTCTTTTGTGAAGTCAAAAACATATTTATAGCTCTCAGCTACTTTTTTTTATGTTGCACTTAAAAGTTTTTACATTTAAAAATACTTGAACTCTCAAAGAATATATATACACATGACAGATTATTTTTCTTCCTTTTTTTGATGGTGTTGTCAGAAGAGAAGAGAACAAAGCTACATATTCTAAGATTCTCTGCTGAGTTTAGGTTCGTATGAGGAAGTTTAAGAAAGCCATTCGGGGGGCGGCTGGGTGGCTCAGTCAGTTAAGCATCTGACTTTGGCTCAGGTCATGATCTCATAGTTTGGGGTTTGAGCCCCACATCGTGCGGACGCTGCTCTCTCAGCATAGAATCTGCTTTGGATCCTCTGTCTCCTTTTCTCTCCGCCCCTCCCTCACTCACGCTCTCTCTCTCTCTCTCTCTCTCTCAAAAATAAATTAACATTTAAAAAATTAAATCAAATCTGTAAAAGAAAGAAAGAAAGCCATTCTGCCGGATTTCACAACCTTGCTCTAAAGTAAGGTGAGGTCAGATACTGAATCGGGCAATATTTTTTCCTCTCGTATGTTCAGTATTTAACTTAGGTTGAATACTTAGCACAAAAAATATGTGCACTGTCATATATCCTGCCTGCGTATAAAGACATTTTTTCCACCGAAGAAAACTAGGACTTTCATTACATCTGTTGGCCACCTCGGGAGGGTTCCCCTCACCCCCCTCCTGAAGTAGGAAATATCACTGAGCTGCTTTACCAGCATAGGCTGCAGTTCTCAGAATAGGCAAATGTTGCAAGACATTGTTGCAGGTTACAGATTTAGAGGGAAGAAAAAAAAAAAAAAAAGACCTATATTTAAGCCTCCCTCCACCTCCAGTCCCGCTGGGGAACAGGAATGCCTTGGCTTGGGCCACCTTTGCAAAAACAGTCAACAACCCCCACCCCAGCATAAAGTCGTGTATTTATTCCCTCACCTCTTAGACGCTTTACACGGGTTGGCTTGAAAAATGAAAAACAACCCTGATTGTACCCGATTGAGAAACCAAGAGGAAGTCTATTATTTCAAGACCGTTTTCTCTTCCCGTGCAAGGTACACGGAGGCGCGGTGGTGCCGGTCGGTGGGAGGCGCCGAGCGAAGCCAAGGACCACAGGGAAGGAAGGGAATGGCGCTCCGAAATGATGCGCACGGTAGCAGCGGGGCACGGGGGCTCCCAGTGTAACGATCGGGAAAATGACGCAGCTCCAGGCCGATCCCAGAGCCTTCAGCTCCGTTCGTACATTTGTGCAACTCTTGCGGCGAACGGGAAAGCTGCACCGGCAGGTACTTTAGGGCCGGGCACGACGTGGAGATTTAACAAGGCTCCTGAAGCTGGAGGCACACAATGACTGCCACTGAAGAGGAGCTGCCTGTGCAGCATCCCCTTGACATCTGCCTCATTTCAATAATTTCCAGCCATTGAACCTCTGTCTGAATGAGCATTAAGGAAACAGAGGCATGTTTGGATACTAATTTGAGCCTCTCTCGGGTTTGAGTTTTATGCTGATGCCTGTGGCTCAGTTGACGGTGTTGACGTCTGCGGCTTGCCGTCCGTAAGACCGGACACATTCCCACCGAGTCTATCAAGGAGACGGAAAGCCCTGGTGTGTGTCCCCCTCTCCCTACTGTGGACGGTTAGCATCCGTTGAGCGGTGCAGACGCCTCGACCGTGAAAAGCTGAGCGGAGACCGAGAGCCTCGTTTCATACGAGGCTGGGTAAAGGTCACCCGAAGTCCTTCCCCGGTGAGCTAATGCCCTTCGGTTGTGACCACCCCGCGTTTGAAACCGTGACCTACCGCTTTGCCCCACGCAAAGGACGAGTGCTCTGAAACCGACTTGCCATAAGACATCATGGGCCGCTCTAAGTTGTCCGGGAGGACAGGCGTGTGTCCTGCCGGTGACACCCATCTGGCCATCCAACAGCTTTGCCAGTGCTTTGGGAGGGAGATGTCGTGGGAGAAGGGCCGGTGGCAGTGAATCGGATGTGTCTGCCAGGTGAGGACTCTTAACACCTGCTTTTGTGTGGTCTCTCATTCCATGCTCCACCCTTTGTCTCAGCGTGGTCGGTCCATCCAGAAGAATCTTGACTGTTCACATGCCTCGTGACTTACGAATGTATATTCACCGATGTCAGAGATTGGGACGTGTGCTTCCTGAGCTTATTACTGTAACAAGTTTCTCCCATGCTCCCGGGCAGATTCTTCGTGTCTCCTCGTCCAGACTACTGACTCAGTTTAAGATTACATCCTTTTCTCCTTTGCGTTTACTGCATTTGCCCTGTAAAACTCGTTCCCTTCGCCTCATAGGACACCTAGAGACACCAGGGGCATTCCAAGACTGGGCATGAGGTACGTCTGATGCTGTTCCTTTAACACAACTCTGTCTCTCTCTGATCTGTGAAACTCCCTAGCATCCTGTCAGGGTTATTGGGACCCAGGGATAGAGGGCAGGAGCCTGCCTACGTATTAATTGTCTGGCGTCGGATGATTTTTTTCTCTCAAGCGCATTCAGGCTGCTACCTCTGCAGTATGGTTCTCAGTGCCTCACTGCATCGCTGAGAAAAGAAATGGTAAATTAAGTAGATTTTGAAATTGCCCATTGAACTCACATCATTAAATAATTCTATAAGAAATTCATAAGCAGAGACAAGTAGGAAGATTAAAATGCTATAAATTATGTATGTGGGGTGGTGGGGTGGGATATACATTTATTTTGCCCTTTGTTCTGGCCACAAAGCACCCACGGCTAGGCATGGTTCTGCCCACGGCTTCACAAGAAGCACCTGAAAGGAAGCATGACCCCTGAGTGCCCCCAAAAGGGGGATGATTGTAACAACATTTAACCCATCCCTAGGAACTGGCTCAACACCTCTGCGTCACTCAAGTTACACTTTGTCCCAGTGAGACATTAAAGGTTGTGTTTTTCCCTCTTAAGTTGCCCTTTTAGGTGCTTTGCCCTCCTCGATCCTATCCTATCCAGCAGCGAGGAAGTAGGGGAGGGACACTGCTTATCTTACGTTTAAGGCATTTTCCTCTCGTTCACCCCAAAATGCCGAGAAAGTTCCGAACACACCTGGTCATTGGTCATTTTCCTCTTTCACTATTCTTAGTCGTTCCGTCCTATCACTTTGAGAAGTGTTCTCGCTAGTTATCCTCAGTGACTCTGTTTCTACCTGGTCTGTAAATACAGACAAGGACACTTGGATTTTCAAACCACCGTACGTCAGTACCTAAAACAATGCCTGGTCCCAAAGCAGTGCTCTGGTTGTCCACAGGCATGTCAAATCTCTCCAAAATGTAGTTGTTGTTGAAAACAACAACAATTATCTTATTATCTCTCACTGGCTCTGTGGGTCAGGAGTCAGGGAGCTTTAATTCCTGACCTACAGTTTCAATGGTTCTGCCTCAACGTCTCCTATGCAGGTGCAGGAGGCCTAACCGCCAGGAACGGACTTTCCGGGCATCTTTATCTCTTACATGGAGAGGTCTCAGGGCCTCTCGGTGTGGTGTCTCTTTATCTGGCTAGTTGGGCTTCCTCACAGCATGGCTGCCTTGGGACAAGAAGATGACTCATGAGAACTGAAAGCTTCAAGACTCAGCATTCCAACAGAAAGGCAGAAGCTGTGAAGACTTTTCCAGCCGAGGCACCGGAGTCACACAGCACCATTTCCACTGCATTCTCTTATTTACAAGTGAATCCCAAGCGTATCCAGATTCCGGGAGAGGGGAATAAGACACTACTTCCTATGGGGAGTGTGGCACAGTTCTAGAAGAGCATTGGGTAATGGCTATACTTGGATAGTATAATCTACCACAGAGAGTGCTGCCCAAGCATTGTTTGTGAAATGAGTAAATAAATAGTTCTTAATGACTTCTCAGTCTCTCCTTCTAAGGATTTCCTCTGACCTCAAGTTTCAAAAGGACTGTATTTCCATCCCAGTATTTCAAGATCTCCACTAGAAACTGCATGCTGTCCTGTCAGCAAATGGCCCTCTCTCTGCTACCAATTCAGCTCCTATAGATTATCTTTACAAAACACTGGTTCTCAATCTTGTCTTCCTTCTATGTGCTTTCTCCATCCAACATCTCTATATTGTGTAGAGCTTGGGTTTCTGCCATTCGTCTTAAGGAAGAGTCTAGAAAATCCAACACACCCCCTCACCTCAGCAGTATAGTCCAGTCCACTCACACCCTAATGAAAATCACTTAAATGTTTTATAAATTTCCCCTTTGTTCATAATTTTCAGACTTCTCTTTGCATGTTTGGCCCCTGCCAAGGCATCTAGTTTGGCATCTCCGTTTATGTTTCCAGAAGCTAACTAGACACAATTAATTCAAATTTAGCATATCCACACTGACCTGCGTTCTGTGTAAGCTTCTCTTCTTTATCGACTTCTCAAGGAACACGGTTGTAAGAGTTGTTCGCTTTCTTGTATACTCAAGTGTGTAGCCACATTATTCACAACAGCCGAAAACTGGAAGTGACCCAAGCGTCCATCGATGAATGGACCAGCAAAATGTGGTACCTACATACATACAATGGAATTTTCTTCAGTCTTAGAAAGGAAGGAAATTCCAACATCTACGATAGGGATGAAGCATGAGGACGTTCTGCTAAGTGAAATAAGCCAGTCACAAAAGGCAAAGACTGCATAATTTCACTTACAGGAGGTTCCTAAAAGTAGTCAAGCTCATGGAGACAGAAAGGAGAATGGCGAGTGCCAGAGGCTGGGGGAGAGGGCAACAGGGAGTTAGTGTTTAATGGGGCCAGAGTTTCAGTTGTGCAAGACGGAAGAGTTCAAGAGATGGACGGTGATGATGGTTTCACAGCAATGTAAATGTGCTCAATACCAGGGAACTGTGCGCTGAACAATAGGATAGAATATTGTATGTTACGGGTAACCCCCCATAACTTAAAAAAATATTTGTAAAGGCTTATTCAATTGCTTTTACGTTTTCTTGGGCAAGATTTGTAAAGCATAACCTTGTCTCGGCTTCTGCTTCTGGGAGAAAACACTGAGGCTCCTTGCCTCTCTGTTTCAGGTCCATTTTGTTAAAAAGTCACCTGTTCTAAAAGAGGAACCGGTTTATTTTTTATAAAGTATTTTTAAAGTTTATTTTTAAGTCCATTGATTTATTTTGAGAGAGAAAGAGGGTGCGAGCAGGGGAAGGGCAGAGAGAGAGGGAGAGAGGGAATCCAAAGCAGGTTCCACAGAGCCCGACACGGAGCGTAACCTCCACAACCCATGAGATCGTGACCTGAGCTGAAATCGAGAGTCGGACGCTTAGCTGACTGGGCCACCCAGGCGCCCCAAGGAACCTGTCTATTTAACAAAAGTGTTTTCTGAAAGCATGATGGGTAATCTTCAGCACCCTTAGATAAGGATGTGGATGCAAGTGATCTACCTATGAGTAATCGAGGAAGAACTTGGAGGATTGAGGCAAGTGACGGAAGGTAATACAAAGTACCCTCATGCGCAGGAGAATGCTAGATGCATCTGAACTCCGATAGCTGGAGATCTCTGGCAGCCTATGTAGCCTCAGATTTATCCCTTTTTATCTCTCTGGTCCTTAATGCTGTTGCTAACATTGGAAGGGTTTCAATCCCCAGTTGGGTCTCTGCTCTCCCATCACTTATGTTAACAACTTCCTTTATTAAACACCCTCTATTTGAAATACCTGCGATGAGACCAGCTCAGTTAGTGCCTGCCGCTTCTCCATAGACATGCTGATCCTGATATTATCAACCCCCGGAACAGTGACGGGGTCCATCTCTCTCCAGACATCATATAACATGAAAAAATAAAGTTACTTCGTCTGCTTTATTTATTCAATCTGCTGTGATGAGAGTGTTATTTTACTCCTAAAGAATCCAAAAGGTCATCTAAACAAAGTTAGTCTAAAATGTGTACTGTACTTCAACTAATCAGTTCTCTCCATTTATTTATTATTTATCTGTTTATTTTTAGCAACATAGTAATAGACTGTTCATTCACTGGACTATTTGCTTCCTAGTGTGCCATATACTGTCCATGGTGAAGTTGAGACTAAGAGAAAGACAGACATCCAGAGAGTTTATTTCTGTTTCCAGTTCTTTTTGAAACACACTGAACTGTTCTGTTCCATATAACCTTATACTCTCTTGGACCCAGGACATGTTCTTATGACCAATCCCTGGAGCGCCAGAGCCAACCCAAAGCCACACAAATACATCTAAGGCTTATATCACATTGACTAACATTCCATTGGCCAATGCAAGTCACGTGGCCACATCCAACATGAATGGGGCTAGGAAAGGCTCATGCCCCCAGTAGGGGAGGAAAAAGAGTGTTGAAAAATAATTGTCAAACGTTAACATACATCAGAATTCCCTGGAGGGTTTGTTAAACTGGATTGCCGGGCCCCATCAATGGAGTTTCTGATTTGGTAGGTCTGGTGTGGCACCTGATAATTTGCATTTCTAACGAGTTCTCTGGTGATGCTGATGCTGTTTGTCCAGAACCTACACTTTGAGAATCACTGATCTAAACTATCACAGTTGGTATCTAACAATACCAGGCCATGTCTAAAAGAAAGGGGGGATGGGAGAGTATAAAGTGCACAGAAATGAAAACCAAAAATTGTTAAAGCCCTGGGAATAGTCTCTATGAGAAAATGCAAAAGAATCTTGGTTTAATTAGCCTAAAGAAGGGCAACTAAAAGGGAACTTTATAACACTCTTCAGGTATGCATTGAGATACGAGCAGCTGTTTTTCCGAGGACAGGACGAGAATTACAGGGCACCAGGGGAGATTCAAGGTGGCCATGAGCAAAACTGCCCATCTGCAAGGCTGTAGACATGACATGTATACTAAGGACTCTTAGAAAATCAGAATTAGATCATTTAAAACATGAATCTCTTCTATAATTATTTGACTTTTGTCCCACATGGGAGCAAAATTAGATTTGCCTGCAAGAGTCACTTTGGCCCTATAATTCAGATATCAGGATGAGAGAAAGAACAATAAGGAAGGAGACAGAGGTAGCACTCCAGAGGAAAGAATGCCTTCTTCGCGTATAAGTGCATTGAAAGATGCCACCAATAGATTTTTCGTAACAGCAAATGTTTCAGAATTTTGCTGTCACCCCGAACATACAGTGAATCTCATTCTAGGAAGAAAACGACCTTTGGGAGGAAACTGAAAAAAGCAATAATTATGGAAGGCAGAAGATGTGGCTGCACACTCACATTCTGCCGTGTTTTGTTGCTTGATTAAACTTTCTGGATTTCAGGTTTCTTGTCTGTAAAATGCGGATAAAGATATCGAGAACACTGGGGTGTTGCAAGGGTCCGAAGAAAAAACTACATTGCAAACCATAAAGCAGTATTAGAATGGTGGTTTGGGGGGGATCTAGCGTTGGTAGGGGCATGGTCTATATTTTGGATCTCAGGCAACGTAAGTTCAGTCAATTGACTTCCGTTAAGACACATTGCGAACATCAGTTCGTACAAGATCCTTCTCTTGCTTTCTCCTTTTCCCTTTAACCCTATTCTCAACCTTCTTCTCCTCCCCACCCCCACCCCACACTCGGTGTATATCCCCGATATGCATAAATCTTTGAAATCTTCACTGACGCGTGTGTGATATTGTGCTTTAGATCTCATTCTGTGTTTTACTCGACACGATGTTTTTTTTTTTTTCCAGTCTCTCCATTTAACATTATGTACCTCAAGTGACTACTATACCCGTAATTCTTTTTTTAATTAGATTCTTGACATAGGTAATAAACTTTTTATTTTGTCAATTAAGGATATAGGACAAACAAATGCCTACCAGCTACTCTTCTTACCATTTCATCAAAAAAAAAAAGGCATTGCAACATCAAAAAAATTCTAAAGGATAGACTCTCAAGCAAAAGAATAGCTTTTATGTTGAATACATTTAGATCATCTAGATCCTCTCTTGCTTGTGGACCAGTGAAGCTTTATCATGGGCCAGGAACAGGAAAGTGTTGGAGCTCAGCAACAAATGGCTGTAACTTATGGTTTTTTTTTAATTTTATAAGTTTATTTATTTAGTTTGAGAGAGACAGAGAGAAGGGGGGGGCAGAAAGAGAGGGAAAGAGAGTGAGAG
Organism: Lynx canadensis; assembly: GCF_007474595.2. Classification (NCBI taxonomy): domain Eukaryota; kingdom Metazoa; phylum Chordata; class Mammalia; order Carnivora; family Felidae; genus Lynx; species Lynx canadensis. The sequence goes on along the minus strand of NC_044305.1, from coordinate 55,244,058 downwards.
AGAGAATCCCAAGCAGGCTTCGCGCTGTCAGCGTGGAGCCCAATGCAGGGCTCAAACCCACGAACCATGAGATCATGACCTGAGCCAAAATCGAGTCGGACGCTTGAGCGACTGAGCTGCCCAGGCATTACTTGGCTGTAACTTTCAATTGTGTAGTAATGGTGTAGACTTTGAAGGCCCAGAGCTGGCTTCGTGGGCAACTGCGAAGGCCCTACACTTAGAGGGGCCTTGTGCTTGGTTGAATGCCCTCTTGTCACCATAATAATTAAGAATTCTTAAATTCTTAATAATTTATAAACATAAGTCTTTGCATTTTCTTTTTTTTAATGTTTATTTATTTTTGAGAGAGACAGAGACAGAATGCGAGTGGGTTAGGGGCAGAGAGAGAGGGAGACACAGAACCCGAAGCAGGCTCCAGGCTCCGAGCTGTCAGCACAGAGCCCGACACGGGGCTCGGACTCACGAGCTGTGAGATCATGACCTGAGCCGAAGTCGGACGCCCAACCGCCTGAGCCACCCAGGCGCCCCAAGTCTTTGCATTTTCATTTCGCTCTGGGCCTCGGTCCCGTGTGGGTCAGGCGGCCTCTGTCACGACCACTAACCACTGCCACTGGAGCACACACACAGCTCCAGTAGATCACGGGGACACAAATGGAAGTTGCCGTGTTCCAATAAAACTTTATTTAGAAAGGAGCAAGTTGGAATTGGCCCATGGGCCACAGTTTGCTGACCCCTGGCTTAGAGCATAGACTGCGGAGTAGGTCAGTCTAGGTTCAAATCTTGACGTTGAACATACTTAAATTTTTTCCTAATGCTACTTGCTGCCATTGGAAAAGCACAGTAGTAACCGGGCTGTCTTACACGGCTGCTGCCAGGATCGGAAGAGATGATATACACAAGGGGCTCGGTACCCTCCAGGTACAGATTTGCTGGAAGCAAAACTCTTCCCATTTCCATTCTTATTCTTATTTTCCTCTAGCAAGGCCTCTCGCCCGCGTTCTTTGCATATTCCACCTCTTCAACCCCCCTGGGAATTTTTCAGACTACGTATCAGAGGAAAGTGGGGGGCCATGGATTGGTTCCCCTCTTCCTCCTTTTCAAAGTAAGCCTTTTTTTTTTTTTTTTTTTTTTTTTGCTAAAGTGAGCAACCAAGCAATCGTTTTCCATAAACCATAACACAGCCAGCAAGCCGTTCCTCCTAACTCATCCTGGGTTCCAGAGTTTTAGTCGTCAAGGTATGAATGAACTCTCATCAAATTCCCCCCACTGCTCACTGGTAGGAGGCACAAAAGCTCATACATTCTACAGGCAATATAGTTGCTTCTGTAACTCACTGGTACCTCCAACGTCAGGCCATTGGACGCCCACGTATGTTTCCCATGTTCCCATGGCCTCAACCTTCTCTTCTGTCTGTCATTAAAAATAATAGGACGGGGGCACCTGGGTGGCTCCGTCAGTTGAGCGTCCGACTTTGGCTCAGGTCATGATCCCACAGCTCCTGAGTTCGAGCCCCGCATCGGGCTCTGTGCTGACAGCTCAGAGCCTGGAGCCTGCTTCATATTCTGGGTCTCCCTCTCTCTCTCTCTGCCCTCTCCCGCTCATGCTGTCTCTCTCTGTCTCTCAAAAATAAATAAACATTAAAAAAAATTTTAAGGGGCGCCTGGGTGGCTCAGTCGGGTGGGCATCCGACTTCGGCCCAGGTCATGATCTCCCAGTTCGGGGGTTCAAGCCCCGCATCGGGCTCTGTGCTGCCAGCTCAGAGCCTGGAGCTTATTTGGAATTCTGTGTCTCCCTCTCTCTCTGCCCCTTCCCTACTCACACTCTATCTCTCTCTGTCTCTCAAAATTAAATAAACATTGAAAAAAAATTTTTTTTAATTTTAATAAAATAAAACATAAAAAAATAGTAATAATAGGACAAGTGACTCCTTACCTAGTGTCAGCTTTATGGTAAATACATTTTCCCCCTTTAGTCTCTTTATTGATTTAAGTCCTCAGATCATAGGCTTTGCATCACAGATACCTCTGAGGTCTAAAGAAAACTATCAATATTCTACAAAGGAAAAAATATACACTTTTACAAACACACACACACACACACACACACACACACACACAACATTCCAGGAGCTTATGGATCCCCTGAGGCCTGAGGCACAACCACTAAACACAACGATCTATGAGAACAGGTTAGTAATTCCTACCAGACTTGCAAAAACTTTACTTTTTACGATATCAGAATCATCAGCCCATCTATTCTGACCAGAGCAACCTGCAAGCAGAGGTACATTTGTAAAAGTATGAATTAGCTAATGTGAATTCCTAGAATCTTCAAGTCCTGTTAGGACACAGGATGATGAATGAATGCCTCCCAGAAAAGAAGCACTTTAGCCATCCATTAGGATAGCTTTGCGTTTCCACAGTGATGAGACCTGTATGGATGGTTCTTCCGGTTCCTTTCAGGGTAGTGAGTTTTGCTTCAGAAAAGGTGATTGATGTGGCTGGGCCACCATGCACACATCATTAGTTTGTGGCGGGTAAGCTCAGATGGTTGGACCTTCGTGCTAATGAGGCGAAGGTTAGGGGTTCAGTGCCCATGTGGGCCACTTAGCTTTTGTCTCATTCACGGCCCCAGACTACTCCCAACGCAGGCCACCTGTCTTGAAAATGTATGTCTACGGTCAAAAGGAGGAGCCACGTAAAAGGGTCCGGATAGATTGCTGCGAATCTATCATTACTCTTGGAAATCCACCCCTCTATGAGTTCCTGGTGGTTTATGAGGAAACTCACCGTTAGTTAAGAAGGACAGCAAGCATAATACTCAAGACATGCATGGCCTGTGGGTTTTGTGAATAACTGGTTAAATTACCACTGAATCTTACATCCTTGGAAAATCTGTAATTGAATGAGAATATGGTGGTGAGGTGCCCTTCACTTTAAGTAAACTAAATGTAAATATTTACTTAGGTATAAAAGGGTAAGCATTCACTTTCCAGAAAATTCCTTGCACAAAAAGCAAGCACAGACGTTCTCGACTTATTTAATTGGCAGACCCTCAACGAACAGTTATTGAAATAATAGCTACATTGAACCAAACTTCTCAGTCTCATATTTCTTTTCTAGAACAAAGCATATGTTTGTGTCCAAACTGGTCTTACTCACTTTGGGCAAAAGGGCAAATGTTTATGTATTTTGGAGAGAGAGAGAGACACGGAGCACGAGCAGGGGAAGGGCAGAGAGAGAGCGAGACACAGAATCCGAAGCAGGGCTCCAGGCTCCGAGTTGTCAGCACAGAGCCCGACGCGGGGCTCGAACCCACGAACGATGAGATCATGATCTGAGCTGAAGTTGGCTAACCGACTGAACCACAGCCAGGTGGCCCTAAAATGCTTTCAACAGGGGTGTCTGGCTGTTTCAGTCAGTAGAACATGAGACTCTTGATCTCGGAGTCGTGAGCTGGAGCCCCATGTTGGGTGTAGAGATTACTTAAGCAAATAAGATGTTTAAAAAATCCTTTCCAACAATTTCCTGGAATATAGTTGTGCGTAATAAGTGCTATCATTATTTTTATTATTATTATTATTATTACCAACACTACTATTATTAATCACCATCATCATTTCCATACCTATAGCGTGGGCTCTGTAGGCAGACTATTTAGGTTTAAATACTACTGCCAAACTTCCTAATCTTCCTAATCAAGTTACTTTGGGCAAGTTTATATATCCTCTCGTTGCCTTTCCCCATCAGCAAAAAAGGTTTACTCACATGGAGTTAACAACAGTATCCTCATAATAGGATTGGTGAGGACTAAATCAGATATGCCACAAAGTGCTTAGGACGATGCCTGGCATACTGTAAAGGTTTGCTTGCTACGCGTGGACAAGGGCATAATTTCCGAATCATTGAAAAGCAACACCCATTCCCTGCTTAAGTCATGTCAGAGTTCCTCATCAAATAAAGACATCCTTCCCAACTTTTTGGAAAATCAGACACTTTTTAATATAAAAAAAAAATTCAATGACCATCACATAGCAACTCTACTCTAAATATCTGTAGGAGACTTCGGCGATATGCTGCACCCGGCTGATTTGGACAGGTGACGTGATGTGATCGGGTCCCCCTCTGACATGAACATATAACTATGTTGGAAAAAATATACTACGTTCTAATACATAAGCAAACTCAAAAGAACAAAAGGAACTTTCCAAGGATGAGGGACTGAGCCCTCAATGCAAAGCTAGAACAGACCCCATCACTGCTTGCTGGAGTATATTTCCCTATGTAGACCCCAGGGTTTGGGACTGGGACTTTAACACCCAAGTGGAACAGGTGAGGAAACCTTTCACCTGCACAAGGTGGAGAGCCAGAACCAGCCATTTTGTTAAAGCCTGGAGTTGTGAAGGGTCACCTCAGCCACAGAGAGAAGAATTAAAACTCCATTCACTAACCTAGAGAAACAGCAATGCCACTTTCCATCTCCTCTCAGCTATGGGAGAGAAAAACTCTCCTGCAAGAAATTAAGACCTCAGGCTTGTGCCATGAGTATATGTGGGGGCCAAATTTATATCATTATCCATGTGCTATGGAAAAACCACACTGAGAAACTTATATGAAAATTTTATGCATAATATCAAATACCAAGAAACCTGAAGAAGAAGGAAAAAAAAAGAACATCTCTGTAGGGAACCTTACACAATCCAGAAGGCATGTGGCCCCCCACACACACATATACACACACTCTCAGAAAAAAATCACAAAAGAAAAGAAGTATTACATAAAATGCTTAAATGGCAAGATTCTACAACATGCTAGCTCCAAGAGACACATTTTAGCCTTAAAGTAGAGTGAAACTGAGTGAAGGGATGGGAAAAGACATTTCAAACAATGGTCACTGAAAAAAAGGGGTTTAGCTGTCAGACAAAATAGCCTTTAAACTAAAAATGGTAAAAAGAGACAAAGAAGGCTATGAAATAATGAGAAAGGGGTCAATATATCAAGAAGATATAATGATTGTAAATATCTATGCACCCAACACTGGAGGACCTAATTATACAAAGCAAAAAGTAACAGAGCTAAAAGGAGAAATAAACATAAAATAAAAGTTAGAGACTTTCGTACTCCACTCTCAACACTGGATAGATCATCCAGACAGAGAATCAACAAAGCAACAGCGTATTTAAATAACACTAGAGACCCAAATGAACCTAACAGCCATATATAGAACGTCTTATACAACAACAGCAGAATACACATTCTTCTCAAGTGCACGAGCAATGTCTTCTACGATAAACCATATGCTAGGGCACAAAACAAGTCTTAGCAAATTCAAGAAGACCGAAATCATACAGGGTATCTTCTCTGGCACAATGGCGTGAAACTAGAAACCAGTAACAAGGGGAAAACTGGAAAACTCACAAACACATGCCAAATTCAACAACATTCTCCTGATCAACCAGTGACTCAAAGAAGAAATTAAAGAGGAAACTAAAAAGTTACTTGAGGCAAATGAAGATGGAAACACAACATGGCGGAGCTTGTGGGGTGCAGCAAAAGCAGTTCCAAGGGGGAAGTTCATAGCAGCAAACACATTAAGAAGCAAGAAAGATCCTGAATAAACTCAATGCCTTAAGGAATTAGAAAAAGAAGAACAAATAAAGACCAAAGTGAACAGAAGAAAGGAAATAATAATAGAGTAATAATAATAATAATAATAGAATTATTATATAATTCTATTATATAGAATTATTATATTCTATTCTATAGAATATAATTATATATCTATATCTATAATTCTATTATTATATAGAATATATATACATATATATAATATAAATATTATAGACATTAAATATATATATAATTATATATATTATATATATAATATTTATATATATTTATATATAAATATTATATATAAATATATATAAATTATATATATTTATATATATAATTATATATATTCTATATTATATATTAATATATATAACTATATACAATATATATTATATATTATATAGAATATATATAGAATATATATTATATATATCTATATCTATAATTCTATTATTATAGAATTATTATATAATTATATAATTATATAATTATATAATAATAATAATAGAATTAATTATAGTAGTTAAAAGAATGAAAAATAAAGAAATAAATATCTCAATAGATACAGAAAAATCATTCAGCACAATTCAACGTCCATTCATGATGAAAAATGCAACAAAATAGGCACAGAAAGAATATATCTCAACACAATAAAGGCTATATATGACAAGCATACAGCTAATTTCATAATAAATGGTGAAAGGATAAAATCCTTTTCTCTACCATCAGGAGCAAGATAAGGGTGCCCACTCTTACTGCTACTATTCAACAGAGTACAAGAAGCCCTAGCCAGAGCAATGAGGCAAGAAAAAATAAAGGTATCAGAATTGGAAAGAAAGAAGTAAAATTGTCTCTATTTGCAGATGACATGATTTTATATATAGAAAATTCTAAAGACTCAGCAAAAGGGTTGTTAGACCTAATCAGTGAATTCTGTGAAGTTACAGGATACAAAATTAACACACAAAAATCAGTAGCCTTCTTATACAATAATAATAAAATTTCTGAAAAAATGATCCCATTTACAAAAGATCAAAAACAATATAATAATTAGGAATAAATGTAACTAAGGAGGTGAAAGGACTCTATTCTGAAAACTAAGATTTTGATGAAAAAAATTGAAGAAGACCAAATAAATGGAAAGGTATTCCATGTTCACGGATCGCAATAATGGATAATGTTAAAATGTCAATATACTGAAAGCCATCTATAGATTCAGTGCAATCTCAAGACTCTAATGGCATGAAAAATGCAATTCTAAAATTTGTATGGAACCACACAAGATCCCAAATAGTGGAGAAAATCCTGAGAAAGCGAAACAAAGCAGGAAGTGTCACACTTCCTGACTTCAAGTTATTTGTAAAGCTATGGTTATAGAAAACAGTATGATACTGGCATAAAAACAGACCAATAGACCAATGGAACACAGTCAAGAGCCCAGAAATAAACTCAAGCACATACAGTCAAGTAATATTTGACAAGAGAACCAAGAATATTCAATGAAGAAAAGTCTCCAAAAAATGGTGCTGGGAACATTGGGCATTCACATGTAAAACAATGAAACTGGACCAAATCTTACACCACTCGTAAAAATTAACTCAAAATGGATTAAAGACTTCAATGTAAACTGAAACCAAAAACTCCTAGAACAAAACTCCTTGACATGGATTTTCATAACGATGTTGGGGATATGACACCTAACACACAAGCAACAAAATCAATAAGTGGGACTACATTAAACTAAAAACTTGTGCACAAGGAAACCACTGACAAAGTGAAGAGACAACTTCTGGAATGGGGAAAAAAATATTTACAAACTATAGATGTGATAAGGGGTTAATTTCCAAAACATATAAAGAACACATGCAACTCAAAAAAAAAAAAAAAAAAACCCACAAATAACTCTATTAACAAGTAGGCAAAAGACCTGAATAGACATTTCACCTAAGAACATCCACGGACGGCCAACAGGCACATGAAAAGATGCTCGACATCACTTACCCTCAGGGAAACACCAATCAAAACCACAATGAGGTATCACCCCATGCCTGTTAGGATGGCCATCATCGAAAAGATAAGAGGTCCCAAATGCTGGCGTGGACATGGAGAAAAGGGAACCCTTGCACACGGTTGGTGTGATGGTAAATCGGTGCAGCCACTATGGAAAACGGTATGGAGCATCTTCAAAATATTCGAAATAGAACTGTATGATCCAGCAATTCCTCTTCTAAGAATATATACAAAGGCAATTAAAACACTAACTCAAAAAGATATCTGCACCCCCATATTCACAGCAGCATGATTTACAATAACCAAAGTCATAGAAGCCACGTAAGTGTCCACCGATGGATGAATGGATACAGAAGGTGTGGCATATACACAGTGCGGTATTATTCAGCCAACCAAACAAGGAAATCTCACCATTTGCAACAACACGGGTGGACCTTGAAGGCATTATGCTAAGTGAAATAAGTCAGACAGAGGCAAATACTGTGAGATCTCACTTATATGTGGAATCTGCAACAAAACAAAACAAACCTCACAGAAATAGAGATCAAGGGTGCCTGGGTGGCTCAATTGGTTAAGCGTCCAACTCTTGATATTGGCTCAGGTCATAGTCTCATGGTTCGTGAGTTCGAGAGCCCCAAGTCAGGCTCCGTGCTGACAGCTGGGAGCCTGCTTGGGATTCTCTCTCTCTGTCTCTCTCTCTCTCTCTGCCCCTCCGCCCATTCGCGCTTTCTCTCCTTCCAAAATAAATAAACATTAAAAAAAAAAAAAAGTAAAAGCGATCAGACTTGCGGTTACCAGAGGTGAGAGGTGGGAGGAAGGGAAATTATAGAAAGATGGTCAACAAAGTATGAACCTCCAGCTATAAGATAAATAAGTACCTGGGATATAATGTGTGCTGTCTATAACACTGCTCTATGATACACAAGAAAGTTAAGAGAGTAAATCCTGAACATTCTCATCATAAAATTTTTTTGTCTTTTCCTCTTTCTGTTCTTTTTATTGTATCTGTATAAGAAGATGGATATTAGCAGAACCTATTGTGGTAATCACTTCACAAGGTATGAAAATCAAACCATCCTGCCTGAAACTTGCACAGGGATGCGTGTTCATTATTTCTCAATAAAACTGGGGGGAGGGGGGAGGGGAGGAATTAAAAAACAGACCACAACAAAAGAAAAATCCCCAAAATGCAAACCACAAAGTGCTGTGTAGCATCAGGGGGAAAAGTGAAGGGAAGAAAGAGTTGAGGGGAAAACAAGCCTTTCTCCTGCGGTCTCAGAATGTCAGCTGGAGCTGGGAAGGAGTCTTTTATAAGAGAGATAATTCAGAGCGCAAAAATCTCCCGTCAGGGCAGGGACAGCCTCTGGGTTGAACAGAGCAAGTTCACCTCACCTCCGTGGCCTGGCTGCTCCACAGGTGCATGTGGTCCGAAATAAAGGTATAAATTTTCAGCACAGCTATGGGGGCTTAGCCCGCCAGTGCCCTCCATTAACCTTCCACCCTCCTCTGCCTACAATCACCATGTGGAAAAAAGATCCCCCGTGTGTGGCCTGGCAGAACGTAACGCAAATGTTTCACGGACTTTTGAATTAAGAAAGAAAAAAAAAAAAAAATCCTAACTGTAGCATAGAAAAGACATAGCAATTTAGGGTTTGGCTGTTTCCTATAAGGAAGGTGTATGGGGTGTGTGTGTGTGTGTGTGTGTGTGCGTTCGCGCGCACGCGTGTTTTATCCCTCCTCTATTTTTCCCCTTAAAAAAAAATAATTGTTAAGTTTTTCAACGTTGTGGCCTTAGGAGGTAATTTGCTAAATAGGACAAAATTAGCTGATTTTTGGACCATTTAAAAGAACATTTCTTTTGAAAGCATATAAAATGTATTAAAGCAATCTTCGAAGTCTTTACCCCTGCTTGAGATTTTAATTTACTCCAAGCTAATAAATTATCCCCCTTCTCAGGAGCTATTGAAAAATTTCAGTTAAATCCTTTTTAAATTTTAATGTGTTCAATTGAATCCCGAGCAATTTAGACACACACACTCACAGCTTGGGGTGGTCAGCTCACCAAGGCAAGACTGAAAAGGGGTCAGATTAACGCGAACCCCTCCGCCCCCCGGGATTACCAAGGTGGTATTAACGAAGGCGGTTTCTGCCCCCACGTACAGGTCTGATTGTTGGATAATTACTTTTCCACAACAGCATTTAACAAACGCCCCATTTGAAGGCCAAGACCATTTGCTCTCCAGCTGGAGGAAGCCGCAGCGAAGGCAGGAGGAGCTGGAGCTGGGGACGCGAGGGACGGGGCGAGCCGGAAGCCCGGTGGCTCTGATCAGAGACCCCGGCGCCACCTTGGATCTGGGTCCCTTCGGTTGCAGAGTCTGCCGGAGCACAAAGGCTCACTTCATCTCGGGCAGGGCTCTGCCTTACTTCTACACACTTATCAGAAATATTTTTTCAGCCTATCAATTATTATATTTGAACACTGCATCCCCGGCTCGGGGGAGCCTTTAGCAAGCTGTAGCAAAAATCAATCCAGTTTTACAACTTTTACCTTGGCAGACCTCCAGGTCTTTAGCTACGTTACCCGGGAATTTAAAGATGCCATAGCTCTTTCGGTGGCACGGGTATATTCCTAAGTGCGACACGTCCTTGATAATAACAATAATTTTGTGAAGTTTACGCGGCGCAGCCTGGGCAGGGTTAACTCCGGTGGAAGTTGCGAGTGTCGCCTGGTCAATAACAGTCATTACAGCAGTGGTTAGCAATACTCATTGTTTTCTCTCCCATCGCTGCTCCTTCCCGTCTTGTCCGTTACGCACGCCGGCAGCCCGGAGCGCTAATGTTATTTGATCGGGTAGGAGAACCTATTGCGTTTTGTACGTCACGAATTGGGAATGGAGTCCGAGTCCCATGTGGGACGAACTGGAAGACTGAGCTAGGATGTGCGCAGCTAACCCCTCCGCAACTCGCCTCTTTCATTGGCCCGGGGCGGGTGCCGAGCACAGAGCGTCAACCGCCTGTCAGCGCACGTTCGCGTGGACCTCGGGACAGGTCGGGTGGCTGGCACCGGGAGAGAAAGCTGCGTAGCAAGAGCCGGGGTGGCATGATTTAAGAGGATACGGTGTTGCTCAGGGAAGCCTTTACTACCTCGCGAAAGCCAGGAAATTTGGGCGGCAGCTGCTGTTCTCGGATACGCCAGAGTTGGTGTAAATGGCAGGAACGACTGGCAAATTTTAGGCTTAAGAGCGTCTGTGAACAAATGGAAATAAAGGAGGAAGGCTCACCTTACAGCTGCATTTTGAAGAGACTTGCACGTGGATGTGTTTGAGAAGCAACCAGCATCTCTATCCCTCTGGTGAATCTGCGTGGATAGAGAGACCGGGGAGCAGATACGGCTGGTTTTCAGATTCCTTGCTGTGGACGTGTGGTTCCAAATGTGGTTGACCTGGTTGCTGTGCATCTCATTTCTTGGAGTTCTCTTGGAGCATCTGACCAGAGGCTTCCAGGACCCTCTTCCTCTGTTTGAGGAGGTCTCCAGGGAACGTTTTGGTAGCTACGGTTGCTGTGAAATCAAAACTGAACAGGCATTGAATGAAAGATAAGTGTTCAGAACGTGAAATTTTTTGAACTCCAGCAAATTTTGAAGTTGGCAATTCTCCCACCTCTCCTTCCTTCCTTCCTTCCTTCCTTCCCTCTCTCCCTCCTTCCTTCTTCCTTCCTTCCTTCCTTCCTTCCTTCCTTCCTTCCTTCCCTCTCTCCCTCCTTCCTTCCTCCTTCCTTCCTTTCTTCCTTCCTCCTTCCTTCCTTCCTTCCTCCCTCCTTCCTTCCTTCCTTCCCTCTCTCCCTCCTTCCTTCCTCCTTCCTTCTTCCTTCCTCCTTCCTTCCTTCCTTCCTTCCTTCCCTCTCTCCCTCCTTCCTTCTTCCTTCCTTCCTTCCTTACTTCCTTCCTTCCTTCCCTCTCTCCCTCCTTCCTTCTTCCTTCCTTCCTTCCTTCCTTCCTTCCTTCCTTCCTTCCTTCCCTCTCTCCCTCCTTCCTTCTTCCTTCCTTCTTCCTTCCTTCCTTCCTTCCTTCCTTCCTTCCCTCTCTCCCTCCTTCCTTCCTTCCTTCTTCCTTCCTTCCTTCTTCCTTCCTTCCTTCCTTCCTTCTTCCTTCTTTCCTTCCTTCCTTCCTTCTTCCTTCCTTCCCTCTCTCCCTCCTTCCTTCCTCCTTCCTTCTTCCTTCCTTCTTCCTTCCTTCCTTCTTCCTTCCTTTTTCCTTCCTCCCTTCCTCCTTCCCTCCTTCCTTCTTTCCCTCCTTCCTTCCTCTCTCTTTCCTTCATTTATTCAACCCTTCTGTTTCTCAGTTATAATCTGTGATGATAAAGCAAGTTCATATGTAAGATTTCTACGTTTATTCCAAAGGCATTCCAGACTTTTTGTTGGTATTTTGTTTTGCTTTTTGCCTTTTATGTTTTTTTTTTTCATTTTTATTTTGCAATAACTATAGGTTCACAGAAAACCTCAGAGATGGTATGGAAGTGTGGTGTGCCCTTCATCCAACTTCCCCCAGTGGTTACATCTTATCACAGTATTTATTTTATAATAATACTGATTGACATCAGTACAACACATATGTACAATTCTATCTCATCTTACCACATTACACATTCCATATTTGTATAGCCACGATCAGGATAGAAAGCTACCCCGTTACTATCCTCCTGCCTCCCCTTTGTTATCAATATATATCTACCCTTCTCCCCCCACCATCCCTAAATCCTAACAACTTCTAATTTGCTTTTCATCTCTATCATGTTGTCATGACAAGAGTAACATCTAATGGTATCATTCAATAGATGATATTTTGGCCTTGGCTTGTTTTCACTCAGCATCATGCTCTGGAAACCCACCCAAGTTGTTGTATGTATCAACAGTCTGTTCCTTTTTATTGTTGAGTAATATTCCATGATACGGATTTACCACAGTATTTATTTAAACATTCTGTTGTTGAGGGACATTTTGTTTGCTTTTAGCCCTGGGATATTGCAAATAAAGCTGTGACGACCAATCACGTACAGTTTTGTATGGACAGAAATTCTGATTCCTCTGGAATAAACGCCGAGGACGGCATTTACTGAGTCATACGGTAAGCGTATTTTCACTTTTAACTATACTGCCAATTTTTCCCAGAGCGGCTGTATCATTTTCCATTTTATGTGACACCATCACTGTGTGAGGGATCCAGTTTCTCTGCATCCTCACGAACATTTAATATTTTCACGCTTTTTATTTTAGCTATTGTAATAACTGTATGGCGATAGCTCATTAGGGTATTTATTTACACTTCCCTCTGTGGCTAACGATACTGAACATCTTTGGCATGTGTTTGTCATCCCTTCATCCTCTTTGGCGAAATGACTCTTCATGACCTTATCCCATTAAAAAAAATTTTTTTTAACGTTTATTTATTTTTGAAACAGAGAGAGACAGAGCATGAACGGGGGAGGGGCAGAGAGAGAGGGAGACACAGAATCGGAAACAGGCTCCAGGCTCTGAGCCATCAGCCCAGAGCCCGACGCGGGGCTCGAACTCACGGACCGCGAGATCGTGACCTGGCTGAAGTCGGAGGCTTAACCGACTGAGCCACCCAGGGGCCCCGACCTTATCCCATTTTATAAGTGGATTGTTTGTTTGTTTGTTTGTCTAATATTGAATTTTAGGTATACACCACAACCCAGTGCAGTTTATTCCAGGAATGAGAGGGCTGTTCAGTGGTCAAAAGTCAATTCGTTTAATCTACCATATTAATAGGCCAAAGAGGAAAAACCACAAGATTGAATCAATTGTTGCAGAAAACTTATTGAACAATTCCGACACTGCGTATCATAAAAACTTTTTTTCAGAAAAAAAAATATAGGAATAAAGGATGTCCTCATCTTGATAAACATGTTTTTAAGCCCTACAGCTAATACGACACCTCGTGGTGAAAGATGGAACGCTTTCCCCCTAAGATTGCTAACAAGGCGGGAATATCGCACCCATCATTGTACTGGGAATCCAGCGAGCACTACTTAAAAAGTGTAGTCGGGGCGCCTGGGTGGCTTGGTCAGCTAAGCGTCCGACTTCGGCTCAGGTCATGATCTCGCGGTCCGTGAGTTCGAGCCCCGCGTCGGGCTCTGGGCTGACGGCTCAGAGCCTGGAGCGTGTTTCAGATTCTGTGTCTCCCTCTCTCTGTGACCCTCCCCCATTCATGCTCTGTCTCTCTCTGTCTCAAAAATAAATAAACGTTAAAAAAAAAAAAGTGTAGTCAAGGTGCGACAAGCAGTCTCCACCGACAGTGCCTGGGGTAGGGGTCGTTACACAGGGAAAGGAGTGTGAGGAGAAAGCGTTCATTACCACCCAATGGGAAGAAAGCGTTGCCTCCCCTTGGCCTTGTCCGGAGCAACTAGAGCCAGCTTAGGGCTGAGGCGTCTTGCTACAGCCTCACAAGAGTGACAGGAGGGATGGGGGCCACAGATACTGTGTGGGGTTTGTCAAGCGTAGAGCATTTATTGTATTAAAGGTCTCTGTTGGGCTCAGCCTCGTCCTTTGGCTTTCCTCGGGGCTCTTATGCGCTGCATCCATTGGCATTTCCAGGTTGCTGGCTTGTCCAGTATCCAGTCTGGGATAGATGAAGCCAAAAGAAAGCCCAGGAAACCCAGTCACGTGTCATTTCTCAGTTGCCACAGTCCTCAGCCCACCTGCTCTGTCTCCACTTAGCAAGAAGAACCGGGAAAAGTTGATCAATTCTGTCTTCCCGGAAGCGGAAGTCTTTTGATGTCTTCCCAAATTATTATTTAGTTTCAAGATGACTCTTTCCCGTGACAGTTCTATGACTGGATTCATTAATGGACAAATGAGTTATTTTTTTAAGGTATTGAACTTTACCACATGAGTAGCATTTGTGTTCATTAAAATTTGAAAGCAAATATAAACAACAAATAGTTCTGATGATAACTGCCTCATTTTAATATTTATGTAGAAGCGACTGCATCATAAATATTGAGTTATGCTATTATCCCTGTCTATCCTGGCTTTTAATAAATGTAAAATCTGGCAAATGTTACTACATCTATTCCTTCGTTAGCTTTGAACTGAAGAATAGAAAATATATTCCCTTATTAAACTTTGAGAAATGTCTATTTCTACAGATCCCGTTTACCTATTTCTTTCCCACTACCAAATATTCTCCCAGACTTGCCCTATCCTCATCATTTTTGTAAATGCAGATAAATATGACATTATTCACACACCTTTTAGCTATGAAAAAGCAGTGAAATAAGTTGCTTCTCATCTGCTCGTGGTTTCCTTTTTAATGATTTGGAAAAGAGAAGAAGCTGAAAGGAAAAGATAGGAAAAACTATGAGGGTACTTCTGGGCCAAGGAGGTGGTATGATAGCAAGGGGAAGGAGGGGGAGGAGAAGGAGGAGAAAAACTGGGCCGAGAGGCGTGAACAATAAAAGGGGTGTGAAGGATGATTTGGTGCTATGGTTCTGAGGCCAGATTAAAACACGCCTTGATGTTGGGACCCAGAATTTTTTCTTTTTTTATAAAATTTTTTTTTTCAACGTTTATTTATTTTTGGGACAGAGAGAGACAGAGCATGAACGGGGGAGGGGCAGAGAGAGAGGGAGACACAGAATCGGAAACAGGCTCCAGGCTCCGAGCCATCAGCCCAGAGCCCGACGCGGGGCTCGAACTCACGGACCGCGAGATCGTGACCTGGCTGAAGTCGGACGCTTAACCGACTGCGCCACCCAGGCGCCCCGGGACCCAGAATTTAAGTGTCCATCAATGGACGAATGGATAAAACAGACGTGGAATATATATGTCATCGAATATTGCACAGAATTGAGAAAGAAGGAAATCTTGCCATTTGCATCAACATGGATGGACCTTGAGGGCACTATGCTTAGTGAGATAAGCCAAAGAAAGACAAATCCCTTATAGGCGGAATCTAATAAACCTGAACTTGTAAACACAGAGAGCACTATGCTGGGTACCAAGGACTGGGGAGATGTTGTTCAAGGCTACAAATTTATAACTCGTAGATAAATACATTCTAGAGATCTGATGCACAACAGAGTGATTGTGGTCCACAATACTGTATGATGAATTTCAAAACTGCAAACAGACTAAATCTTAACTGTTCTCAACAGGAAGAAACGATGAGAATTACGTGAAGCCGTAAAGGCATGAGCTAACACTACCATAGTAATCACATTGCCATATGTAAATGTATCAAACCAACTGATTGTGCACCTTAAACTTATACAATACAAAGTTTCCTATTTGGGAAACCCGCATATCAGTAGCTCTCAATAGTGGTCTTCTCAGGACAGAGGAACCGTGTCATCAGTAGAAACCCAGCACACTATCTGATGCCTATCGAGCCACAAGTACACGTGGAAAGGATGAAATCCACTGGAGGGACACTACCCTTAAGAGGACTTTGGGGTCCAACACCTTCCGAAGGGCATAGCCCCGTGGAGATTCCAGGAAGAAAACACATACATTTAAACACAAACACATGAAAAGCATCACTGCCAACATACACGTTCAAATGTTGTTGTTCTAGTCAGCAAGTTCGGGAATAATATTTCAAACCTCCCTCAAGCAAGTAGACCGGCGCTTGGCAATGGTAACTGCCAAGAACTGTAGAAATACATTTCAGCTCGGGGAGTGTTGCAACTGTTTCATAAAGGCTACAGGTGTGGTACGTTGAGAAGGATACTGAGGCAAGAACAGGAAACAAAACCACGGGAGAGGGGGGTGGAGAAGCAGAATGCCGTGGCGTCATGAATGCAAGGTCTTCGTGACAAGGGGAACTGTAACTCGCAGGATACACACCTTATGTATGGCTTACGGTACCTAGCGACAAATCACACCCCGACTTCTCCGGTACAGTTGATGAAGGCAGTGCAGCGTCACGGGTAGGGCTCTGGAGCCAGATTGCACAGGTTCAAATCCGGACTCCGCCATTAACCGGGTATGTGACCGTAGGCAATAGTTAACCTCTCTGGGCATCGGTGCCCCGGAGAATCAGGGAGAACGATGGAAACATAGTAGCTGTCTCAAAAAAAAAAAAAAGTGTGAGAATTGAATGATTTAAGTTTGTAAAGCACGGGCAGATAATAAGCGCTACGTAAATACGTATCGTTTCACTTGCCGTTGTTACTCATGAGTAGTTCCCTAACATCTTCCTCATGTCTTTACACAAATGTATAATGGTCACTGGAATTTTTCAGAAAGGAGGGAAAATGGGCAATGAAGCAGAGTGACAGATTTCTCCTCCAGGACACGGGGCCTCACCCAACCACGGCTCCTTACTGTTCCCAAGACCATCTTCTGGTAAAGAACAAACCAGAGAGGCTGGAGATCAGACAACCAAGCGCCGGGTATGGTCGGCCGCCCATCATGGGCCATCTGGGGGTGGGTCTGGCCACATCTGCGGACGGTATGGTTATAGCTGTGCCACGGAGCCACCCTCATCCCACGGTGCTGGGCTCTCCAAGAGGCGGGCGGCCTGGCATCCCTACACCTGCCGGGCCGAGTGTGAGAGGTCCCCCAACCTCCTGCAGGGGCAGGCCACAGACAGTCTTCCACTTGTTTTTCTTCCAGTGGCAAACACCTAGCCCTAGCATCATAAATGAGAAAAAAAAGTCATCAGCATGGAGCACGGTGCTAACAAGGCCAAGGCTGAGTCTTAAGGCCACAAATGCTTTCATTAGCTTTGCTCAGAATCGGCAAACCGTTCCAAAGACCCGGCCAGCCTTGTTGCAAATGCGTTTAGGATGACCTATTACCATTGCCAGAAAGACCGCTGGTAGCTCAGACTGAGCACTGTTATCCCCAAGGGAACAAGGTCAATGCCAGTGTGATGTGTGCCTCTACAGCTGTCTGTCCCATTAGCTCACCATCAGCACTCTTTGCCCTGGTCCTTGGGCTCTAAATTGATTGACTACTTGTTGCACAGAAGGCACGTGCTACTCTCTCTAGGGCTACAAAATCAAATGAGAAAACAGAGGGGAGGGGAGCAGTAAGCAGGGGAAAAAAGAATGGGAAGAAGGAAGGAAAGGGCAAGAAGGAGGGAAAGAAGGAAAGCTTACTCTCTACAGTGTTCCAATTACCGAAGGGCTTTTTTAAACACAGTGAAACCTTGGTTCGCAAGCATAATTCGTTCCAGAACGTGCTTGTAATCCAAAGCACTCATATACCGAAGCGAATTTCAAGGACCGTTGGCACAGTTGTGATCACGTGACGTTCGGCGTCCCGCACTACTCGCATTACAAGACATCGGTCATTTATCAAGTTAAAAATTTATGGGAAATGTTTGCTCGTCTTGCGGAGCACTCATGGAACAAGTTGCTGGCCGTCCAAGGTTTTACTCTGTATATTATCTCACTTAATCCTCGCATCAACCTTACGGGTAAAAAATGTCATATCCATTTACACATGAGAGTAAGGGCCGCCGGGTAGCTTATAGTTTGGAGGAAGACGAGAATAAGGAACATACACAAAATTTTCAGTGGTCATCGCTCCAAGTGTTGGAGCTTACACTGGTGATGGAGGGGGTTCTGGGCTGGGATCAGCAACCCCGGGTCCTCCCCGAAGTCACGACGCTGGCCACCTGTGTATAGATTCCACGGTTCAGCAGACTAACTCCAAGTGACAGATTTTTTTTTTTTTTTCCCAATATTCGTACCAAAAATTCCTTTGCAGCTTTCCGATCTCAAAATACTTGCTTTCTTCTGAATGGAGCCCCCGAAATAACTTGATGCCCATGATCTTTCCAAAGACTTAATTCCTTATGCTAATGCACCAAATATTTCACTCCTTTCAAGGCGTCCATGCATTGGCCCAACTCTTTCTCACCGGCATCCAAGAAACCGGGGAAGATAAAAATAAGGGTTTAAAAAAAGGTAGGTATTGATCTCAAGTTATGAAACTGGCTCAGAAACTACTCTTTGGTACTGAATATTGGTCTGAGCTTTCTGGAGCTGTTGAAGAAATTCTTGGAGGTGGTAATAATGCTGCTTTCAACCAGATGACTGGATCTGCGGTATTCCCGTGGTTTCCACAAGGACCTTTCAGGATCTTTATGCGAGGTGACTGTGTAAACAGACAGAAAAGAAGTAAATTCTCACAACGCATCTGCCCATTTCCTTCCCCGTTCTCCTCTTCCCTTCAGGAAACGTGAGGGACTTTGGTCCACCGACGAGGGCGGTCAGGGGAGGGCAGGCACCATCTCTGGGGGGTGCCCCGGGGCCACCTCTTCCCCCAGTGCCAACCCCCGCAGCCAGGCACTCCCCCACCTGCCGGGAGTCCCGTCGTGTGGGCTGACCTCCAGCTGGATGGGGTGACTGCAGGAAGCAGACGCCTTCCCTACCCGGGCGCCTGGAACCCGTCTGCCACACTCAGAACATTCTCAGCTGGGTGGCATTTCATGTTTGTGTTTTGACTAGTGTGGGATGTGGCTGCAAGGGAGCAGGGGGATACAGATGAGGGCACTTAGCACTTCAAAGACCTGGAGGCCTTCTTCCTAAACTTGAGAGTCAAGGAGAGAAACCAACCAAGGTGGGCAGGAGCTGGGATGCTTGGCGACAGCCCAGGGCACAAAGGGAGAGGGGCTGAGGCAGTCTGCAGGGGTCCACATCAGGCAGGAAGGGAACTAAAGGCTTTAAGAAGAGAAAAGGGAAGCTGAAGCACTGGGCGCTTTTGTTATAAGGTGAGGTGAGCGCGGGGGGCCATGGTAAGAGGAGCCCGAAAGGCGGAAGAGAGACTGAGGTCGCCCAGGTGGCTCTTTGGGTTACTGAAGAGGGCTTGGGCTCTGAACTGCCAACACTCAGCTCTGTCATCTGTCCGGTCAGCTTTGTCCTCCCTCGACAGGCACTCGGCATGGGGCCTCTGTGAAACCTCCCACGGGGCAATTTGGTTCCTTCAAAGAGAAGGCAGCACAGGGAGTGACCTGATTCCAGGGGAGAGATGGCCTCCGAGGAAGAAAATATTTAAACAATAACCATGCTGGATGTGGGCTCCAATTAAAAGGCGAGGCATGCTATTTACGATCTTTCCAGAGAAACCTTTAGCGTATATTCACCGAACTACACAACACCAAGTATGGACAGGAAAACAAAAGGAAGTGAGAGAATCCAGAAGGTGGCCACTGATGTCAAAGGCGTTCCCAAGCAATTGACCAGATTGCTGGCTTTTTATCTGAGTATCTGATATCATGGACATAAAGCAGAAAACAAACTACAGGGAAGTTATATAACCAATGGATAGATTCTTTTTTTTTTTTTTTTTTTTTTTTGACCTTGATTATTCGGTATAAACCTAAACAGAGCGAGGATGTATCACCGTAGAAGTTCTGGAAATCTTAGTTGTTTTTGTTTTCTGAGAAAGCAAGTGCTGGAGAAAAAAAATGGGAGATTGTCCTTCCTTAAAAATTAAGTTTCTTAGCTGGAACTTAAAACACTGATCTCGAATTCAAAAGGTGCATCTCTTGTGTCTCCAGCAAAAGTTCCCGAAAACAGAATAGAGAATTGACACTACCCTTAACAGGCTTTAAAATTGTCACGTGAGGGGCGCCTGGGTGGCTTAGTCGGCTTAGTCGGCTAAGCCTCTGACTTTGGCTCAGGTCACGATCTCATGGCCGGTGAGTTCGAGCCCCGCGTCGGGCTCTGTGCTGACAGCTCAGAGCCTGGAACCTGCTTCGGATTCTGTGTCTCCCTCTCTCTCTGCCCCTCCCCACTCGCATTCTGTCTCTGTCTCTCTCAAAAATAAATAAACATTAAAAAAAAAAAAATGGTGAGCTGTTAGCAGTTAAAGCGACTTCTTTGGCATCGCAAAAAGTACATGGAGAGCACAATAAATGCAAAATGGAAACCATTATAATTGTCAATATGTTGGTTACTCCTTTTTGTTACCCTTATGGTTAATCTATATTTATAAAACAAATACGTTATTGGCATCAAAAAGACCTCCAAAGGATCTCAGTGGCAAGAAAGATGATTCAAACGTTTCCAGAGGCTGAGAGTATGGGACATTTGTTAATGACAAGAGTACTGTCCTTACCTGAATTTCCAAGCTCGTGTTACCGCAATGTCACTATCGAAAGTTTAAGAAACTCAAAATCATCCAATGCCATTGAAATTTCCGATCTAAGAGAGAGAATTCCCTAAGAGTTCAAGGCCAATGAAACGGAAGGAAAAGCCAAGGTTTTAATCGTCACACTGTTGATCACATTCTTCACCAAAGATCGATGGAACATTCTCGTCTGGTTTTGCTTAATTTTTGACCAGAGGAGGTCAGAGAATAGCCATAGGAGACAACCTCTAGTAACCATAGACCTTTTAAAACAAAAACAAAAAAAAATAGGGGGGCCAGGAGGAGAATTCTCTGCCTGCTCCCCATACCCCGAGCCCCCAGCCAGCAGTCCTGAAGGACAAGAGACCCCTACATGGGTGAAGGTAAAAATAGAAGAAATGGAGAGGCCGGTGCCTTGTGCCAGTCGCTGTGCACCTGCTAATGAGGCTGACATGTTTGGACTAAGCAACCCAATTTGCATTTGTCACTAGAGTAAGACATTAGCAGTGTGAATATTGAGAGGGACAGATGTGCCCCAGCAGGACTCCCACCTCGGAAAGCCTGCTGTGCTATCGACACCAGGGAGGCTGACAGCCCAGGGGACGCCCCTCGCCTCTGAGGGGCCCGTGGTCCCGCCAGAAACCGCAGAAGAATAGAGAGACATATGTCCGTCCTCATGGCCCTGAGGTCCTGGCTAATGGACGGGGGATAAATTGGCTGGTGCCCCATTATGTGCTGAATTCACAGTGCTCGCAGACTGCGGCCTTTTAAATGTGGAGGCCCCTCGTCTCTTCTACCTCCCCACCCACCTTCCACCCACCCTTGCCGTGTTGCTGAGAGATGCAAAGACCTTACCGGATTTGACTCTTGTCTGAGCTGGTGTATGTTGCTTCATTAGTGTCACCAGATCGTCATTCATCATCTTCTGTTTTTTCCAAACCTCTAAAAAAAAATAAAAAATAACAGCCCATTAAGTACAGTTTAGAGTAGCTGGTATTATCCCCCGGTAAATGGAAGCCATGTTGTAGTATATCTGATTCTCTCCGTGGGCATATTTTCATTATAAAATGAGAATTTTACAGTGGACAAAATTAGAATTCCCAGCCGGTAATATTTCTTTATGCAACCTCACGGCTCAAGGCAGGGGTCAGCGAACTTTTTCCATAAAGGGCCAAATAATAACATGGCAGGCCTTGCGTGTCTTTCACAACAACTCACCTTCGCTGCTGTAGCCATAGACAGCACAGATACGAGAGGTCGTGGCCATGTGCCAATAAAACTTTATTTTCAGAAACCAGTAGGAGGCCAGATTTGTCCCACAGGCTGGAGTGTGTTGATCTCTGATTTAGGACAAGGGCTAAATGCACAAGTTTCAGAATTCGGTCCCGTTTTGGAGAAACAGATGCCCCACTGCATCAGAAGCAAAAAGGCTGGGGGGGGGGCGTGGGTAAAAGGCAGGTACCCCAGAACCTGACCTCAGCTCCTGCTCTCACAGATGAATGACCTTGGCAAAGTCACCCAGCTTCTCTAAGCCTGTAAAATGAGGATGTGGCCTTCTCTCAGGCACCAGCTTGTGGTTCCGATTGAGTGACACTGAGGTGGTGTTTTACAAGCTTGATACAGTGTAGCAAAGAGTAAATACACCATAAAGTGCTAGTCCCTCTAAACTCTGCAACATGTGTTTCTAATCCCTTCCCTTGAAACGCTCCCACCTTCTAATCCCACCTTGAAACGCTCCCTTTCCCACAACCCCCTGAGTCCCCTCCTTCTCTGACCACTCCGTCTCAATCTCTGTCAAGTTTTTGCCTTTCTTCTCCTCTGATCAACTACCTGTGGGTGCTCTCAAAGGTTCTGGCCTCAGCCCTCTTTTTTCTTTTCTGATGATATGGTCAGCAAGGAACCTTCCCCTCTGCTCTCTTAGGTTTAGTGACTGGGGGCCCGCTAGTTAAACTGACAGAAAAACAGATTAGGAATAGAGAAGACAGATTTTTTGTGTGTGCATACATATGTGGGAGTTCACAGAAAAATAGAACTCAATAAGATGGTTAGAATTGGGGGGGTAGATACCATCTTAACAGGGGGAGGGGAGGGATAGAAGGATACGGATGGGAAAACATGTGACTTCTGAATAGGGGAAGAAGTGAAAAAGGGCATTGTGGGAAAACAGATGACATTTAGGAAAGATAAATGGGCCCTTACGAGAAGAGATGGCGATATGATCGTTTTTTGACAATGTCTGTTTTAGGTGGGGTGCCGACTTCTCCTCTTGGTGATAAGTCCATCTTTTTTGGTTTTGAAACTTCCAGGGAGGGGATTTATGACAACTGATGTCTTTTGGGAGGCTCTGTTCATAGGCAGATATGGGAATTCCTTCCAAAAAAAAAGAAGGAAAGAAGAAGGAAAAGGAGGGGAAGGGGAGTATGGAGAAGGAGAAGAAGAGGTAGATGCAAATGCAAGAGAAGGAGAAGAAAAGAAAGGAGGGAAAAAGAAAGAAAGAAGGAAAGGAAGGAAGGAAAGAAGGGAGGGAGGGAGGGAGGGAAGGAAGGGTGGGGAGGAGGGAGGAAAGAAAGGAGGAATGGAGTGAGGAAGGAAAGAAGAAAGGGAGAAAAGTCTATTCTCAAATGCCTTCAGCTCAAAATAAATTTTTTATGCCACAGTGGCTTATTCTGGAATCTTTCAATACAGACTCACTCTCACACTTTCAACTACTATCTCTGAATCCAGGATTCCCACACGGTTCTCTCTCCGTTCCAGCCCATCTTTAGGGAGCTCCACCCACATGCACCTGTCGCTGCCCTGGCCACCGGCTAAGCCCCTGTCGACAGCCGCAAGGTGCACAGCCATGCTGATGGCCCAGAATCTGACTCCTGTGCTGACACTGCAGTCCCCCGGGGGCCACCCTTGCCACTCTCCACACCCAAATCATGGCCAACTGCTGCAGATTCAACATCAAAACCTCATCCTGTCCTTCTCTCCTCTTATTTCAGATCTTCTCTCTCAGCCGGGCACTGAAGGCTCCTTGGACCAGACTTCTGTCCACTTTCCCAGCCGCATGGCCTGCTTGTCTGCTTAAAACCAATTCTGCTTGTCAAGCCTGGCTGTTTTGTTGAAACAGAGTATCTTTCTCCCCTTTCCCCACGCTTTGCCCTCTGCCTGGAATGCCATCGCTCAGGCCCACCGCTCAAAACCCCACCCATCATTCAAGGCTTTTGCCAAGGGCCACTTTATCACACTTTGGTAGCAGGGACACACGCTTGAGACTCATTGCTCCTGGACATGTCACTCTAGGCACTGACCAGATCCTGCCCTGTGTTCCCGTTATTTGCGTCTTTTTCCCTCATCGGACTGCGGTTCCTCGAAGTTAAGAATGGTCCCTCATGTGCTGTCCCCTGCGTCCGCTGGCAGTTCCCTGCAGACAGCAGGCACTGAGAGGCCGTGTGTTACATCCACGGTTCCTGGTTCCACATTTGATGCGGGGGACACACGTGGAGGAGTCTGCATGTGTGGCTCCTCGGTGGCGAGTGGCGATGCAAAGCCCAGCTGTATCCTGGAAAGCTCGTGGTCCTTGGCCAGCCCGTCTTCTGCTCTGCACTTCTCTTACCCTTGACGTAAGGGTAACCCTAGCGCCTACTCTTGGACAGAGGCCATACTTAGGCCTCCACTCCCAGTAGCCTAGTCTCCATGGATCCTGCCCATAATCCAGAAGGAGTTGTAAAAGCTGAAAGAAGAGGCAATGAGGCATGAATCTTGACCACCTTTGGGTGCCCAGACCTGTCATGATATTTGTTGACTCAAGAGGAATAGATCAAGGTTGTATTTAAATTACTATATATATATATATATATATATATATATATACACCCACACTTAATTATGTTGTCTGAACTGGGCTTTGGGGAAGCTATCGTGCCTAAATTTAGTCCCTGTGTTAGCCTCCTGGCATTCATGGCCACTGCAGAGTGAGGACCACAAAAAGCAAAGGGTCCCCAGAACTGCAAGGTCTTTCGGATTCATGGGCCTGTATGCGCTTTGGAGGTCCCCAGACCTGCTGCCTCTAGAGAGCTGGGGAGACCAGGGCTGGGACTGGGACACGGGCAAACCCAGAAGCACACGCAGAGAAGCCCTGAGATGGCCAGGCCCAGGGAAGCTGTCAGCACGTGCCATGTCGTGTGAGAGTCACACGGGAGAAAGTCTGGAAAAATCCAGAAAACTTGTGTTTCACTTGCTTTCCCAGCAGCACGTAGAGGCCCAGTCCTAGAACCCACAGCCCTAGTAAGATGCCATCAGGGAAAGAAAATCAAGATAGGTTTTCACTGGAGGAAAATATTTCAAGGGGGAAAAGAAAAAAAACCTCTCTTGAGAGGAACTTTCTGAGGAGAACAGAGCATTTTCCAGTTGTCTATGGTTTGAAACCCTGTCTCGAGCCTTAAGATTTTTGACTTGCAGCTCTGGGCCCAGTTCTTCTTGGATTTGATCAACCTTCTTGGTGTGTTCAAAGCCTTGAAACCTGTTCCATGAAACTGAAAAGGGGGGCAGGGAGGAAAAGCCTGAGTGGTCTGAGTGAGCCTCTGACGTTATTTCTTCCGTCGGAATAAATTTTGCGTCCAAGTCTGGCAGATTATAAATGAAAGAGCTACATTTTTAGAAGCCGAAAAATATTTTTAAAGAGAATGAAGTAGAAAACATGAGATAATAAGACGTCACCAAACTGTCCTCTCTCAAACAAAAAACTATGGTGGGGGGACTGGTACACAATGATAATATAATAACTTCACAACTTACTGACCACCGACTCCGGGGCATCTCTTTGGAGCGTAGCTGAAATAAAATCTTAGTCCTTAAAGAATTAAAGAAATTTTGATTTAATCAGAGAATCACAATTAACCAGCACAAGAAAGACAGAGCGTAACTAAAACACCTTAAAGGGGCGCCTGGGGCGGCTCAGTCGGTTAAGCATCTGACTTCACCTCAGGTCATGATCTCACGGCTCTCTCGAGGGTTCGAGCCCCGCCTCATCGGGCTCTGTGCTGACAGCTCCCAGCCCGGAGTCTGCTTCGGATTCTGTGTCTCCCTCTCGTTCTGCCCCTCCCCCACTTGTGCCAGCTCGCTCTCTCTCTCAAAAAATAAATACACATTTGAAAAATTTTTAAATGAATAAAATAAAAATAAAACACCTTAAATACTCTGCAAACAGTTGGAGGCGGATGAACATCTTTGAGTGTCTATGTAAGGAATCTCCGAAAATGTAGAAGAAAGTTAAGAAATATTAACCCAGACTCCTCTGAAGGAGGAAAATAGACCAGATGTTTCTCGACAACCCTCCTGGCTTTATTAGACAGACTGCCCTGGGGCTTGAGCACCGGAGAAGTTGGGAGGGTCCAGGACAGGTGCACTCTGCTTTCAAATCATAATGTGTGAAAATTCAGGTGTAGAAAAAGACAGACTGGTGAATCTTCACTCAACAGGGAGATTTTGATCTGAAAAGAAGTCCGAAGCGTAGAATCACCTGAAAAACCCTCGAGTGCATTTTGAATATGATCCAATTTACAGAAACATGACAACATGTTCTTCAAACAAAGCCGTCTATTCATGTGCATAGATTACAAATCATGCTTCTGCCTCTGTGCTATCTTTGCAAACGTGTGGCAACCCTGTAAAGGACGATGGCCTTCCTTCTTGTGCGTTTTGGCTTATTTGTGTATAAAGAGCGAATGACCATCTGAATACACTTGGCTTTCATAAATATAAATTTAAATATCAAGGATTCACATTTGACCCTGGATTCAGTGATGCCTACCATCGTGGAAGGTCTGCGTCAACTCTGGAAAGGAAGGGGAGCTCCAAAATAAAATGTCTGTCAAATAAAGTATCTATTCCTTTCCGCGTCTTTTCCTCAGAGCAGCCAGGAAGGAAGCCGAGGGATTTAAATGGCCTTCCTTCTAGTCACTTCTTTTTCTTCTGAAAATAGTTGACGGAAAACCGTAAGCTGAAATAATTGTAAATTCCATAGCTCACCGAGAAGCCATCATTCTCTTTTATTGGCATGGAAAGCCAGCCTGCAGAAGCTCCCAGCAGCGACCTGGAGAATAATTAAAACAGGGAAGTTGCCCGAGGAAAGGCACCTAAGGTTTTGTCCACAAGTGAAGGGAAATGGTGAGGTGAACGATCAACCAACAGCCTCAGTTCCTGCCAACAGTCCCGTTTCTTCACATCCAGACCGTTGTCTTTGCTTATCAAGGACGGTGCATGACAAAAAAAAATCGATTCCACCCTGGCTTCCTTCCCCTCTCTGCCTGCAAAAACCCAAGCTTGATATTGCACGATACCTTCGTCCGTCACCTCGTTCCAAAACTTGAAGTTGGAACTAAGCAGAACCCATTTTTATTGAATGGTTTCAGCTCCCATGAAGCGAATGCTTAGTTTCCCAGCGGTAGATTTCAGAATGCCAAGAATTCCGCATAATAATGATTCCTTTTTGGTGTTAACACTGAGCAGTAAACCTGAAAAGAAGGAACCCAACTATTTTGAAAGCTCAAACATGGTTCAGAAATACAGTTTGCTCAAACTTGGGAATCCAGCATGAAAGGCTAGGGAAGAAGTCTCTGGATAGGGAGCGACGCCCAAGGAGAGGCGGGAAGCCCAGCGTGTCACATGCCCGGGCATGCCCTTCATCAGGTGCCCACCATGACACATGCAAGCCCATCCCACACGTGATGCTGCCTGTGGTGTGCGTGTGTACCACATACGTGAATTCTCCTGTTGTTTTATGTTTTCCACTTCAGATGATATGATACATTTTGGCAACCTTGACTCCTTTTGGGGTGTGAAAAACTGTGGTTCCGGTCGAAGTCACAGGTAGCAATAATATGTCATGCTGGTAAAACAGAAGCATGGGCCCTGAGGTAATCTCCTTCAAAAACGCCTGAGGGATGAAAACGTGGCATTTCTTTTACTGGGCATATGGCATTAGTACTCATGAGTAAAATTTAATGCTTTATTTGAAGATGTCAACGGATTCTGAGGCAATGTTTCTCTTTGGCAATTGCTTGCTTATAAAGTAATTCACTGAGAGTCAACAGCCTGTTAGGAAAACGCACTTGGCGTCAGAAACACATACATTAAGGATGAAAAATTAATTCTGCTTCTTTCTGATGCTATCTGACATTCTTATAGCATCGCATCTAACACCCTTCGGGTTTCAATTCCATTTATTCTGACTAATTTTCTAATTTCTAGGGGGAAAAGCATGTTAAACAGGTACAGAGCGACCAGTAGAATTCATTGGTGATGCTTTGTTGAGTTCAATATAAATGGATTGGGGGCTCAGGGTCACATTTCTCTGTAAATCACTACCCATAGTCAAAAAAAAAAAAATGGTTTAAAACTTTATGGGCAAAGCAGCTGGAAAAATAACTGAAGACATCTAATATTTACATTTTCTTCTCATGACCAATTAGTATTTAGGATCCAATAATGCTTAAGTCATATTCTTTTGCTAACTACACAGTGTGATTTATGACAAGACATTTTAAACACATAGAAGATTTTCTCATGGTATTTTTTGGAACATTCTTTAGTTTATTTGTATGATGGTTGGTGTGTGTGTGTGTGTGTGTGTGTGTGTGCGCGCGCGCGCGTGTGTGTGTGTTTTGTTCGTGTGTTTAGAAAGAAAATGAAAGTCCAAATATAATTTCCAGGTTTTATCTATGAAAGTAACCTTCTGTGTCATATTAATTCAGTTTAGTATCTTGACACGTTTAAGTGATTTTTTTTTTTTTTACAGATCAAAGAAACAACAGTTTTGGCAAACTAACGCCCTCATTAAAACTGAGTTAGCATAGGGTTATACACATCATCAAAAGAAATTTACATTTAAGAGTCAAAGTAGACCACGGAGTGAAGCCAATCCCTTCTTTTCTTGAATCAGAGATGGACACGGGCCAAGCAACAGGAAATCTTGGAACGTGGAATATCTTAAGGGACTTCATAGCCTGTTTTTTGGAATTCTGCATAAGGACAACCGCTCTAAAATACGAGACCCAAAACCAAAAAAGGATTTAGTATTTTCACTGGAACTTGGATCGAACTGACAGATATCTAACCTCTACTTTCAGGCACAAATGGGCAATTTAAAAATAAACTTTCATGAGCCTATTTGCATATGCTAACTTACCCACCCTGTTTTGTGGGAAGCTTTATGTATTCTCAGGGCTCAAAGAACAACAAACAGGATAAAGAATATTTATCAGATCCTCCTGTCCCTTGGGTCCTGCCTCTCAGCCTTGATTCCCAACCCTTCAGTGATGTCCAGCTGTGATTATTTATGGGACACGGGACATTCTTTTGCTGTTGACTTCTCTGGAAAATCAAGGCTGCTAGCTGATACATTTGAAAATGCTAGATTTTGGACTAACAGGAAGCTGAGGCAAAGGTTCTCTATTGTACTCTCAAGGCTCACAGAGTCCCTGATATATGCTTGGGCCGGCTTAGTTTTACATGCTTTAAAAACTAGTGCTTGCGGGGAGAGGGCCGGGGGATTCAGTCAGTTGAGCGACTAACTCTTGATTTCAGCTCAGGTCATGATCTCACAGTCATGGGTTTGAGCCCCGCATCGGCTCTGCACTGACAGTGTGGAGCCTGCTTGGGATTCTCCCTCTCTCCCTCTCTCTCTCTCCCTCTCTCTCTCTCTCTCTCTCGCTGCCCCTCCCCAACTCATGCTCTCTCTTTTGCTCTCAAAATAAATAAATAAACTTAAAAAAAGAAGAAATGGTGCTTCTTTCATCAACTGGCAGTTAAGTTACTGCCACTTAAAAGATGCCAATGAACAAGCCTGGGGAATGAACCAAGAGTTCACCATGGTCAAGCTACATTTGAACCGTCTTGTGTAGCAAGACTTCAACTTGAGTAGAACTCTTACTAACTATTGGCTACTCAGAGAGATGCAAATGTTATAACCTAGCACCATCTACTTCTTTTTTTTTAATGTTTTATTTATTTATTTATTTATTTATTTATTTATTTATAGAGAAAGCAAGAAAGAGCACACATGAGCAGGGGAAGGGCAGAGAGAGAAGGAGAGAGAGAATCCCAAGTGGACTCCTCGCCATCAGCACAGAGCCCAACACGAGGCTCAATCCATGAACTGCGAGATCACCACCTGCGCCAAAATCAAGAGCGGGACACTCAAACAACTGAGCCACCCGGGTGCCCCCCCCATCCACTTTTAAAACCTATCTCAGGGCTGATTTAGCCTAGAATTTTACTCCCAATTGCATAGTTTTATCTCTGGAATTAGCAGAATATCTCTTCTGCAGTTTTAGTATTTATCCACAAGTATCATATCAGCACCTAAATCACGGTCACGAAAGCATGATTCCTTAGGATTACATGATCAATCCCTCCCAACTCTGGACACTGTCCCCAATCCTCTAGATATTTTCCATAATGAAATCCCAACTATCTAAGCCCAGAAAGAGAAAAAAAAATCCTCATCAAAAAACTTTTCAAATAAAATTCCTACACCATTTATTTGTGAATCTTCTATTACATATTGAGTACATTTATGATTGCTAGAAGATGCCACCTGAGAAACCAAATCATTCACAGTAGCTGACATAACACATTTAATGACCTGAATACTTCAATGACAAACACAGGCTGAGAGCTATTTTTGCAGTCATTTAATATTTAAGTATTGTTAATTTTCAAGCACAAGCTCTCAATCCTAATGATCCTCCTAAAACAGCCAGCTGCCTCCCATCCTTCTCATCTTGAACTTGAAAGTTTCCTTTCTTTATCCCTAAACTTCATGTAGGACCCATCACCCTAACGTTTTACACTACGTTTGACCCAACTACTGTATAAGCATCGTCCCATTAAATCTTGCAAATGTCCTTTTTTAAGAAACTCTAACGCTAGCAATGTATGATGAAAAATTATCATAAATAATCAACGTAAAATACTTGCCTGTCAAAATAAGCAGAAAAGGACATTTTGCAGTGCAGGACTCCTGATTTTTCTTGTTTATTCATGTTCTCGCTAATTTGCAAAATTCTGTAATCCACAATGGGTCCCCCTGTCATTAGTGCTAATTAGTGGGATTCTACTGTACTAATAAATCAACATTACCCAAGCACAGTGCGTGGAGATAGGGGTTATGATATATCCCTGCCTATGAATTTTTAAAAATCGGGTAGTGTTCACCACTTGCAGTCCTGATGTGCACTGATAGTTTGATGTGGGTCCCATTCTACAGCTGGATCTCCACGGAGAGAACATGTGCATTTTTAATGATTGCGTACTCATCATAAGTGTCACACACTCACTCGGGGCAAGGAGGGAAGGTGCTAAGGGCAGGAAGGGACCGGTGGGCTCCTATCTTCCAACGCATAGAGATAAGTGCTAAGGGATAAACGAACTTGCCCAAAGTCCAATGGGAGCTCAAACTGGCCACCCATGTCAAAGGTATAAACACACAACTCTGCTAAGGAGTTATTTTTCATATGCCCTAAAATGCCCATGATTCTCCTACAGGCACTTTCATTTCCCAGTCTCCCAACCCGTACCTTTACTGGTCCCAGTTCTGCTGACCTTTCGCTCTCCCTGCCCCTTTTGTTGTTTAGCTGTGAACTGTGTCCTTCCTGCTCCTAGAATACTGAGTGTGTGTGCGTGTGTGCGTTTTCTCATGAGAACGTTCAGTTGATTAAATTAGACTTCATGGTTGGTATGTACCTCCGCTCTTCTAAGGCATTTATCTGACCTTGGGATCCATTTATTGAACAGTATACTTTTCTTTCAACCTCACATCATCATTTAATTACAATAGACAAAAATGGTTTTCTTGGCCAGTCGGCCCAGTGGAAGGTTATGTGGTCACTGACCCACATCGGTGCAGCTTTTCCTCAGCTCTTTGCACAGCCTAGCTCTCTCGTTGGCCAGTCATGGCCCATAGCCAATCAGTGCAAATGCCTTTGACTGTGCCGCTATTTTCCAGTAAGCGACATTCAACAGTAGCTATGCAAGACCCGGTATTTCTCGCCTCTTTCCAAGGGGATGGGTGTCGTAGGAAAGTTCTTAGATCACAACAGCAGCACGTCCTCCAATGTCACAGAGATGAGGCAAGAAACCAGTGGGTCTTCCTCTATAGAAAATCTCTCCAAAAAAGAGCAGACAGTTTTTCCTTTGAAATGGGAGGGGAAATTTTCTAGGTGATCTTCCAAGGTGCTTTTAAGTCCCGTTGACTCTTTGATTCCCTCAGCAGTTGCTTTGAATTGTAATTCCTCCCAAATTTTTGTGATCTTGTATCTGAATGTACATTTATATGCACAAATGAATATTCAGTGTGGCTCCGCACAGTACATTGGGAAAAAATTGAGTATAATTTTAGTATCCCCATACTATACAAAGGGTATTCAGAATCTCACTAATAAATACATTGGCATCCTTCACTACTCTGTAATCCAAGATGCAGAAACTGTCTGGTTTTTGTTAAGGCTGGAGGAATTAAAAAAGATTGCAAGATTGCATTTGGGCAAGTATCCTGAAGTTTGGCTGCTTATTCAAATCTTGTGCAAATTTCCGCAGACTGCTGAATTGGTCTGAAGCGAGAGGTTAGCCTGTAAATATTATGGACGTTGACATGTCTTTTCATCTGCTGTTTTTTCTATCAGATTATAAAATAAACTTGAGGTGGTTCAGTTAAGTGAGAAAGTATTGAGAGACACGCCCCAAAGCCAAGTAGGAGGAAAGAATGATACAAAGACAGGTTATATTGGGTTTCAAATTAAGCATATCATAGTGGATATGCTAAACATCATATTTTACCATAGGGGAAATATAATATGTTTTTCCAGCCATTTAGTACTGAGGAAGCCTAGACTGTATTTGCAGAAGGAAGTCTTTGATTTGAGAGAGGTTTTGATTAGTTTTAAGGTCTCCTCTGAAACTTCTAAAATGTGATTTCTATTGGAAATCATGATTGTGTGTGCGCGTGTGTGCGTGCGTGTGCCAGAGTGTGGGGGTTCACTGGGAGGGGGACCCTTTGTATCTCTTCATCATGGGTTTTCGCATATCAATATTCCACTTTATGATGAATATGGGAATAAACTGGAAACAGAAAACTATACAAAAGCGAGAGATTCAGCAAAAAGCACAGACAGCTGGTTGCAGAGATTCGGGACATAATTACAATTAGTAATTGCCATGTTGTTTCTAAACAGGAAGTTCATGGAGAAGATCTTAGGATGCTGTAAGTGTTTTGCCACAAGATTCCTTTCATCGTTTCGAGTTGTGAAAACAGTCATTGAGGGATCGCCTCAGGAAAACCAAAACTGCTCAACGCCTCGCTGAGGAAGACATCACTCCTCCAAATTTCCTGCAGAAGGGAGCAAAGAGAAAAGTATTGCAAACAGCAAACGCGTGCACAAGCGCGCACAGGAGCCCAAATTTCCAAAAATGTGAATGGTTTGAGTTTCCTACGAGGGCTCATCATTTGCAACCCTTATATGGAACAGATTGCGCACTAGATGCCATTTGACCGGGGTTAAATTGACCCCGGTTGTGTTACCAGCACAAGTAAATCCTTCCATGCACAGACCAGCTCCTACAACAAAGAGTTATCTGGCCAGAAAAGTCAGGAATGCCAAATTTGACAACCCCTGAACCGGGACAGTTGCCAGTGCCTGGCACTATATTTCTCAAGTGTCAAGAGTCTAAAAGTCTATCACCTGGACACTCAAAGATAATGCTCTAAATGTCTAGCCAGTGCGAGACCCTCGTGGGTAACTGATTGCTCCTTACAGTAGGGTGCAGCTGGATAGAAATTTGCCCGAGGCACAAATCCCTTTTGTCTCTCCCTATTTATCATCATCATCATTACTTTTTTACTTTGGTTAGCAGATGTTTCTTTAGTGCTCTGACATCCTTTTTAATTTGCACATTTATTAATTTGGCTGGCGGAGAGCAGAGCGCTTTACCTGCCGAATCCTCCCTGTACCTTGGGGCTGGTGGTGTCACGCATAAAGAGTTGCCCTAGCCCACCATCGGGCACCGGGAAGCATTTTTAACTGCAGCATCTTTAAGTGGGATCATTGGGTGACCAGTGCAATTTTGGCTTTTCTCCTATCTCACACTTCAGATGAAAGGGGCTGATTGCCCCCAAGTCCATTTACTCATCCACTCTAGGGGGAATTGTTTGGATTCTAACATGTAACCCTCACAACATCCCATTTATAGCTGTGACAAAGAAGTAAGCAATTAATCAGACATCCCTGCTAACAATACTGACCTGCCAGCATTCAAATGCTTTAATTAAAATCACAGCACAATATATGCCAGGGGTAACAGCCTAGCAATGTCTCCACAAGACAGGAAGCTGCTCTCCTTACCAGCCCTGAAGCAAACATACATTACGGGCACCCCTGAGAAGGAAAGAAGGTCTCCAGGGATGGCTTGTGTGTGTGACTGCTCACCTACCAAAGCAGATTATGCCCATATCATGCTCATTCAGATGCTTTAACATAAAAAGACGCGCCCAATGGAGAGGGTTTTCTCCCTCCTTTTCTTCCTTTCTTCCTTCCTCCCTCCCTCCCTTCCTTCCTCCCTTCCTTCCTTCCTTCTCTCCTTCCTTCCTTCCTTCCTTCCTTCCTTCTCTCCTTCCTTCCTTCCTTCCTTCCTTCCTTCCTTCCTTCCTTCCTTCCCTCCCCTTCCTTCCTTCTTCTCTCTCCTCTGTCTTTCTTTTTCTTTCTCTCTCCTTCTTTTTATTTTTTTTTTGAGGGGAAAGAGCATGCTTACGCAGATGAGGAGGAAGCCGTATTACACGAAGCACTGTGAAGCTAAATTCACCTCTGCGGCTTCAAAAATAAAATGTCAATGCAACTTTGAGATTTGAAAATTTTAAATATCAGTAAGCACAGGAAAAGATTCTTTTCTTCCAATGTTAGCTCACCCTTGTGACAGGTTTTAG
Source organism: Lynx canadensis (assembly GCF_007474595.2). Classification (NCBI taxonomy): domain Eukaryota; kingdom Metazoa; phylum Chordata; class Mammalia; order Carnivora; family Felidae; genus Lynx; species Lynx canadensis. Next base: position 55,209,366 of record NC_044305.1, on the reverse strand, counting down.
CCTTTTGATATTCATGCCTGCTCCCCAATTGTTCTGCCTTTCTCGTACACAGGAATACCAAGATTTTAAAATCACAAGGGCACAGTGCATTTAGAGATAAGTGATTTGGGAAGAATTCGGAAAGATTGTCATCCACTTATTTTTTTATTATAGTTATACTTAGTTTTTCCCAAGGTAATGTGTAATTTCATTGAAACACATCAATCACCATTCTTTGAAATATACACAAAACCCATTGTTTTCTCCTGGAGTTACACCCACTTCCACATTTAATAATTGCCTCCATTGTTTATATTTTAACCGTTAATGTGGACACATTAACAGGTAATATATAACATGGGTTAATTACTTTTCAACTTATGCCAAGCTAGCTTAAAATGCCTCTAAACTCCTCACGCCCTGTGGTCAGTGTCTTACCTTTTGAGTTAGGTGTTATTTTCTCTGGGGCCTCTCGCTAAAATGCCCTGACACGGCCTTCATGCAACGGATTTTTAAAGAGTTGGTCTTATTTGTAAACGTTCCCCTGGAGCCTCTGTCTAACACGGTTACTATTGCTCTCTCTGTCACTCAGTATTTCCAGCTGATGTTCCAACTCCGCGCGCCTCTTTCTGCAGATCCAAATCCTGAATGCCGTTATGTGTGGGTCTCCCCCAAGCCGCCCTCAAAACTTGTGACCTTTGTGGATTCGACTGTAAAGTGCCTTCCGAGCTTATCTTCCCTTCCACATGTGGCTCATAAGCGTTCGGGGCATTTGTGGGAAGTTGCCTGCGTCCCCCAGCGCCTCAGGAGGGACCTCTTCCCCAGCTGCCTTCCTCTCGCTGGGGTCTGGGTCCCCCATTACTTCCTGAAGCCGGCCTCCTTCTCACTTTGTTTATGCACGCTTCCCTCAGGACACTGCATATGGTGAACTTCCTTCTCCACTCAGCAGCCCATTACACCCTCTCTTTTTCATATCCTGCCCCCTTTCAAGTGTGTATCCTTTTTCCTTTGAAGGACACTGATACTTCCCACAATGGTTTTCAAGTTGAAATATGAAGCTTAAAACTTTCCTTCATTTTCCTCCCCCTCCCCCTTCTGTACTTCCCTTCTGTGTTTATTAAAATAATATCTCTCCTCTCTCCCTCTTTCTCTCTCTCTCTCTCTCTGTCACACACACACACACACACACACACACACACACGTGCACGCGCGCGCGCACACACACACACACACACACATCCACAACTCCTGAGCCGAGCTCAAGTGCAAAGAGAATGACCATCGACTTTTCATCCCATCTGCCTAATTATCAGGTAAGACAATGAACAATCTCAACAGAGAGGAAGGACACAGGTGTGGTTGGCAGGCAGTAGCCAAATGCAATTTCATTCTTTTAAAAGGAAGTCAAAATATCATAAAGACTGTTTGACACAGGGAAATCATTTCTTAATCCAAAGTTTGATTTTTCCCCCCATCCCCTTCATTTTTTTTTCCTCCTCATCCTCTTTGACCTAGTCTGTTTCCTAAAATGTTACCTGGAGGGTATTAGTCATGAGTCTTCAGAGAAATAGAACCAACAGTGCATACGTAGGGAGAAAGAGATTTTAAGGAATTGGCTCATGAGATTGTGGAGGCTGGCAGCCTGGAGACCCAGGGGAGTCCCAATCCAAAGAAAATTTGCTGGCAGGGTTCCTGCTCACTCAGGGGAAGTCAGACTTTGTTCTGTTAAGGTCTTCCACTGATGTGATGAGGCCCACCGACTCTAATGTCTAAGTAAAACAGGCTTTACTCAAGGTCCACTGATTTCAATGTTAATCTCATCCATAAAAAAATAACATCACAGAAACATCCTGAATAATGTTTGGCCAAGTATCTGGATATGATGGCCCAGCCATATGAACACATAAAATTAACCATGGGGATTCCCAAACCCATGTTCTATGGAACCCTAGTTCCTTAGATTAGACACTGGACTGAACAGATTTCTCTCCCAGGTATTCCGTTTTATTCTTAAAAGGGGGAAAAATGAATGTTAATATGATGAGCACCTTCTGGATGTCAGCTGCCCAGCATTCATTATCTCATTCAATTCTTAGAGCAATGTTATAAAATAGATATCATTATCGGAGTTCTTGATAGGACTAACCTCTTAAAGAAAATAATATATTGGGGCGCCTGGGTGGCGCAGTCGGTTAAGCGTCCGACTTCAGCCAGGTCACGATCTCGCAGTTCCTGAGTTCAAGCCCCGCGTCGGGCTCTGGGCTGATGGCTCAGAGCCTGGAGCCTGTTTCCGATTCTGTGTCTCCCTCTCTCTCTGCCCCTCCCCCGTTCATGCTCTGTCTCTCTCTGTCCCAAAAATAAATAAACGTTGAAAAAAAAAATTTTTTTTAAAAAGAAAATAATATATTAATTAGAACTACCACTGTTTTCCAACCTCACACTTTACGAAAAAACAGTGAGTCCAACTCCATTAAAGCCTTTGCTGTCGTTAGACAAGCCACTTTTGAATCATCTAAATCAGTATGGCTGTGCACATCACCTCTTATTTACTTCCAATTCGGTTGAGCTACAGAATCTTTGATCCATTATCCCAATCCACAGAATATTAGAACAGTTGTTTATCTAGCCCACGGAAGTAGCTTTGTCTTAGATTTTATGAATTATCATTTGAAAGTTCATAAGCTAATAAGGTGATAATAGAAAACTCTTCGCTTACCTCTCCAACTATCAAAAGCCAAAACTAACTGAAGCCTTTCCAGGCTGTAAAGTTTTCCCCAAATGGTACTTGGTCGGAAAAAAGAAAAAAGAAAAGTGATTGACAGACATCTAGTGGAAAAAACAAAAGAAAGTCTAGCAAAGAGTGAAATAGAAGGCAACTGCCTGGGTTTTTTTTGGGGGGGGGGTGTTGCTTAGAGTGATAATTTGGTGTTGATGTGGAAGAAAGAGCGATTCTGCCTTATATTCGGACACACATGGTAACAGATTTGATCAAAGTCACATAGAAGCTTAGCTGCTGCTGGGTCAACACACCCTTTAGCCTGGAGGGTCACCAGAGGTAAAGCAATGCCTAGAGTTTTCATGGCAGGAGCTGGGAGGGCCAGAAGAAAAACAAGAGAAACTGATGGTGAGGAAAAGGACAAGAGGAGAATAGTAGCAAAGCCCCCTAATGCTGACGAGACTAGGTGAGAAACTCCAAGGTCAAGGGCATCTCTGCTGTGTTAAATTCTCAAGAGCAGGGTTCCACAAACTAGGGCCAGAAGTCAAACCTGGCTCGCTGCTCATTTTTGTAAATAAAGTTTTATTGGAATACAGCCATGCCCATTCACTCATGTTCTGTCTACGGCGGTTTCCCCTACAACCACATAGCTGAGTGGTTTTCATGGAGGTCATGTAACTCTTAAAGCCTAGGTACCTACCATATGGCTTTTGACAGAAAGGTCTTCCAGCCCCTGGCTAATGCAAAGCCAACACACTAAGGGTGCCCATCTTCATGGACAAGTTCCACACCCTCTGCCATGGCCTTTGTGGCAGACCCTTATAAAGACAGACCACGTGCATTCCGCGGTGATTTTCTTTTTAAGACACCCTATCAACTTGTGTGGAACAGTTCGTGCTTCCCCTGATCTTAACCAGTTGACTACAAAGAAAATTAACTTGTTTCGTGCGATTTTCTGGGTAGTTTTACCGGGCTCGCGCAGGCCTCCTCGGCCAACTGCAGGGAGCCAAGGGCTGTGTCAGCGGGAGAGCCAGGCCTCTCCTCACGGTGGCCCCATCCCGGGCTTCGTCCTGCAGCTGCTTCAGGGCAGACTCTGGGCATGCTTTCACCAAGTTTCTACGTGCTCCACATCGGCCAGTGTCCCAAACAAGCCACCTGGCCAAGCGCCGAGGCACCGCGGAAGCAACCTCGCCCCTGCCTCCCCACGGCAGCCATTTCCAGCGCACCATGGTTGTTCAGGATGGGGCTTTAGTAGAGGACAGTTTTGTGTTTCTCCATCGGTGTTAGTTCTTCTTTCGGCTGCACCCCGGCCATTTTTGAGGTGCAGGAATGTTCTCCCGTGCCCCACCCTATGAACGGGTGTGACTACTGGACTGTTAAGCGTCCTCCTCTTTCAGCTTTGTAGGAAAGCTCATTAACCTGCCCAGAATGGTGGCCAAGAGAGGGCAGAGAAGGATGTCAAACCCGACGGCCATGCTCCAGCGCCCATCCTGCCCCTACCGCAGCCTCCGAATTGAGTCATGGACAACGGAGTCCGAGTGAGTTTGGCATTCGCTTCTTTGCCTGGGAGAGCATTGGCCACGCAGCAGTGCTGGTGGCAAGCCCTGGAATCCAGGACGGTGGTTAGTGTGCTGGCCCGAAGGGAACTCAGCATAAAGCCAAGCCACCTTCCCCGCTCTGCCTGTCAGGACCACAACTAGGCCACTCAACAGCCTGGGACTTACTTTTCTTGCCGGCACTCACAGGATGCCAAAGTCTTCCGAGAAGGGTCTCATGGGTATGCACGAAATTGGAAATGAACGAGGAGTGCCCGGGTGGCTCGTGGCTCAGTCGGTTAGGCGTCCGACTTCAGCGCAGGTCATGATCTCACGGTTCGTGAGTTCGAGCCCCGCGTCGGGCTCTGTGCTGACAGCTCAGAGCCTGGAGCCTACTTTGGATTCTGTGTCTCCCTCTCTCTCTGCCCCTCCCCTGCTCACGCTCTGTCTCTCTTCTCAAAAATAAATAATAAACATTAAAAAAAATTTTTTAAATAATAATAATAAATTTAAAAAAAAAATTTTAATTGGAAATTAACTCCAATCTAGTTTCCTCTCAGAGAATGGGACCTCTCCAGGCCCAATACCAGTTAGCACTAGTCTCTATTTGCTCTGGACTTTCCCCATTTGGGAGGGTCCACAAAGCCCTAGGAAGTCTCCCCGGGGAATGCCTTGTCCTGGGCAAATCAGGATGGTTGGTCACCATGGTTACTGGACTAGTCTTCTCTCTGCTTAGGAATCTCAGAAAACATCCAGTCCCTGGCTGAACAAGTGATGGAATGATAAAAGATCTCCGTGATTTTTAAAAAAAAAAAATTTTAATGTGTATTTATTTTTGAGAGAGAGAGACAGAGAGAGTGAGCCAGAGAGGGTCAGAGAGAGGGAAACAGAATCTGAGGCAGGCTCCAGGTTCCCAGCTGTCAGCACAGAGCCCGATGCGGGGCTCGAACTCACAGACTGTGAGATCGTGACCTGAGCCGAAGTCGGACATCCAACCGACTGAACCACCCAGGCATCCCAAAGATCTCCTTGATTGATTTTTGTTCACTCTATCTTCAGAGCCGAATAGCATTTGCCATCAAATAAGGGCTCAAAAACTACCTGGTGACGGGCGCCTGGTTGGCTCAGTTGGTTAAGCGTACTACTTCTGTTCAGGTTATGATCTCGAGGTTCGAGAGTTCAAGCCCCACGTCGGGCTCTCTGTTGTCAGTACGGAGCCTGCTTTGGATCCTCTGTCTCCCTCTCTCCCTGCCTCTACCCAGCTCGTGTTCACACTCTCTCTCTCTCTCAAAAATAAATAATCATTAAAAAAAAAAAAAAACTACCTGTTGAATATATGAGCATGTAAATGTGTGATTACATGATTCTAGCTCAGAGGAGGTAGCCCTTGCTTCCTGCTACCCAAGAGCATGGGTGACACCATGGAAACCCAGGAACTTGACACAGCATTTGCCCCAGAATGTGCACCAAAGAAACTTTACATCCGGTTCCTTCTAAAACAAGGAGGACTGGACAAAGTGACTAGTTGATTCAAGTAATTCAAGTTTCACGCAAATAAACAAAGTTTATTAGAATCACATAAAGTCCTCTTGAACTTCTATTTGGCGAAATTCTCAGCCAACACTTTTATGAACCCAGAAAAATCATGCTTTGTACAATGGAACCACCTTAACTTAAACTTTGTGAATTTTTACACTTCAGGGAAATGCTTCATCAGGGAGCAGCTATTTTAGTCTCAGTTAAAGCTATGAATAAGCCAAAGAGATTCTTAGCTGGAGGTGAAGGCAAGGGCTATGGACTGAATGTTTGCGCCCCCTAAATTCATCTATGGAAGCTCAAGTCTCCAATACAATGGTATCAGGAGGCAGGGATTTGGGAGGTGACTAGGTCCCCAGAGTGGGGCCCTCAAAAATGGAATTAGTGCCATTAACACCGTCAGTGAAGAGATAGGTAGAGATAGAAGAGATAGAGAGAGAAGAGATAGAGAGAGATAATCTCCTCTACCCTATTTGAGGAGACAGCAAGAAGGTGGCTGTCTGCCAACCGAGAAGAGGACTCCCATTAGCAGCTAAATAGTCTGGCACCTTGACCTTGGACTTCTTAGCCTCCAGAACTGTGAGAAATAAGTTTCTGTTGTTTACACCACCCACTGTATGGTATTCTTTGGCAGCCTGAGCCGACTGAGACAGGCAGTATAATCCAGTAGTAAAAAGCAAGCATCCTGAAGTAGAGAAAATTGTCATTGAACTCTGGCTTTGCCACATTCTGGCTGTGGGGCCTTGGGCATAGCATCTGACTTCTCTAAGCCCTTGTTTGCTCACTTACAAATGAACTTGGCACTTCCCCGTCGTTTGGAGCTGTAGTGACAATTCAGCATGATGCCTGAGGATAGTCCAGAACATTCCAGGATATTCCAGTGAGCCTGAGGAGAGTCCAGAAACAATTATCCGTAGCCCTACTTTTGCTCCCAGAAGTTACCGAGTTTGCACGGGATGCTATCTGCTCGCTCACCTAATACTGGAAGTACTCAGCTCAACACCCAGTGAGTGCTCCATTAGGCACCGTGGTTCAACGTACTAAAATTTTCCCAAACTTTGCATGAACTTCTAAATGTGTACACCTCTCAAAGCTATTTTTAGCATAGCGAAGACAAAAGGATATGAAAGAAAAGTTCGAGATTGTGTTGTGTGGACACCAGAACCTGAAAATTAAAATGGCGCTTTGGGAAAAGGGAAACAACGGTAATGGCCACCTCTGTTGGTATGGGCATAACACGCTATGAATGGTCGCATGGGACCATCTATGTGCCAGGAGCTGTTTAAGGTGTTTTACATGTATTGACTTCTCCACATCCTCACACAAAGGCACTTCCGCAGTCACCCCCGTTTTATGGGTGGGGAAACTGAGGCACAGAAGGTCACCCAGGAAGTCAGTGGCAAAGCTAGGCTTGGAACACAGCCAGTCCGCCTCCAGAGTCTGTGCTTTGACCCTCCTGAGTCCATTCACCATGTAAATCTTACCGTACCGGTTGTTGTGTCCAGGATTGGGAAAACATAAAATAGGAGACTTTTCTATATAAAAGAGCTTTTGGGGCGCCTGGGTGGCTCAGTCGGTTAAGCATCCAACGGCGGCTCAGGCCGTGATCTCACGGTTCATGAGTTCCAGCCCCGCGTCAGGCTCTGTGCTGACAGCTCAGAGCCTGGAGTCGGCTTCGGATTCTGTGTCTTCCATTCTCTCTTTCTGACCCTCCCCCACTCATGCTCTCTCTCTCTCTCTCTCTCTCTCTCTCTCTCAAGAATAAATAAACATTTAAAAAACTAAAAAAAAAAAAAGAAAGAAAAGAGCTTTTGTGGCCCTCAAACTATCTGACACCATTGTGACCTCTCAGAGTCTTTTTTTTTTTTTTTTTTTTTTTTACTTCTTTTCAAGCACTCACCTATGTTCCAAGATAGTTGAGGTTCTGGAGAGATAGTCTGATTGGCTGGAAAAAATGAGTAATTCGCCCTCTTGAAAAATCAGCATATTTTACCCAAGGGAGGTTTCAGAATATCTTACCTCTCTATAAGGCTGATCGTTTTTCTCATAACTACCTGGGTTTTTTTTTTTTTTTCAATCACACCTAGAGAAGACACGAGCTCCACTCTAAGATAATAGGAATGGCTCAGATTCTACTCTCATTAATATAATGATTCCATAACACAATGACAGATAAAAGAACTTTCTTTTTATTCTACTCAAGGCTGGTTTTACATAAAAATAGACCATAACTCAGAGTCTGTAATGTCTATGGAAAGGTTATACTCGTTACCATCCAAATAGGCTGAGCTAATAAAAATTATATTTGTTACAATCCAAATAGATTAACCGGCCTTAAGGGCTTAGCTATGTATTACACTTTTCAATTTTCTTATAATTAAATTAACATAAAATAGTCTTCACAAATAAATGGCTGTTTCAGAAATAGTTAAGCTCTGTTTAACAAAAATAGCCATTCTATTGACATGTACAGGCACTCAGGTAGATCTGGAAAGCGGAAAGAGGCACTTCTCTGTAGAGTGGACTCGTGGTCGAGACATTAGCAGAAAGATCTCTCTCATTTGTCCTGCTGAGACCACGGGCACCCCAGCTAGTGGCCCAGTACAAAGCCAGGACCAATGTCCAGGTGGCACCACCCACCTGCTCTTGCCGGGTTCTCCCAGCCATCAGCCAGTGGACACGACGGGTGGGACCGAGAGCTGCACCTGGGTTTTGTACCAGTCTTGCAGCTTATTAATAAAGGTTCTGCTGCCATTTTCTTGGCTTGTCTTCCCCTTTCTTCTCCAGAAAGCTGAACCTCTAGATATTTGCCTTCTGGCTAGAAATCCTGCTCAAATATTGCTTCTATTTGTAAAATCCATTATCCTGGACTTTTCCCTTTTTTGTTCAGGTGCCATTTTATGACTCTCTCCCAGGAGTGCTCACATCATCGAATAAACAATGATGATTGAAGCCCTTCGGCTGAAAAAGTCTTGAACAGAGGAGTTGAGGCCCCTGAACTGGTTGAAGTTCTTGAGTGTCAGGAGCTGTGCAAAGCTAATTAATTTCAGGTCCGCCTTTTGTTTTCTTCTACAAATGCCCTCAGAAGTGATAAGGAAACGGAACAAGTTGTGGGGCTTTTGCCATGGGAAGCAATTGGCAGCCTACGTATTCTCAGGTCTAGAAGTCAAAAGGGAGCTGACACAAGGAAAAGAGATGGGATCCCTCTTCGCACTGGCTGTGGGCTCAGGTGCCAGTGCGGGTGTTAGGCTCCACACCTTTACGTGCTTCATCCCATTCAATCCACACACCTTCCTGAGTACCGGGGAAACCTTCCCAGTTGAGAAACGGGGAAAGAGAGGCTTGCAGAGCTAATGTGAGTCAGAGCAAGTTTCGCCAACCCAGAAAATGGTGAGACCCCGGGTATGGGTCTGGAAAAGCCCTGAGTTGGAGTATTACCAAAAGCTTGAAGCCAAGTGGCCACCAACAGTCAAATCTGTGTGCAGGGGCTCTGGTGGGACTCTGAACTTGACAGGATGGTCAGGCGCCATCAACCATGAGTGCCCTCCTTTGAGCTCGGTGGTTGGACTGCAACAGTGAAAGACAATCAAATAAAACTCTATGATGATATAACATAAACACTCACACCAGCAGCACCCCCCTCCTTGAATATTATTGTGATTAACTCCTTGAAAGTAAATAAAACTTGGGAGATATCTTGAGCATATCCGGGAAGATGGTGCAGGCTCTTGAAATCTCTGCATGCCCCCTGCTGCTGCCTACCTTTGGGGTGACTTAATCCTCACGAGCGCCTCCACGAAAGGGTGCGCAAGAAAGATAGGAATGAGGCTCAAATGAGTCAATTGTGCGGCACATCGGCAGCTTTTGTTGGAGGCGTGATGAGGAAAGAGGTCAAAGGTAATGGTGTAATAAGAAAAACAACTGATCTGTGGAGCTCATCTATTTATGGCACCCCATCCCCATCATCGCGGATGAGCAAAAACCCAGCCATACACTTACGAAGATTAAAAACACTTTAATTCAAGGTACTCCAGCAAGGTGAGGAGGTGAGAAACACTGTGATTTGCATTTTATAGCTCTCCTCCACCTTCAGCGTGTGTGGTAGTGAGGGTGTTCATCCTTGTCTTCCAAGTGCCTGGCACGAAGTAGATGCTCAACAAAAGGTATTTGGAAAGCCCCAGTCACCTATCACATTCTGCCCTGGTTTTCAAAGTTGGCTGCGCGTCGCAATCAGCTGGGGAGCACTGAGAAATGCTGAGGCCTGGGTCCTGATGGGGTTCAGGAAACACCACCCCCCAAATATGGCACCTCGACATGTGAACATTTTTCCACAACGGTTGACTCTTTATGAAACCTACCATAAAAATGCTTAGGTTGAACTGTTTTTCGTGTCTTCCTTTCCTTGGGAAGCCTCTCACATCATGTAAAACTTACACTAAATAAATGTGTGTGCTTTTCTCACATTCTTCTGTTTCTGTCAATTCCAGTGGTAGACACAACCAGGAACCCTAAGAGGGTGGAGGAAAACTCTTCCCTCTCCTACAGTCCATCATCAACAGATTCTGAATTAATCCATGTCGGGTTGGGCCTGGGCACGGGGATCTTTCAAAGGTCCCCAGGAGACCCTAAGGTGCAGCAAAGTTCAAGAGTGACATGAATCATCTGGGTGCCTGGAAGGCAGCTGTGACAGGAGTCAAGTGGGGCACATACAAGGCTATGTGCCTGATAACCTCACCAAGTCAGGAGATGAGGATCAAGAAAGGAGACCCAACTGACAAGGCAGTGAGTGGGTGAGATAGAAAGAAGGAAGGAAGGAAGGAAGGAAGGAAGGAAGGAAGGAAAGAAGGGAGGGAGTAAGGGAGGGAGGGAGGAAGAAAAGGAAGGAAGGAAGGAAGGAAGGAAGGAAGGAAGGAAGGGAAGGAGGATGGAAAGAAGGGAGGGAGGAAGGGAGGAAAGAAGGGAGGGAGGAAGGAAGGAAGGGAGGGAGGGAGGAAGGGAGGGAGGAAGAAAAGGAAGGAAGGAAGGAAGGAAGGAAGGAAGGAAGGAAGGAAGGAAGAAAGGAAGGAGGAAGGAAAGCAAGCCTGGGACACTGAGACAAGAAGTGAATGGGATGCAACCTGGTTCAGAGCCCGAAAGCCTAGTTTTGAGCTGTTTCTGATAGACATCAACACAGAGAACAAACACTTGTGTCATTTGTGCGCTTCCTAAACAACCAGTTCAGAGGCCCCACACTGGACAATTGAAATGGGTTAGCAGAAAACGTGCGGCTTTAAAGACCAAGTAGGCTCCAATTCCAGCTCTGCTCTGTCACCCTCAGAGCCCCACTGACTCAGGGGTATGTTGGCGGACTCCTGTCAGCCTCTCAGGTTGTGGTTAGGATAATGGACTGAATGTTGTGTCTCCTCAAAATTGATATGTGGAAACTGCAACCCCCAGCGGGACGGTGTTTAGAGATGGGGCCTTTGGGAGATATAAGGTCATTAAAGCGGAGCCCTCGTGATGGGATTACTGGCCTTTATAAGTGGCCTTCTTATAGAAGAGGACCCCTCTCCCTCCCTCTTCCCCTCTCCTCTCCTTCCCCCCTTTCCTCCCCACTCCCTCTCTCTCTCTCCATGTTCACACATTGAGGGGAGGCCGTATGAAGACCTACCGAGAAGTCAGCCACCTGCAACTCGGAAAGAGAGCCCTCCTCAGGCAGGAGCCGAATCAGCTGGCACCTTGATCCTGGACTTGAAGCTTCCAGAACTTCCAGAAGTGAATGCCTGCTGTTTAAGTCCCCCAACACGCGCACTCTGTGATGCCAGCCTGAGCAGACTAAGAGGGGGGGTCTACAGGGGGAGCAGGCACACGGTGCGCACCCCGCCCAGGCAGCCTGGCCCGATACATACACACAGTATTTGCACGTGGGTATATACCTTTGCACACGCACCACCTTCCAAGCTCGTGCCGGCACAAAAAGTCTGAGAGGCCGTTTTGAGGCCGCCATTGCCAAAAACCATTTCCTTTGTCCACACACATCAGGCCAGTGGAAAAAGGCCTTCAAGCAGGGTCTCAGAGAGAGAAAGAATTGGGTCAAGGGTGAGGAGGAGTGGTTCCTCAGAGTCCCTGTCTTAGTTTGCTCCAGCTGCTACAACAGAAACATCAAAAACTGAGGGTCTTATTGCCAACCTATTGCCGAGATTTCTGGAGGCTGGGACATCCAAGATCATGGTGCCGTTAGACTCAGTGTCTGGTGAGAGCCAGCTTCCTAGGTCACAGACGGCCCTCTTCTCCCTGAGTCCTCACATGATGGGAGGACTCCCCCTAGGTCTCTGGGGTCCCTTTTATAAGGACGCTAATCCCATTCATGATGGCGCCGCCCTCATGACCTAATCACATCCCCAAGGCCCTACCGTCACATTGGGGACTAGGTCTCAACATACGAATTTTAGGGGAACACTGACATTCAGACCACAGCAGCCTTCAACAAAGCAGAACTTCCCCACCCCACCCCTCGTGGTGGCCGCCAGCCTCACACTCCCACAGCATGAGACAGCAAGGCCCCTAGAAGCCCCCAGCAGCTTCCAGCGGCACCTGCTGGGAGCCCTTCCTTCCTGCCATCCACTTTTCCCTGCCCCCCTCTTCTGCCACTTGCTGCTTGCCGTGTGGTCCTTTCGGCACAAGCTGGGCTGACTGACATCTCCCCGGCCTAAAGTGTATCAGTTCATCCCACTGATCAAAAACTAAATGGCTCATGCTTCCCCCTCCCCCCACCCACCCACCCCCCACCCGGCCCTTTCTTTTTGAAGCTTATTTTTCACCGGAGCACAAATTCTCGGTTTCACCAGAGCCGAAGGCCTCTGGGGAACACAGCATTTTTTTTTTATTTTTTTTAACGTTTTATTTATTTTTGAGACAGGGAGAGACAGAGCATGAACAGGGGAGGGTCAGAGAGAGGGAGACACAGAATCTGAAACAGGCTCCAGGCTCTGAGCTGTTAGCACAGAGCCCGACGCGGGGCTCGAACTCACGGACCGAGAGATCATGACCTGAGCCGAAGTCGGAAGCTTAACGGACTGAGCCACCCAGGTGCCCCTGGGGAACACAGCATTTAAAGGTGTCTTCTCATCCCCAGAGCAGATTTCGATACGTCCAATCCCATCGTCTTCTGGGAGAATGACTGCCTTCCCAGACCCACTCCCGACATGAAATTAGGCCGCGCTTAAAACAAACAGCGGCACAGACAGCGTGGGAGGACGACACTGGCCTACATATAAGAAACACGCGGGGCTTTCTATTTTCGATCCCAGAGCAGAATGAAATTCCTCCCCGCACACCTATGACACTTGTCCTAAGAATACTTGGCAAAGATCGATTGTCAGAGTAAAAAGAAAAAGGGCCCTCGAGATGATGTATCCCGGGGATTATTAAATAGGGGTGCGTATCAAAGGGGTGCCGCTCATCAAAACCCTGAAGAGGGTTCCCCAAGGCAACCAGGGAACCTGATTCTCTAACGTGAGCTGAATTGTAAAGGAATGAAAACATTGCCTGTTGATTCTGCGTTTTGCCATCATCCCTGTCTGGGTGGACAGGGAGAGGAGGCTCTTTTTATCCTCGTGGCCCTCTGCCAGGCAGGACAACGCTGGGCCGCCCTCTCTCGCTTTGGCCCGTGAAGTTTTCTACCCCCTCACCATCTCTGCTGAAGGCAGGGAGGTAGAAAGTGGGGAACTGGTGGGGGGAACAAAGGGGAGCCCACGGAGTGGAAATATTTGATCTTCTCTCCCTTTTTCTTGAGAAGAGGGCCCTGTCACATTTCCTCTCCTGCCTCTTCAATGGCCCTTTGCTTCATTTGCCTTTCTCATCGTATAGATTTTTCTTTTTTCTCCTTTGCTCCTTCTTTGGGCCCACTTTGCCTCTCACCTCCCTTCCCATCCCCCTACTCAAATCCTCCTGGATAAAAATGACGATGACTTTACCGGCCGTCTCTCCCTCGCGGTTCATGACGCGGGATGGAGGGGACACACACACGGAGGCAGCTTCGTCCCGAGCTCCCCTCCGTGCCACGCCACGAAGTGTGGCTCGGTGACCCTCAAACCTCTGAGAACCTGCAAGAGTCACCTGGGAAGGCTTGTCAAAATGCAGATTCCCAGGCCTTCCCCGGCAGAAGTTAATTCAGCGAGCGTAGCCCCCAAACTTTAAAGCCGAGCATGAAATGACCGTAGGGCAGGTCCGCCCAGGAATGTACATTGAGAAGGCCGGTGTGGTTAAGGGGCTTTCAGATCCCTATTTCAGACCTCGGTACAAAACACTCAACTCCCCGCCCCGCACTCAACGTGTCCCCTGTGATGAGACGGGGAGTGTGTCACAGGCACTGCCCCGGGGTGTGCTGGGGACAGATGAGCTCCGCAGGTCAGGGTCAGAGCCCCAGGTGTGCACCGAACTCCTAGCAATGTCATGGGCACCTTCATTCTCACCTTACCTCTTCTACACGTGCTCTCAAAACTCGCAGGTGCTTCGGCCAAGTGCCGTTTTAAGAGAAAATGAAACTCCTGTAGCAATCCGGCTTTTGCCTGAACCTCAACGGTCTCCGGCACACCGCTGAGTCCGGAATCTCCGGAACTTTAGACGAAGGAAACAGCTCCCTTTGGGTCCCCGGCCTCGGTCATCCCTGTCTCCAGCAACCGGATGTGTGGCAAGAGTCATCTTGGGAGGAGAGAACACGTTTGAATTCCCCCTCTCGTTGCAGTCGCCACCGGGGAAGGAATAGATTCCTACACGAAACGTCCCCACCTCATCTAGCCAAACCGGTCCCAGATTGCTGTGCCCGTCCCGTCGAAGTCCCTTCCCACCGTACATCGGGCAACTGCAGGGTCCTGACACCACAGAGGCAGGCTGGTGACCCTGCTCCCCCCACCCCGCTTCCTCCCCTTCAGAATCCACACTGCTGCTCAGGTGTGATGCGGGCTGGAGGCCTCCTGCAAAGGTGATCATTACTATCACTGGCCTTTTTCTGGATTTGTTTTTCACGTTCTCTACTTTTTTTTTTTTTTTTAATTTTCATGTATGTCTCATGCCCTCGGCCCGGCATCCTCTCCAACGACAAAGAGCGTCTTCAGCATCCCTGAATCCCCACTCTTCATCCAAAGTGTGATGGGCATTGGGTCTTTGGTGACACGTAAACAAGCCTTGAACTTCAGATTTCTTCGTGTAAAAAAAAAAAAAAATGAGAAAAGCGTGGCGGAGACACCTACACATTGAATAAGGACATCTGATATCTGATACATAAAGCAAAGACGTAGGACCTTCCCTTTCAAACGCCACATCTCTTTCTCCCCCAGCTAGTGCAAGGGTTCCTTCTTTACCAAGTGCGGACTTGATGGTTCCTCAGTTTAGCAGGGTCAATCGTGTCCTCTGCTCCAGGAGAAGGGATGTGGAAACAACTTCTCAGATTTATTTAGGCCTACTGTGTCCCTGTAATGTAAAATTGCATATTGCTTGGCCCCTAGTGGGGAGCCGATAGATATTTCTAAAAGGAATAACAATGCATTTTTTGGCATTGTGTTAGTGCCATTTTGACCTACAATCATTGCATGTGTTGCTTGGGAAGCTTTATAATTGGGGAGAGGGCAGTTGCTTTGTACCCAATTTTATATATTGCTTCAAAACGTAAATCATTTGCACGTATATTTCTACAATACAGCCACTCTTCTTAAGCATTGCATTAGTTTCCTAGGCCTGCCATAGCAAATTATCACAAACGGGGTGGCTTAAAACAGTGGAGATGCATTCTTTCATTGTTCTGGAAGCTAGAAGTTCAAAGCCAAAGTGTCAGCAAGGAAATGATCCTCCCTCTGAAAGCTCCGAGGGAGAATCTTTCTGGACACTTCTAGTATCTGGTGGTTGCCAGAAATTCCCGGTGTTCTGTGGCTTCTAAAAATACCACTCCTGGGGCATCTGGGTGGCTCAGTCGGTTGAGAATCCAACTCTTGATTCTGACTCAGGTCATGATCCCAAGATCATGGGATCGAACCCCGTGTCGAGCTCGGCACTGAACACGGAGCCTGCTTGGGGTTCTCTCTCTCCCTCTCCCTCTGCCTCCCCCAGCCCCCTACCTGTGCTCTTTCTCGCTCTCGCTCCCTCTCCCTCTAAAACAACAGCAACAACAAAAAATCATTCCAATCTCAGCCTCTGTCTTCATGTGGCATTCTCCCCTGTACATCTGTGACCAAACGGCCCTCTTCTTATAACTTACTTTTAGGTCCCCGTATGGCCTCATCTTAAATTTATTTCAGCTATCCTTCCCAGAGGATCTCTGAAACAAGGTCACATTCACAGATTCCAGGATGTGGATTTGGGGGAAACAATAGTAAACCCAGCACAGGCATTGTCTTGTCTTGAGAACTACGAGTCTATAAAGTTCACTAAAATTCTCCTCGGCCATTCGTTTTGTGGAAAAAGCAAATTTTTATATCCCTAAAGCCTTGACTTTACCAGTTAGTTAGAGGGGAGCATCAGGGTACAGAAGTCAGTGAGAGAATTATTCCATCCTAAAAGACTGTGCATTTCCACTTACACAAAGGTCCAGGCGTGTGTTTCTGGACCAACTCCCATCCCAGAAGGAGGACTCTCAAGTCACGGAACTGAGACAGTCAGGGAAAGAGAGAGGGTAGAAACTGCCCATTGCCACATGTTTGCAGCCATTTAAAACCTCAGAGTCAGATGTTGTCTTAGTCAGCTGGGGCTGCCATGCAAAATACCACAAACTGGGTGGCTTAAACAACAGACATTTATTTTCTCACAGTTTTGGAAGCTGGAAGTTTAAGATCAAGGTTCCAACCAACTCCATTTCCCTTGAGACCGCTCTTCCTGGCTTTCAAGCGGGTGCCTTCTCTCTGTGTCCTCACATGGCTTTTCCTCTGTGTGCGTGGAGACAGAGAGAGAAGGATCTGTCACATTTCTTCCTCTTTGGACGAACACCAATCCTGAAGAATTAGGGTCCCCCCGATGACCTGGTTTAACCTTAATTATCTCTGAACAGCCCTGTCTTCAAATATAGTTGCACCGAAGTTTGGACATCAGCATATGAATTTTAGGGGACACAATTCAGCCCACAGCAGAGGAGACGTTGGAAGTAATAGCCCAAATCTCCATTTCACAGATGAAGATCATGGTACGAGGTGAAGTCTTGAGAAATGTCACCCAGTTTGGCAAGGCTGGCATATTCTTAATAGCCGTTAAAGTCAAAAGTCTTGACCTTTCTTTCGTTTTCCCAGAATACATAGATAGATGATAGATAGATGATAGATAGATAGATAGATAGATACTTCTTCAATGAACAAATATGGATGGCATCCCCTTCATTTTGACTTACGTCCAAGGTAATATATAGAAACTTTATCTGGGGGCGCCTGGGTGGCTCAGTTGGTTAAGCGTCCGACTTCATCTCAGGTCATGATCTCACAGTTTGCGGGTTCAAGCCCCGCGTCGGGCTCTGTGCTGACAGCTCAGAGCCTGGAGCCTGCTTTGGATTCTGTGTTGCCCTCTCTCTGCTCCTCCCCCGCTCATGTTCTCTCTCTCTCTCTATCAGAAATAAAGAAACATTAAAAAAAAATTTAAGAAACATTATCTGAATGACCCTTCTATGAGGGGTCATTGATTAAAATGGATGACCATTTTGGATACCCCATGAACCTAGCACTGTGTCTTATCCATAGTTGGCATACATTAAATGTAGATAATATTTACATGAATAGCTAACATTGTATGTGGTACTTATACTATTCGAAGCACATGTATTAGCCGATTTAATCCTCATAATAATTTAAGAGATAGGTTCTATTGTGAGTGGCATTTCACAGATAAGGAAGTCGAGGCATAGAGAATTTTTATTAATTTCCTCAAGGTTCGCAAATGAACGAACGAGTCGAGGTATCGGCAGACTAGTCTTAAGCTTTGTGCTTAAACCCTGCCTAGACAGACCCCTCTCCTTCCAGCAACCTCTAGTCTGAATTTGTTTTGGGGGGCTTTGTTATGGTTTTGCTGTTGTTGTGAAAGGCAAAAAAGTGCAGACAAATCACTAATAAAAAAACCCAGTAAGTATAACTATACAATACTCTTGTTGCCAGTGTTTTTACAAACACTCATATACACACTTCTACTAAGACATTTTCTGGAAATAAGACTTAACCTCACTATACACCAGAATGTATTCTGTTATTTTCTATAGTGTTCCATTTTAGTTTAGTCTAGTTTCTGCGATTTAATTTCTTAATGCAGATCATGACCAACACAATTGATTTCATGAGCCACAATCGCATCACAATCAGCCGTATGGAAAACAAAACTGCTTTATATAACAGGCCACCCTAATGAGTAGATTTCCCCCTTCTGCCTTCCTTCGCTGGAGTTCAGAATTATAAAGATGGGGTAATATGTAAGATGTGTAATATGTATACACGTAAAAGCTCTCACAGTGCTGTTGTGGTTATTAAAGAATGCTTGGTTGTCAGCCTGGAATAAAAGGGACTAACAGATCTCAGAGGTTTAGGTTCTGGAAACTCATTTAATTTTTTTCTGGTCAGATCACGGTGTGTTCCCTTCCTTTCAATGTGACCTTCTTAAGACAAACACATTTTATAGTTAAACAATTCAGGTCAGACACCAGATTCTAGCTCCAGCTAAGTTCTAAACTGTGAAACCCAGATGGAGCCCAAAATTTTGGAGGTGAATTCGGGTTCTTGCGTGAATTCCCAGTACTATAGTAACCCTATTTTCTTGACACATCGACTATGACGCAACCAGCTCCCTCAGAGTGTAAGATTCAAAGCTACCCGTTCCGATAATTTGATTGGATACACTCAGTCGGAGGCAGCAGTGTGATCTGGAGATTTGCGTTCTCCAGTGCTGCAGAGAGGACAAACATCAAGGAAAAAAATCAAAATGCGGTTTGGAATGATGCACTTAGGAAGGTAAAAAGAGCTAATATATTTTTAAATGATGATAAAAGAGAAGTTTGAAGCATTCCCGATTTATGTGTTCTGTTTATTTTTAAATCATGCCATGGGGGGTGGGGGGGTGTCAGGAAGGAGACGGTGCATACCCCATTGAATTGAAATATGCCTTGAGAATCGTCAGATCGTATTTATAGGAGAAAATGCTTTATGAAGACCAAAAGGGCGTCAATGAGCACATCATCACTGCATTAAAAAAAAAATTGTTCGGAGGTAACTTTTAAAGAGATGTACTGATATCAGTTTTCTTGCCCATCCCCTTCCTAAAACAGGACTGAGTCATCTTACAATAAGCCATGCCAAGAGACGATTCTAAATATACTGAGTAATCCAAAACAGTATTTGTATCTGGCGTTGGAATGTACTTTGTCAGAGCAGTATTTCCAACGGCAGTCAAATTTGTGCTCACTCCCCAAGGATCATGAGATGGCAGAGCCTCCCAGAAGTCTGCTATATTGGGGCGGTGGGGGTGGGGGGCAAATCAAGGACACGGATATCGCATTGCGGTTCTTCAAGACTTGAGTCCAGTGAGTCTCACACTTGCACAGTCATCAGCAACACCTGGGAGGCTTGTGAAAACCTGGACCCTGTCCCCCCCATCCCCCCCCAACACACACACACACCCTCCCCCTCCCTCCTGATTTAGTGGGTAGGGCCAGAGAATGGGCACATCCGACAAGTTCCCAAGGCATGCGGCTGCTGGTGGTCCGAAACACGCTTCCAGAACCGCTGTTCTGGTCCCGTTTTATGGAGTCAGGACACTTCAGCATAATCCCAGTGGTAAAGTAGAGAGCCTTCTTGGTTCCTCTAGAGATATCGGCTGCAGGCCGGTGACCACCTGGGCACCAAAGAAAAGGATCCACAAATGAAAAGAGGAAAGCAACTTTTCTAACCACAAGAACGCTGTTCCCACTCGCTAGAACTCAACAGAAGCTCGGCTTGGCCCAAGTCCTCAAGATTTTATCTTTCGTGAAAGCGAAGGAAACGAAAGTTCATCAGACTTAATGATTCTACAGACCCACAGAGAGACGTCATTCTCCCTTTCGGTGAAGAGCTGACTTCTCATGACACCAGACACCAGAAAGGGCAAGTAGGGTGGGCCTGTGGCTCACAAGAGCAAAGCCTGTAATCTGTGTGCAGGTAAGAGAAGAATTTAGGAACACACATGCTGTGGAACACAGAGAGTGTTGAAAGGAGAGAGAGAGAGAAGGAAAGAAAGAGGGAGGGAGGCTGGGAGGAAAGAGGAAGGAAGGAAGGAAGGAAGGAAGGAAGGAAGGAAGGAAGGCTGGGAGGAAAGAAAGAAAAGATGAAAAGAAAGGCTGAAAAGTTCGGCAAAAATAATTGAGAACAGCAGTGCTCTTGGTAAGTGTCACTCTGCAATACTTTAGCACCTGACTTATGGGGCAAGAGACTGGCTGTAGCAGGTCTAAATGTGATTCCATTTCCCACAATTCCGCAGGGCGGTCCATGCAGAACAAAGCTGTGGTTCTCTCCCTGAAGAGCCCCAGGGTAAGCCGTCCAAAACCAAGGCCACGAGCAGTGGGGGCCAGCAGGTCGGTTGCTTTAAGAGAAAAAGACTTTATTAAAATTCAAAGGAAAAA
Source organism: Lynx canadensis (assembly GCF_007474595.2). Classification (NCBI taxonomy): domain Eukaryota; kingdom Metazoa; phylum Chordata; class Mammalia; order Carnivora; family Felidae; genus Lynx; species Lynx canadensis. The sequence goes on along the minus strand of NC_044305.1, from coordinate 55,189,010 downwards.
AAAAATAACCGGAGATGATTTAGAAAGCATTATGCATTTATTGAACAAACACTGCTAAAGACATTTCAGCAAACTGTGTGTTTAAAAAGTAATAAATAGCCATTGTGCTTACTTCATAAACTTGTCAGACTGTCTTCATTTTATTTTCCTGAACAAACTGAATTTCTGTACTGCTCATCCCCAGCCAGTTAATAAATACATCACCCTAAAAAGTGCTGTGGTATTAAATTTACAGCAGATAAAATATGGATGAAGTTACTGTGCCTCAGGTACGTCAAGTGTGATTTAATATCTCACACTCCTCTCGTGAGGAGTAAAAGATTGCCTGGCTGCTTCAGCCGCCAGAGAGCGACCTTTGCCCCTGAGTAACAGCCACTCAGCAAATAGCACCAAATGAAGACGGAGAATAACATATAGATTTGCCATAAGAAAAAATTGATCTAAATCCACATATCAAATCTGCTGATCAGAGCTCCGGAGAAACGCCTCATAATCTTTCGTATGCAACTGGAAGAAACTTTGGGCAGAATGGAGACATGCCTAAAAGTACAGAGGCTGTTTTGGGTTTGGTTTTCAATTTGTCACCTGATTACTATAATTATAATTTGCCTCTTAGGGCGCTGGGGTAAGATCTCCTTGGAAGGAAATACTCTTTGACTTAATGTCTTAGTGGTAAGTATTTTCTGCTCTCGGCAGGAACTGGTTGGGGGGGGCGGGGCTCTTCGAGCATTGCAGTGATCAGGAGAATCTTATAAATGAAGATGTTATTCCCCAGGGAAATTTCCCAACAATCTGATTTAATTTATATCGTTTTAAAAAGTTCTGTCTAAATGATAAAAAAAAAAAAAAGTCTCCGAGGAAAACATTTGTTAGCACAGAAAATAAATTCTTATGATTAACATTTTGCCATCCAAAAAGGCTGGTGACTAAGAGAGTTCTCTGCACTTCAAAGGTAGGAGAGAAATGAGTTTTAAAACAAGAGTCAAAAAGAAGCAAATTGCTGCTGAGCTATTTTTATTTCAAATGTATAAAAGTCGAGTTGGTAACTGCCGTGTATAAATCTTCAAAGTGCGGATTGCCAAGGGTCTTCCTCTAAAGTCTGCTGTGAAAAAATAAACTTTGACAATTAAAGCAGCTTTTGCCTTTCGCCACGGAAGTGAGGGAGGTGGCCCAGTGTCCCAGGGGCTCCCGGCATCCTCTCTGTTCCCAGGGAGCAGTGTGCCTTTGCTAATTTAAAAAGGAAGAAAGAAGAAAGAAAGAAAGAAAGAAAGAAAGAAAGAAAGAAAGAAAGAAAGAAAGAAAGAAAGAAAGAAAGAAAGAATCTCTTCAGCTCTGGGCCTTTGCAAATCAAAGCCTTTGCTGCCCTCCCGAACGTGGGACTGCTCCAAGGTTTGAGGGTTTTTTGTTTGTTTATTTGTTTTCCACTGGGCACTTTTGTGCTCAATTGGTAATTGGTTTTACTGAGCCAGAGTGGGGGTGGGACAAGGCTGTTTATTTCGATTCTCCAGTGGTGAACAGTGAGGCCTTGGCACGAGAAGACAGGTTTGCACAAAAGCTAGTATTCTTATATGTGAACTGGGGGAAATAGGTCCAAAACAGGTGAGAGAAGGGATTAAGGGGACGGGGGTTGGGGATGTGTGCAAGCCTCTGCGTCTATATGCAGGCACACATTCGCCATGGAAGCTCTTCTGTTAGCAATGAAAGCTCTCTTTAAAGGAGTAGCGGGACAGGCCTGCACCCCCTTCCCAGACTGGCCTAGATGTCACTCAGTCACCTAGCGGTCTGTCTCTATACCATTCTGAACCAGCGCACTTCCCATTCTCATTTTGCACCGGACAGGCCGAGGCAGGCGACACTTCTTGAGTGACAGATGTGCCCGCTGTGGGGGCTGCCCCGGCCCTCCTGCTTCCTTGGGATCAGCTGCTCTAGGAGGAGCTTCGACTGGTCCCTTTGTCTGCATCAGTGGGGAGGGCCGGGAGGTGGGAAGGAAGGACAGACAATGACAGGGGAGGGAGGAAGAGGGAGACTAACCCTTTCTGCTTTCATTCTTTTTTTCCCTCTTTGATTCTCTTTGATTCTTTCTTTCCCTCCCACCCCCAATTTATAGACAATCCTGTCGATATTTTTTCCAATATGGACTAGGTTCCTTAAAAAAAAAAAAAAAAAAAAAACTGAAAAATGATGTTCCCAGGGGATTCATGCTCACCTTGCCCTGTGATGAGCCCTGGCTGAGAAGGTGAAGGAAATCTCTTGAGTGAACAACTTTCCATTTCCATTTAATACATTTTGAAAAGATCTGCGCATGAGCCCTATTGACTTGGGTTCTGAACCGTATGTGCAAAACTAGCTTCTGGGGATGTAAACTTGACTCACTGGAAATGATCCCACCATAATTCATTAGCATTTCAAAACAACTAGTAAATGGCCATTTATTTTCCAATTTTTTAAAAAGCGAACAATACCATTAATTATCCCCTTTTATGAATCCCGGTAATGGCTGCTTACTTGCAATAAATTAATATTACACTGTCAGTGACATAGCACTCCCGCATCGTATAGCATTTTCGCTTCCCACAGACCACAACGTGGGCCTCCACAATTCCCTCACCACGAAACAGATTACAAGTGTCACTCAAAATCTTGCAACTCCTGGTGCTTCGTGTCCCCCGCGCCACTTCTGTGATTTTCTGCCTTCTCCTCGGCTAAGACCCTTCCCTAGAACGCGCCCACTTGACATCAGAACTAAGAAGAGATGGTGTGAGCGCCCCCCCCCCACCCCAAACACTTACCAATACTCCAGTCCTCCTGCCGAATTAAATCGCAACTAATGGTTTGTTTTTCATCTAGTTCAGTTTAGTTTTTTTTTTTTTTTTTTAACTCAAATTAAAACCCAGGTCATGTCCTCCTATATCTTATAATAGACTCTCTGTATTAGACTGAAAAGTTTTAGATTCTTCCTGGAGTGTATATCTATCTATCTATATATAGATATAGATATAGATATGGATATAGATATAGATAGATATGTAGATATCTATCTATATATATATATCATCTTGAAGTTTGTTTTCTTCGTTCAAGGAACATCACTGAAAATGTTTGAAAATTATGAACCGTGGCTTTTGAGCCGCGTGGATTAGAATTTACAGCCCATGAAACAACGGTGAAGGAGAAAATGTCACTCAGAATTGTTCTGATGCTATGACAAGAAATAAATTTGCTTGAAATGCTAAGGAAAAAAAGGCCTGGGAAACAAAGGCCATTAGTATCTCTAAAGGAACCAGATTATTTACTTTTTTCCCTTAGGAAATCTTATAGATGAAATTGTTGGATCAAAGGAAGATACGTGTTTAGAGTGCTTGCTATATCTACACACACGCCCATGCGTATACGTCCATTTCTCAGCGGAAAGGTTGTACCAGTTCGTTTTCCTCACAACCATGGAGGAGAAAATGTCCGTTTTCCCGAAGACGAGAAATGCTGATTATTCTTATTCATTTCATAAGTCTGGCATAAACTGTATGCTTTTATTTGCATTCGTTGATTTCTTCGGTTTGAAATTTTTCACCCATTTTTTTTCTTCCGTGAGATTTTCGCAACATGTCTATTGGGATGTTTGCCTATTTTTCTTACTGCTGTCGAAAAGCTCTTTTACGTATTCAGAAGGTTAACCTTTACTATTTAATAAGAGTGTTCATCAATTGGGTTGTCTGCCATCTATCTTTCAAATTTATTTGACTGCGTTAGTTATTATGTTATTAGTTATTATGACATATGTCAGGTGTCTATATGTTAGTTATTATGACACTGAGGGTGGGGGTTGCTTAGGTTTTGTTTATTATGATATTGTAAAATGCGTTCGTTATCCCCTCATACTTCCTGCTGCCAGGGTAATGCCACAAGAGGCTCCCCTACCCACGGTCACGTATATATCCATCTCTGCTTTCTTTTCACATTGTGTTCCAACAAGTCTGACTCTTGTCCTAGTGTCATAATGCTGGCAGCTTTATAGCACAGTATCTGTTAGGGCAAATCTTTTCTCATTTCTATTTTCAAAACTCCCCTAGCCTTCCAGAGTGTTTAGTCTTCCTAGTGGATTATTTAAAACAATGTTACGTTCCAAATCCTCCTTGTGGTTTTATTGAAATTTTATTAAGTCTATTTTTTTCTACTTTGGAGAATGTTAATGTCTTTATCATTACCGAGTCTTGCCATCCAAGAGTGCTGCAATCTCTTCATTTATGCGAGCCTTTTTTTATCATGTCAGTCAATAGAATTTTAGTTTCTCATGTAAGTCAAGTCTTCCCAAGCATATTGCTAGAGATAGGATTTTTGTGCCGTAATTACTTTTCGTAATTCTGGGAGAGAGTTTTCACATTTTATTTTTCTTTTCTTACCATTTTCTTACTATTTCTGACAGCTGTGAAGTTGACTCCTTTCTATTTTGTAAGTCCGTACTCCTACCGTCTACAAATAACCATTTTATTTCTCCTCTCTCGATATTTACATGGTGTATTTTGATTTCTTGTCTAATGGCATTTGCTGGCTCTTTCGGAAAAATAAATAACAATGGTAATGGTGGGTAACCTTGCCCTGTCCCGCATTTAAAGAAATACTTTTCACTACTTCACCACAGAACATGAGGCTGTTTTGGGGGGGGTTAACATATTCTATGTCCAACTTGCTACACGTTGTTTTAATCAAGAACAGAGGATGAATTTTGCATTCATCATGCAGGGGATCATTGGCTCTGATAAGATAACGTTGCTTCTTGTTCTATAGATACAATGAATTATACCGATAACGTTTGGAGACACTCTTACAATCCTAAATGAAACCTGAATCTGTAGGGGTGGATGAAATCTCAAAATCCTGCTGAATTCATTCTAAGAATTCATTCATTTATTCAGGGATTTTGTATTAACACTTAAATGCGACACAGATTTACCGTTTTCTTTTTTTTTTTTTTTTTGTCCAATTTTTGGCACCTGTCACATCAAGGTTATGCTACCTTGATGAATAGAATTAATAAAATTGGTTTCATTTTTATTCTAGATAACAGTTTACGTGAACTTGGAAATAATTGTTCCTTGCAGTTTGGAAGGGAAATTGGGGGGCCCAAACCTAGCTTATTCTATTTTTCCCCCCACAGGTTCTGATCGACTCAATAATTCTACTTCTCCTTGAATATATTTTTATAATTTGCACCCTAGAGAAACATCTACTTTGTCCAGTATGTAAAATATATTCTCCTATGGTTGTACACATATTCTCCTATGGTTCTTTAATCTTCTTATATATTATTTATGTATAATATGTATATTAATTCTTGTATAATATTAAAATAAATGATAAATATATTATATATAAAATAAATATCAAATGTTCTATGTCTATTAATTCTTATGCATTATTTATTTATGCATTTGCAGTTTTGCATTTACATAAAGGTATTAAAACTGTGAAGTTTCGTCTGAGTACAATTTTGACCATGTCATGTAAAAGAAATGATATGTAATAACGTCACCATAACTATTTGAAGGGATTATACACCCCATTCAATTGTGTTCTGCTAAAGTTTTTAAGGAGCTAAATAGAATAGGTTTTATGGTTTTATTTTTATTATAAATTTTATTGCATAGTTGTGAGAGATAATTAGCTATACTGTTATGTTTTAAAAATTAATTTTTAATTTGTATTTATTTTGGTTTTTCTTTATTTACATTTTATACCTGTTTTATAGGCTTTTCATTTGGAAAAGATAGAAAAACAGGTACATCAAAATCCCTTTCTAGTCTTTTATTTTTTTTTTAATTTATTTATTTATTTTGAAAGGGGGGGAGAGAGAGTGAGCAGGGGAGGGGCAGAGAGAAAGGGAGAGAGAATCCCAAGCAGGCTCTGCACTATCAGTTCAGAGCCCGGCGTGGGGCTCGAACACACAAACCGTGAGATCATGACCTGAGCTGAAGTCAAGAATCAGACGCTTAACTGACTGAGTCACCCAGGTGCCACCCCCCTCCACTCTTGTATTTTCTCCATTTCTCTTTCAGTTGTTAATAATTTTTTCTTTGTATATTTCAGGAGTATCTTATTTTTCACGCTAAGGTTTGTAAGAATTAACATTTCACGTTAGAGCGTATCTAAATACTACGTTGTCTCGTAACATATGTCTATCTTTGGTATGCCTCTGACCATTTTTAACTTCAAACCTTATTACTTTCTTTTAGGTATACCTCTTATAAGCGACATATAGTTGAATTTTTAACCTTTAATGGGGATTTTATTCTTATTAAAACATGATTTTTAATAAAAAATGGGTGGAGAGGTCAAAAGAGACAAACTTCCAGTTACACAATACGTATAAGTCATGGAGATGTACAGCATGATGACTATAGTTAATAATATTTTATTGGGGGGGGGCACCTGGGTGGCTCAGTCGGTTGAGCGACCGACTTCAGCTCAGGCCACATCTCGCGGTTCACGAGTTTGAGCCCCGCATTGGGCTCTGTGCTAACAGCTCAGTGCCTGGAGCCTGCTTCAGATTCTGTGTCTCCCTCTTTCTCTGCCCCTCCCCTTCTTGCACTCTCTCTCTCTCTCTCTCAAAAATAAATAAACATTTAAAAAAAATTTTTTTAATAATAATAATATTTTACTGCATACTGGAAAGTTGCCAAAAGAGTAGATGTTAAGCGTCCTCATCTCACACACACTTATACACACAACTATAGCTAGGTATGGGAACCAATGTTAACTAGACTCTTTGCAGTAGTCATTTTGCGATATGTACAAATATCAAATTATTATGCTGTTCACCTGAAATAATTAATGTGCATCAGTAATACCTCAATTGAAAAGAAAAAGGCAAGAAAGAAGAGCTGCAGGCTAGTGACAATTCCAGGTGATTATCTTCTGTGATTCTGATAGACTGAGGTAGAGTAATTCACAATTAATTTTTCTGTCTACAAGGAGGGGAATATATTTCTAAGCGCTTGTGAAATATTCAGAGCTTTTCTTTGGCCCTGAAGCACGCATTAAAAATCATATTCTCGGGGCACCTGGGTGGCTCAGTCAGTTGGGCGTCTGACTTCGGCTCAGGTCATGATCTCGCGGCCCATGGGTTCGAGCCCCGCGTCGGGCTCTGTGCTGACAGCTCAGAGCCTGGAGCCTGTTTCAGATTCTGTGTCTCCCTCTCTCTCTGACCCTCTCCCATTCATGCTCTGTCTGTCTCTGTCTCAAAAATAAATAAACGTTAAAAAAATTTTTTTTAAAAATCATATTCTCAAAAATCCTTACAGCATATATACTCTACCCAGTGTTCTTCTTGACATTGCATCCCAGTATGTAATCCTGGATATTTATCCGGCAGAGAAATACTAGGGGCAAAGCATGGCTCAACCTTGTAGACACTGGGATTATTGTTGAACATGGAGCTACTTGTCAACTTACTTCCTTTCTCTCTGTGTTTCTCGAGTTTATGCATGGGCCACTAGAGATTTTAAAATTTGCCTTCTCCCATAGCTAAGTTAGTAGAAATTTAATTCAAAGAGCACTGGGTGTTGTATGGAAACCAATTTGACGATAAATTTCATAAAAAAAAATAAAATAAAAAATGAAAAATAAAATAAATAAAATAAAACACACACACAAAAACAAAGATACACAAATTATAGACTCTTAATTTCCAGGCCTATTATCACTGTATCCTTTCTTTTTCTCCGATTTTATTTGTGCTTTAATAGGCAGGAAGAAAAGAACGACCATGACATCTCAGTGAGGTTTGATTATAGCCTGTTTTTATCAACTTAAATTTATAACACTACTTTTAATATTTGGTCAACATTTTGCTGTTATTAGCTTAAAATATTTTTTACCTGATTACTACCTATACATCATATATAAAAGATCTATGGTGATAAAAGCTTATAAAAACCATAACCATATTATCCTGACATACCTACCCACTTTTCAGTCCAGAGAAAACTCTTCTAAAGTCTTTTCACTGTATCCAGTGTGGGGTTTTTGGTATTGCTAACTAACAGCATTCTGCTTTCTTTTGATTCAGCATGTTGGATATTATCTCTCCGCTTTTTTCCACTTTCAATTTTTTTTAATGTTTATTTATTCTTGACAGAGAGAGAAAGAGAGAGAGACAGAGCATGAGCGGGGGAGGGGCAGAGAGCCAGGGAGACACAGAATCCGAAGCAGGCTCCAGGCTCTGAGCTGTCAGCACAGAGCCCGACGTGGGGCTCGAACTCACAGGCCGTGAGATCATGACCTGAGCCGAAGTCGGTCGGTCAACCGACTGAGCCACCCAGACGCCCCAGCTTTTTTCCACTTTCAGCTACACTCAGCTTATATTCTCCCAGGAAGAAAAGAAAGAAGGAAAGGAAAGGAAAGGAAAGGAAAGGAAAGGAAAGGAAAGGAAAGAAGAAAGAAGAAAGAAAGGACACTGTTAACATCACCAGTGGACTTCCCACAACCTCTCCCACCATTTCACACATTTTTGTCTGAAATGTTTATCTTAATTTATTATCACTCTATTATTCCATCTCTTATTCTTTCAAGCTTTATAACACGTGTAGTCTCCCTATCCTCAAAATTGCAACAATTGCTACTTAATCATTTGTTTAAATTATGTTCACTACAGGTTTTTTTACGCTACGACTTCCCAATTCAGAAGTTTCAAAATTTATTATATGTTTGATGGCTTGGTTAACTTTATTATATCTTTAAATATTTTTTTCAGAAATGAAACATTGATAGACCTCCTCCTAGGTCGCTTCTACATCTGGTAATGTCTTTTTGTTCCTTTCACTCATAAGCACAGTCTTGTTGGTATAGAATTTGGGCATCATATCACTTTCTCCCCGAGCTCCACAGACAAAACCCTATTATTTTCTGGTATCTAACTTTTGTACACCAATATGGCCGGCCTGAGATGATTAGTGTTTTAAAACTACTTTTTGACCCTATCTGATGGTTTTCCCTACTTGAGTGATGTCTATAGCCTTAAAATTCAATTTTTTCAGCAAGGTATTTGTTACTATTGGTGTTTGCTTGCCTAGTGAGCCTTTTTAATCAAGGTGATTAACAGACAAAAAGGATGATGTGTAAGCCCTTTAAACTTCCTATGCCTTTTCCAATTGTTATAATTCCACTGTTATCATTTGATTCACTTTGGGGGGTTCTGTGTTTTGTTTCATTTGGGGGAAATGTCTGCGTGGCAAAAATTACATTTATTTTCCAATTATAACTTTTAATAATGTTTCTCCCCCAATTCTTCTGTTCTGGTTCACTCTTGTATTTTTTGGCCACTCTTTTTATGCAGAAATTGGTTTTTCATTGCCTTGCCTCCACATGCATTTTCATATGGTTCTTTACCTCTGTATTCTGAGAGATTTTCCCAAATTCATCTTCCATAAGACTGATCAATTTTCTGCCATATCAATGTCTTTAGCTCTTCTACATTTTGCTATGGCAGAAATTGTTCTAAATATTTTCTTCATCTCAATGAAATCACTTTTGTTTCAATATTTTCTTACTCTCTCATCATTCACCTCCTATTTTGTAGGAACTATCATTTTAAAATTGCTCTCGTCACCCAAATTCCACCTCTGTTTCTTGGAGTAAGCTTTCTTTTTTTTCAAAAATATTCTCTTCAGCTATCTCTTACATGCTTTCATTATCGTTTTCTTTAAGGTTGCAGAATTTATTTTTCAAAAGTATGATTATTCATCTGTGATTTTTTTTTTCTGAAACCACTTCTGACACCAAATGTGTGGAGATTTTTCAGACGCCAATATTTGTTGCGTTGCCTTCCACCAACACTAATTGGGTGTCCATCGATTCAATTCAATTTTGACACTAATTATCCAGAGTTAATGCAGACCCCGCAGGTTAAAGACTCAGTCCCGCAAGGTACCCCCATTCCAGATGTTATATATAAAAGAAACATAAGAAGACTCTGAAAGTTGGAAAGAAGACCACAGAATGGCAAGGGACCTTAGGACCAGAAGAAAGACATGATGGCGAGATCCCTGAATTTTTCTTTTTGCTCCACATATCCCATACTTGGAGCTGAAGAGGCTACCAATATGGAAATCCAGTAGGTACTGACAAAACCCTCAACAAAAACCTACCATCTTTAGCCAAATGACCTGAAAAACTTTTAGCAATTTTGAGGCAGATTTTTCTATAGAAACCATGGAGCTCAGAAGGAAGTGGTACGTATATTTCAATGCGGAAAGAAAAGAACTGTCAGCTCAGAATTCTAAACGGAGCAAAAATATTCTTCAGGAATTAAGGAAAAATCAAAACATTTTAGATGAACGAAAAGTAAGATATTTGTCGTTAACCAAGTGTCTCTAAAAGAATGGCTAATGAAATATTCTCAACGCAGAAGAAAAAATAAAAGGGACTTTGGAATGTCAGGAAAGAACAAAATATAATTAGGTACATTTTGCAAAATACAGGTAAATACAATAGACCTTTCTCCTCTTTTTAAGTTTCCTAAACAATGTTTAAGAATATTATAAATTTTAAAAATATTACATAAGAGGGGCACCTGGGTGGCTCAGTCGGTTAAGCATCCAACTTCAGCTCAGGTCATGATTTCACGGTTCATGAGTTTGAGCCCCACATTGGGCTCTGTGCTGACAGCTCAGAGCCTGGAGCCTGCTTCTGATTCTGTGTCTCCCTCTCTCTGTGTTCCTCCCCTGCCTGTGCTCTGTCTCTGTCTCTCAAATATAAATAAACATTAAAAAAAATTTTTTAAGAATATTACATAATAAATGGGGAAAGTAAAGGAATGTAAAGGGAGATAAGATTTCTATAGCCCACATGAACTGGTAAAATGACAGGATTAGTAATCTTTGATAAGTTATATATGCATAATGTAAAACTTAGAGCAACCACTAAAAAAAGCTACATAGAAAGAGATATACTCAAAAACACTATAAAAATCGGAAATCTAAAAAATATTCAAGTAATCCCCAGAAAGACAGAAAAAAGTAAACAGAGAAAATAAAAAATAAAAACAAAATAAAAAACAAAAAATACAATGGCAGATTTAATCTTTAACATATCTAAAATTACAGTAAATGTAAATGGTCTAAATACACCAATTAAAAGAAACGAATTAAAATGACAGGGTAGATTGAAAATTATGTATCAATGTATTCATTAATGTATTAATAACATATTAATTAATGCAATAACTTCCTATTGCTGCTGTGACAAGATACATACAGTTAGTGTGATTTAAAACAACAGAAATTTATTCTCTTCCAGCTCTGGAAGCCAAAGGTGAAAAATGAGTTTCAGTGGGCCATGACGAAACTATTGGCAGAATGTGTTCCCTCTGTAAGCTCTTGAGGAAAATCTATTTCCTTGTTTGTTCTAGTTTCTAGAGCTGCATTCCTGAAGTCATAAATTTCTTCTCCACCTTAAAGCCAGTATCCTATTATCTTCAAATCTCTCTCTGCTTCCATAACGTGACTTTCTCCTCTGTGTCAAATTGTCCTTTGCCTCCCTCTTGTAAGGACAATTATTATCACACTTAGAGCTTCCCTGATAAACCAGTGTGATCTTGTACCTCAAGATTCTTAACGTAATCACATCTGCAAGATGGCTTTTGCCATGTAAGGTAATTTTAATTATGATTAAGATGGGGACATCTTGGGGACTATTTCTCAGCCTATCATACCCAACTATATGTTGTCTACAATAAATTCATTTTGAATATAACAATAAAAGCAAGTTGAAGGCAAAATATATATGCCATGTAGATATTAAACAAAGAAAAGCAGGAATGAATACATTAAAAGCAGATAAAATGAACTTGAGGGCAAGGATAATTGCAAGGGACAGAGGATTATTACATACTAATAAAATGTCAGTCAAACAAGATAACATAGCAATCCTAAATGTATATGTACTAAAGAAAACAGTTTCAAAAATGTGTAGCAAAACTGGAAAGAGAAGTAGACAAATCCACAATAAAAATTAGAGACTTCGACATCCCTCTCTCCAACAACTGATATAAAACTATGCAGAAAATTGGCAAGGACATAGATGAACTCAACAAAGCCATTGACCGCTAGGCTATAATTGCCATTTATAGAACATTCCACCAGATGACAGTAGACAGTACATTCTTCTCAAGTGTCCATAGAATCGAAAATATACCAATATAGAATATGTCTTGGGCAATAAAACAAATCTCAACAAATTTAAAAGGATTGAAAGTATACAGAATGTGTTCTTTGAAGACACTGGATTCAAACTAGAAATCAATAACAAAAAGATAGCAGGAAAATCTCCAAGCACCTGGGAAGTAAACAATGCACTTCTAAATAACCATGGATTAAAGAGGAAGTCTCAAGGGAAATTTAAAAAATACATTAAACAAAAATAGAGTAAAATAAAATATAGCAAACTTTGTGAGATAAAGTGAAAGCAGTTCTCAGAGGAAAATTTATAGCACTCACTGCATGCACTAGAAAAGAGGAAATGTCTCAAGTCAATAATATAAGCTTTCATCTCAATCACCTAGGAAAAGAAGAGCAAAATAAACCCAAAGCAAGCACAAAGAAGGAAATGATAAAGGTGAGAGAGCAGAAATCAATGAAATTGAAAACAAGAAAACAATAGAAAAATCAATGAACAAAGCTGGCTCACTGAAAAGATCAATACGACTGACAAACCTCTAGCAAGAAAGACAAGGAAAAAAGAGACAAGACACAGATTATCAGTATTTGGAATGAAACAAGATATCACTGCAGTAACTACAACATGAAAAGAATAATGTATACTAAAAATAACTCTGCACACATACATTTGACAATTTAGATAAAATACCCCAATTTCTTAAAAAATGCAAATTACTGCAACTTACCTATGTAACAGGTAATTTAAATAGCCCTATAACTTTTTTAAAAATTGAATTTGTAATTTAAGCAACACCCTAAAAAGAACTCTCCAGGCTTTTAGGATTTCACTGAAGAATTTTTCCAGATGTTTAAAAAAGAATTAATACTAATTCTGAATAATCTCCTCTGGAAAATGGAGTCAAAAAGAACTTCTCAATTCATTTTATGAAGCTAATATTACCCCAATACAAAATCCAGACAGAAACAATAAAAAAAAAAAAAGAAAGAAAGAAAAGAAAATACACGCCAATGCCTCTCTGAGTGTAGGTGCAAAAATCCTTAACAAAATATTAACAAATAGAATTCAGCAATATACAAGTAACCATACACCATAAACAAGTGGTGTTGATTACAGGAATGTAAGAATGGCTTAATATTTGAAAATCAATTGGTGTAATTTAGCATATTAACAGGATACAGAAGAAAAGCCACATAATCATTTCAACTAATGCAGGAAAAACCTAAGAAAATTCAATGAAAAAAAATCTCAGAAAATAAATAGGACTAACCTACAGTTAACATTACACTTAAGAGTGAAAGACTGAATACTTTCGTCTAAAATTGTGAATAAGGCAATGAGGTCCATTCTCATGACCACTATTCAACATAATGCTGTAAGAACTAGCCAGTGCAATATGACATTTAAAAAATAACATGTAGGGGCGCCTGGGTGGCTCAGTCGGTTAAGCGTCCGACTTCGGCTCAGGTCATGATCTCGCGGTTCGTGAGTTCGAGCCCCGCGTCGGGCTCTGTGCTGACAGCTCAGAGCCTGGGGCCTGTTTCAGATTCTGTGTCTCCCTCTCTCTCTCTCTCTGCCCCTCCCCCGTTCATGCTCTGTCTCTCTCTGTCTCAAAAATAAATAAACGTTAAAAAAAAATTTTTTTTTAAATAACATGTATATAGATCACAGAAGAAGGAATAAAACCACCCCTATATGCAGAAACATGGTTGCCTGTGTAGAAAATCTCAAGGAATCTACCCCCAAGAAAGTTCTAGAACTAATAAGTGAGCTAAGTAAGATCGTAAAATGCAAAAACAATACAGAATTTTATTTCTATGTGCTAGCAATAAACACTGGAAACTGAAGTTAAAAGTACAAAGCCATTTGATCAGAAAGTTAAATACCTAAATATAAATCTAATAAAACAAATATAAGACTTACATGCTGAAAACTACAGATGCTGATGAAAGAGAAGACATATATAAAATGGAAAGACATATCATGTTCATGGATTGGAAGCCTCAACATGGTAAAAGTGTAATTCCTGGGACACCCAGATGGCTCAGTCGGTTAGCTCTTGCTCCCATGTGGAGACTACTTAAAAAAATAAAAAGCATAATTCTCCCCAAAATGACAGACACGTGTATTAGTTTTCTAGGGCTGCCTTAAAAAAAAATACAACAGGGGCTCCTGGGTGGCTCAGTCGGTTAAGCGGCCGACTTCAGCTCGGGTCATGATCTCACAGTCCGTGAGTTCGAGCCCCGCGTCAGGCTCTGTGCTGACAGCTCAGAGCCTGGAGCCTGCTTCCGATTCTGTGTCTCTCTCTCTCTGACCTTCCCCCGTTCATGCTCTGTCTCTCTCTGTCTCAAAAATAAATAAAACGTTAAAAAAAATTAAAAAAAAAATACAACAGACCAGAAGGCTTAAACAACAAAAATTCATAATTCGTTTTCTCATGGTTCTTGAGATGGGAAGTTTAAGATCAAGGTGTCAGCAGAATTGGTTCTCCTAAGTTGTCTCTCCTTGACTTAGATGTCCACCTTCTCACTGCCTCTTCACATGGTTGTCCCCCTGTGCACACACATCCTTGGTGTCTCTTCCCCTTATAACAAAACCTGTCATATTGAATTAGGGCCCTACTTTAACAACCTTACATTAACTTAATTACCTCCTTAAAGACCTTGTTTCCAAATATGGTTACATTTTTGTGATACTAAGAGATCACAGACTTATATGTAACATGGAAAACTATAAAACTTCTGGGAAAATGTAGGAGAAAAGTTTTCATGATCTAGGACTAGGGAAAGTTTCTTATGCTTTGACACCAAAAGCACAATCTTCAAAAGAAAAAGTTGATATACAGGACTCCATCAAAATTGAAAACTTTTGCTCATAAAAGACTTCTTAAGAGGATGAGACAGCATATAGATTGGAAGAAAATATTTGAGAACCCCATACCCACATAAAACTAATATCTAGAGTACATAGATAGATAGATACATATCAAAGAACTCAAAACTCAACAAAGGACAAAATCCAGTTAGAACATAGGCAAAAGACACGGAGAGATATTTCCCCAAAGATACACAGATGGCAAATAAGCACATTAAAATCATTCAACATCATTTTTCATTGGGGAAATAAAAGTTAAAATCACACTGAGATACTATTGCATATTTACCAAAACAGCTAAAATAAAAAATAGTGAAAACACCAAATTTCAGTAAGGACACACAGAACTGGATCACAGATACACTGCTTCTACGAACATAAAATACTGCAATCATTCTGACAAATACATTTTGTTTCTTTAAAAACTGAACAAGAGGGGTGCCTGGGTGGCTCAGTCGGTTAAGCGTCCGACTTCGGCTCAAGTCATGATCTCGCAGTTCGTGAGTTCAAGCCCCGCATCGGGCTCTGTGCTGACAGCTCAGAGCCTGGAGCCTGTTTCAGATTCCGTGTCTCCCTCTCTCTCTCTGACCCTCCCCCATTCATGCTCTGTCTCTCTGTCTCAAAAATAAATAAAAACGTTAAAAAAAATAAATAAATAAAAAACTGAACAAGAAACCACCATAAACCCCAGCCATGGTACTTTGAGGCCTTCTTGCCAGAGAAATGAAGTCTTACATTCGTACAAAAACTTGTACAAGATGTTTATGGTGGCTATGTCCATAACAGCCAACAACTGGAAACAATCCAAACATCTTCCAGTAGCTAAATGGTTAAATGAATTGTGGCACGTCCATACCATGGAATACTACTGAGCGATAAAAAGGAAGAACAACCTGGATGAATCAAGGGATTCACTTGTATCGTTAACATTACCAAATATTCAAGCCTTCATTCATTTTCCATCAAGTGCAATGGAACACAGTCTAGGAGAGCTTGAGTTGAGCCAGATAATCTCCAAGATTATTTTAAAGTCCTAAAATTAGTTGGCTTTGCATTTACCTGATTTGGCAAACAATCTCAACTGATTCTCAAGAACTGGGAAGAGTCCAAGATTTTACCCTACTTGCAAGCTCACAAGTTAATTTGCCTTCGTTTCATGGATGCTAGAATAAGACATGAGACTCCCGGGTCAGAGCAAAAGACAGTGCATTACTCATAACACCAGCAACAGTATCGACATTTCCACCAATTCCCCGAGCTCCAATTCCCACAAGGTGACACAAAGACAATAAGGTGACACCTGTAGGCACTGGGGGCTGTGTGACAAAAAAAGGAACCCTCAGCTTAGAGAACAGGAATCTTTTACACTGGGCACTGAGCTCATTTGCTGTTTGCTCCAGAGTAAAACATTATCTTCGTTATATTTCCAGCCTCCATGATACTATGGTGAACTAACTCGTAAGATTGTGAGGTAAAATCTTTCTCTGCTCCAGATGGAGACACTCACTCTATCCTCCAAAGCTGTTTGCCATACTATATCCTTTGAAAAGTAGTGCCTTTGCTCACAAGATGTCCAGAGAATACAAGAGGTTTATGGAGAATGGGTTCCCAACACTGATACTCTGAAACCAGGACTTGGAATTATAGCAGTTCTCCATGTGTTCTGAAATATATTCAGATTATATACCTTCTGTGGGTAAAAAAATAATGGTTTAACAAAAACATAGATCAGGGGCGCCTGGGTGGCTCAGTCGGTTAAGCGTCCGACTTCAGCTCAGGTCACGATCTCGCGGCCGGTGAGTTCGAGCCCCACATCGGGCTCTGGGCTGATGGCTCAGAGACTGGAGCCTGCTTCTGATTCTGTGTCTCCCTCTCTCTCTGCCCCTCCCCCGTTCATGCTCTGTCTCTCTCTGTCTCAAAAATAAAAATAAAACGTTAAAAAAAATTAAAAAAAAAAACGTAGATCAGGAAAATGATCACTTAGGTTTTGATGTTTGTTTGAGAACATACAGAATAGAAATTTCATGGCGTTTTCAAAGGAAAATAGGAAAAGGTTTATACATCACTCTTCCAATTACCTACTTCTGCCTATCAAATAACCCATTATCTAATGATTTCAAACACTTTATTGTTATCTCTCATGGTTCTTAGATCAGCTAGAGTTGATCAGAGCCTCTCTCATGTGGTTGCTGCCACATGGTGGCACGGGTGAGTTTTCTAGAGGCTTCTTCACTTCCATGGCTGAATCAGCATGTGGCCTCTTGATGCGCTGGGCTTCTTTCCAACATGGTAATCTCTGTGGTCAAACCTCCTCCATGGTGGCTGGCTTACTCTAGAGGGAGGGTTCCCCGGCAATAAGGACAAAGCTGCAAGTCTTTCTAGAAGCTTCCCTCCAAAGTCCCATTTCATCGCTTCCTCCTCTTTAAATTAGTAACACTGGGCAGTCCAGATTTCTGGTAGAAGGGGATTCACATCGGGCATGAGTAAACGGGATGTATGGCTCATTGGGGGCCTTCATTTTTAAATCTCCATTCTCCATTATTGTTATTAAATTAATAATGGAGAATGAGTTATGTATCTATACATATACTTATGTTTACACATTCGGGAGAGAAGGACCATTGATCAAGAATCAAAAGCCCCAACTCTGAATTCTGATCTTTGATACTTAACGACCATGTCATTCTCAGTAAGTCATTTGTCTTCTTGGAACCTGTTTCTCCATCTTTAAAGGAGACATAATATTACCTGACACACAGGTAGACCAGTTTAAGATGATGTGAAATCACTCTGCAAACCCAGTGAGAATATACGGGTCAATACCATGACTTTCTACCGTCCAAATTCTTCTTCCAACTTGCATGTTTTTGAAATTGTAACTTTTGCCTTATAAAACGAGACCCACCCTTCTCCTCATCTCACCCACATGTAGTTCAGAAAGGATAGGTACCCATGGAGCTTGGTTGTGTTTCACGGAACCTTGATTTTTTCCAGCCTTGATGTGTCCTAATACAATCAAGATCCACAGTGCCTCACTCACCCAGGAATACTGCCTCTCTACGTATCGCAGGGTGATGAGAGTGAGCAGTGCAAAACAGGAGGTGGCTGGCTCCCAAGTTATACTATTAAACTACAGTCTGTCCAAGGAAAGTGATCTCTTGTTTCAGCAGCAAGTACTAGTCCCAGAAACTATAAAAACCCCAAGCCTTCTAAAATAGGCTGTCACATAGAGCACCATAAATTTGCAGTCAAACATTCCGTCCTTCATTCATGCTAGAACTTCACACGAAGAAGAGTGGTCTGCCTGAGGCAGGCAAACACAAAAGCCAAACCTCGTTTCTGATTTCTTTTGATTCCCTCTCTTGCCCAATTCAGGAGAAGCTAGAAGGCAGCTTTATTTAATTATGTAATACCTTTTTTAGTTTTACATATTTAAAAGCTTCACGGAGCTGCTCAGGAGGGGGAATAAAAGATTCTATTTCAGAGACAAAAGTGAGCTAACCATTCTTCTGTGCCACACAGCTGAATGTGTCAAAATAGCAAGGAAATTATAGGCAAAACAAAATACAGAAAAACAAATGTATTTTCACCTTGATTCCCATTATAATTTCAGATTTGAATACTCATGGGAAATTGATTTAAGATGCAATACAAATCACCTTTTAGAATCTTTCCATCTGTTCCAAGGAATGCCCTGTCTTTATTGGCATGCAATCTATGTGCATGCAATTCCCTTCAGTCAGCCTCTGCTAAAATAGCTAGTCAAATAAACAATCGGTCCACGAGATCTTGACACACTCACTAAATGTAACATATATTACAGTGTACCACTCAGTGAATTGCCATTTGTTTAGAAGCTTTTAAACACTCTATCAGTCTTACGCGTACACGTTCACGGTAGCCACACCTTTGTTTCAGATATCCAACAGAATTTAAAAGCCCAGCCAGTCACAGGGAGGCTACTTTGGACTGAATCTAGGCTAAACCACTTTATTTTCATCACACAGTTATCAAAAGATCAGCATGGAGTGAAAGAGTCTCATTATCTGTTTAGAAGGACTTCCTATCAGCGCCTTGTTACCAGCACCCATTAATATAGATGTTAATTACAATGGCCTTTCGAAGATGAGGAGAGAAAAGAGACCAGGGAAGCATGCCTTCAAAATCATTTTTATTATTTTGTTGTGTTTCATTTATCTCCAACTAGCGGAAAAACCAAGAAAACTGCCAGACTGAACCTACAATTTATGCATAGACAGATGATCGGTAAATAGATAGATGATGGTGATCACTAGATAGATGGATGACAGAAATAGGTAAGCTGATGAATTCTCATTATTTTTAAATGAACAACATAGAAACTGGTCTAGGTAAATACACACAGATCAAGGCTGACTTATTATTAATGAGAAAGGAATTTCCAAGTTGATGGAGTTTAGTCATGACATTACTACTTGCCCATACACTTACTTGCTCGTTAAACGTTTATTGTGTCAAAAACTAAAGAAGGATCCAGGGATGAAAGGCATAACCCCTGTCTTCAAGTAGCTCCCTACTTGAAAGATGTGCATGCATGTGATTGTTGCTCAGTGCAATTAGCGGTATAATGAGGTCACAGTAATGCGGGGGGGGGGGGGGGATAGAGAGCGCAACCATGGCAAAACCCATGGTCTAGATCCATGGCAAAGACAGGGTGGAGAGGTCACCTGGAGATGCAGGACCGGAAGCGATGGGATACCATGAGATACAGGAAGAGGCTGTCCCAGTCTGAAGACGTGCATGGCATAGCCACAGAGTGACGAAATGCCTTGATATACATGGGGGAACTGAGATAACTCAGGAAGACCTGGGCAGAAGGACAGAGCAGAGGATGACAAGACAGGGGACGAGTGATAGGCACCCTTGGCACAGGGGATGCCTCTTGGGCCAGACTCACTGCTAGCGACAGGAGGCCATCTGCTGAACAACTGCATTGAATTCTGCAAATACAAATTTCATGCCTATTTGGATAAATACACTTGATTGTTTTTTTAACAGCACTCTTTCGGAGACCAAAAGTTTTGTCGCAATCCTGACAGCCAAGCTAACAAATTCACAGGTCTGAGCATTGGAGGTGAGGTAAAAAAAGGCTGTGAGGTCAAGGTGGTTGAACATCCCTGGCTGGTAAAGGGTGGCAGCAATGGTCGAGTGGCTTGTGCCACTGAGGGGGCATCAACTTTGTAGCAGAAAAAAAATTGAAAATCACTGCCTTTTGCGGAGTGACTTCCTCCTCAACTTGGGAAAACAAAACATTTGGTAATATGCCGAGCCAATGTCTAAGGACGCAAAGCTGTCTTTGTATTCCACGAGTCCCTCAGACAACATGATACACGAAAGTCGTTCGTGTGTTGCAGATGGCACAAATTCCATCAGAGAATTGCACAAAGAGCATGAAAGTCACTAATATGACGTGAAAAGCCAGGAGTCTTCAATTATATTAGAGGCACTCGTCCATTATATTAATCTTTTACACAGTTCCTTTCCATCAAATCAGATTAGCAAATTTGGTTTAAACTAATGTGCTATAAATATCTTACCATTTTTATTAAGTCTAAGACAATTGTGGTTTTGCTTATAGTGAATGGTTGATCTCATTCATCCCTCTGTGCCCGATTAGTGATAAAGAAGACCTGTGCTGCTCTTTATTTCCTATTTCTTAATAATGAAGACACCAGCCTTACCACTCATGTTAGAGCAAGTTTGGATTAAGATAAAAAGGGCTGACAGCAGGTCCCTCACTTAAAAAAAAACTGTAAGTTTAAACTTAGAGGTTGGGTTATTAACTCTCAATTTTATTTAATCTCCAGTGTCTGTAGAGTTGCCAACCAACTTATCCACGACGCTCACCTCCCATAGGATGTACGTCAACTTGAACATGGTGATTCCACCCCAGGACAACCCCTAAGAGAGAGGTATTACCTCCATTGAATTAAGACACAAAAAGTTTGCTCCCAGCGCTCACTAACTGGAGCATCTGGGAAGGAGATCTGTAGCTGTGGTTCCCCCCTTCTCCATCCTCACACTCATCCATGACCTTGCTTCCCACTTCCCCGAGAAAATCAAAGCAACCAGAAAAGAACTTCCACAGCTACTCTCTAGGGTTGGTAAATCTAATTGGCCAATAACTGTTCTCTTCATGGATGAAGCAACATTTAGCACAATTGGTCACTCTCTCCTCCTTGATGCGTATGCTCTGGGCCTTCTGGGACACCGTACCTCCTTGGGTCTCCTCCTGCTTCTGTGGTGGCTTTTCCTCAGTCACCATTGCCCCTTCATCTCTTCTCCCAGATGTCTCACTAGAGGAACCTCTCCAGGTTCAGCCCTTGATCTTTTCTCGATATATGCCCGCTCCCATGGTGATGCTATCAGGACTTGCCCACAAACAGCCATCCCCATCACAGTTGACATCAACTCAACCCTCCCAGCTGCTCAAGTTTTCATCATCCTCAACTGCTCTTTTCCTCTCACACCCACATCCAACCCATTAGGGGTTGTGCTGGCTTTGTCTTCAAAATGGATCCAGAATGCAGCTTCTCGTCTCTTCCATGGCTACCACTCTGGTCAGAACCACCACCCTGTTGCCCAGATTCCTGTATCAGCCTCTCAGGTGGCACCCTGCTTCTGCCCTCGCACCACCAAAAGCCCCAAAACTGCCAGAGGAACCCTTTAAAAGCAGAAGTCATACAACTTCTCAAAAAGAGAAGCCATGGCTCCCCTTTTCACTGGCAGTAAAAACCAAAGTACTTCCAATGGCTATCAATGTCCTTCATGGTCTGCCTGCCCCAGCTCTCCAGCAATTATCTTTCTGATCTCGGCTACTACTTTCTCCATCCCCATTCTGCTCCAGCCTCCTAACTCCCTGCTCTTCCTTTAGAGCAATTCCTTGTCCAGGGACTTTGGCACTGATGGTTCTCTCTGCTTGGAATGGCCCTTCCCCCATAACTACATGGCTAACTTCCTCGCCTGCAAGTCTTTGCTCTTGTATCACCTTCCTCCCAATGAGGTCTAATGCAGCCATTTGATTTAATACTTCAATCTGCCCTCCAATGTCCCTGCCTTTTTTGATGTTTGATTTCTCTTATCCTACTTTGATTTCCATTTTCACTTAGCACTCTTGCCATCATCCAACATATTGTATGCCTCACTTCATGATATTACTGTTAATTTTCTGTTGCCCACTGCTAAAATGTGAGCCCCCGGGGAACCTGGGTGGCTCAGTTGCTTGAGTGTCCAACTCTTGATTTTTGGCTCAGGTCACTATCTTGTGGTCGTCAGATCGAGCCTTGCATGGAGCCTGCTTGGGATTCTCTCTCTCTCTCTCTCTCTCTCTCTCTCTCTCTCTCTCTCTCCCTCTCTCTCCCCCTCTGCCCCTCTCCCCAGCTTGTGCTCTCTCTCTCTCTCTCTTCTCTCTCTCTCAAACAAAAAAAAATAAAAAGTAAAAGGTAAGCCCCATGTTGGGCTGACATAACCTAAGTACCTGAAACAATGCCTGATATGTAGGAAAAGCCGAGCATTTTACCACCTACAAAAATTATTTGTGGGGGCGCCTGGGTGGTGCAGTCGGTTAAGCGTCCGACTTCAGCCAGGTCACGATCTCGCGGTCCGGGAGTTCGAGCCCCGCGTCAGGCTCTGGGCTGATGGCTCGGAGCCTGGAGCCTGTTTCCGATTCTGTGTCTCCCTCTCTCTCTCTGCCCCTCCCCCGTTCATGCTCTGTCTCTCTCTGTCCCAAAAATAAATAAAAAAACGTTGAAAAAAAAATTTAAAAAACATTATTTGTGAATATGATGTTTTTATTTTGCATTTTTTCTAGTGATTCGAGTAAAGCAAAATGATTTGGAAACGTTCAAAAATACATCATGCATAGTGTATAAAGATATAAATAAAAATCATTAACATACCCATCAATCATAGAAAAAAGTTAATTTTTTGCATATTTTTCCATTATCATTTAGGTATTAGATCATGCTGTAGGTGGGCCCTATTATGTATATTGCTTTTTTATATATACATGTTATACCAAAGCCCTTCTATGACCTTAGGAATGTATCAAGCTTTGTGCAGTGGCAGTATTATCACCAGTGAGGTTTATATGAGGCGAGGTTCTTAATAAAAGAATGTATCAAAAACATACATCTCTTAAATAGCTGCTTGATAGCCCATTGTGCAAGTTACCACGTTCTGCTCGGTTGTGGCCATTAGCATTGTGCGTAAGTATTTTATATCATTTGCTATTACAATGAAGATCTGTGTGCAGACATCCTTGTCCACATACCCAATTCTTGCTTAGGACTCATTCATAGAGAAGGAGGAGGTCCTTGGACAAATGACATAGATATCATAAAGAATTTCTAGCTACGCTGCCATTTTGCCTTCCAGAAGGAGGATGCCAACTTATGCTGCCACCTACAGTGTACCTGTACCGAAGAGAAATCATGACAAAATTATGCACTTAACATTCTTTAATCTTGCAAACGCTCTATGGTTAAAACCATGAGCTCATGATCATAGCAAAACTGAACATTTCTTCGCATGCTTATTGACTATATTTTTTTTTTGTGAGTTATCTTTCCTATCTGAAGCCAATTACCTACTAAAGTCTTTGTTCTTCTTACTGATTTGAATGGGCTCTTCATATGTCAGAAGTGTTAAATTTTTATCCTTTATGTATGTTACAAATATATTCTAGTGTGTTGTCTTCCCTTGAGATCATTTTTGGCAAACAGTGGCTTTCACTTTTACATAGTTGCATTTATTAATATTCTCCTTTGTGATCCTTTCCATGTTTTTAAGCCCTTACCATTCAAAGATCAGGCAGATGTTCATCACAGTTGTATTCAATTCTTATAGTTTTCTTCAGGTTTTACCCTTAATTCCTTTAGAATTCATTTGGAAATAAAAATAGGAGTTGAGACTGCAGTGTCTCTTTTTTCCCATTGCCCCGGCACCTTTTATTAACTTTCTTTTCTCCACTGATCTGGAAAGCCACCTTCGTCATCTATCAAAACCTCACATGTAAATGTCATTACATAAGATTGTTACCTTAGCATTTTGACCTGATTGTACTGGAGCACTTATTACTCTTTATTGTAATCTTTTGTTTATTTCTCTCTCTCCCCCTACAAGGTCATGAGCTTTCTCAATCTTTTCCCAGATCCCACACAGTGCCTGGTAGACAGAAGCTGGTGAATAGATTTTGATGCATTCTAGGCCCTGTGACAGTCAGGGGGAGGACTGGGTGAGGTGGATGAATCCAAAGCCTTTTAGCCCCTCTCTGCCTTGGGGATTGT
This sequence comes from Lynx canadensis, assembly GCF_007474595.2. NCBI lineage: Eukaryota > Metazoa > Chordata > Mammalia > Carnivora > Felidae > Lynx > Lynx canadensis. The sequence goes on along the minus strand of NC_044305.1, from coordinate 55,164,642 downwards.
ACCACTGGTTTTGGAAACAAAAACATAGCATCTCAGGCTGGGAAGGAATATTAAGAAGGGTAGGCAGTCTGTCTACAGAGCCTGTCTTAGGAGGAGGTGTGATGTTTAGATTTTAGGAAGGCTGCCTGGCTCTAAAATAAAATTTCTAGCATCTAAGTCCCAAAAGCCTTAATTTCCACAGCTATACAAACATTCTTTTGGCTTTAGACTGTGACCTCGGCAAACTCCAATCACTTATTTGGTTAGTTCTATTCCCCCTAGGCTTAAGTCCCCACAGGACTGGCAGAAATCCTAACTATTCATAGATTGCTGTACTCCCATAGTGATTTGCATAGTGATTAGCATATGGTAGACAATAAATAAATATTTTCTGAGTGAGTTGACAAATCAGTAGAGATCAAAACAGAACATCTAAGCAGCCATTTCCACTTACTGTGAGTATGTCTATAAGATACTGTCCTCAAAAACAGTGTTCACGGAAGGGAAAATACATAGACACAAACGAATGACCTGAGGGTTCAGTAGAGCATTAATGGACTCGGGGTAAAGAAGAGCAGGAATGGAGGACGGGCCATCATCTTAGGTCATCAAAGTTTTATCCAAATCCATGCCTTCACTGTTCAAGTCGTGTTGCTACTCATTTTCATACGCTTCAGGGAAGGATATTTTGCAAAGCCTCTTCCGAGATATTTTCTTCCGAGTTTTACATAACAAACCACTGCAGATTTGGGTGGCATAAAACATCAGTTCAAGGCTGACAGGCTCAGGCAGGTACCTCTCACTTGGGGTCCTTTATACCATCACAGGTAGATGTAGCTGAGGCTGGGTCTTCTGAAGTTCCTCTTTCCCATGCCTGGCACCTGTCCAATGCAACCTCTCCACGTGGCTGGCTTGAGCTTCCTCACAGCATGGTGGCATCATGATCATCAGACTTTGGGAGACCCAAGCTCCAAAATGCTTCTTCTCAGAGGCCCAGGAAGAAGCCACAGGGCTTCTTAAGACTCAGCCTCCGAAGTTTGAAAATGTCATTTCTGCTCCATACTTTTTGTCAATCAGGCCAGCATAGATTCCACGGGAAGGGAATTAGACTCCACTCTCTGTAGAAGAAATGTTAAATAATTTTTACCCCTTTTCAGTCCTTCATATGTTCTCTAAGGGAAAAAAAAATACATCTTGTAAGGGCTGAGTTTCCACTTAAACCTTTCTTATTGCCGTTGAAGGCCATTTTCTTTACTCTGTCTTCATGGAGTTAGTCACCAGGTGACTAGAAACCTTTTTTTGATAGCCTTAGTTTCTATAAAGAACTTTGGGGGTGACTGCCTGGTCAGTCAGCTCTTGATTTCAGCTCAGGTCATGTTCTCACAGTTGTGAGATCAAACCCCTCCATTGGTCTCCATGCTGAGTGTGGAACCTGCGTGGAATTCTGTCTCTCTCTCTCTCTCTCTCTCTCTCTCTCTCTCTCTCTCTTTCTCTCTCTCTCTCAAAATAAATTAATAAACATTTTTTAAAATAAATTTACATCTTGTCTGAAATTGGATTTTCCCTGTCTGCAAAATGAGTAGCTAAAATGTAAATGGTACTTTTTCACTCCGATTTTGGGGAGTCTACCTGGACTCTTTACTCATCCTTGAGTCTTATACAAAAAAAAAGTCTAGGGGCGCCTGGGTGGCACAGTCGGTTAAGCGTCCGACTTCAGCCAGGTCACGATCTCGCGGTCCGTGAGTTCGAGCCCCGCGTCGGGCTCTGGGCTGATGGCTCGGAGCCTGGAGCCTGTTTCCGATTCTGTGTCTCCCTCTCTCTCTGCCCCTCCCCCGTTCATGCTCTGTCTCTCTCTGTCCCCAAAAAAATAAATAAACGTTGGAAAAAAAAATTTAGAAAAAAAAAAAAGTCTAAAAGGGGCTTTACAGTGAATATTTACTTTAGATGACTGAACTCCAAACACTCAAATAACTGACAAAAATTCCATTCTCTCAGTTACTAACTACTATCAAATTATCGTTGTCCAGATAGATACAGTTCTGAATTTACACATAAAAGATAGAGTTATTACAACATTTTGAAGAAAATCTTTGAAGCTAATTATCTAAAGATTAGAGAAAGAATATCTTTTAATTAATTTCAAACCCGGGATTGAGTACTAAGAAAAACATGAAAGAATGATTTCCAATAGAAAGTGTTGGTTATGGAGGAGTCTCCCTCCCCTTGAGGATTACCATTTAATTTTCAACATTGATTTGAAATAAATGCTGGTATGATCTCCAAGGAAAGACTGTTTCAGTTATAAACCTAATGAAGAAGCATCCAGTCTAATAAGCAAAATATATGTTGCGCTCCTTTGTTAAAGTAACTCACACACTCTCTGCTTTGGTTTTGATGAGGGTATTTACTTTTAAGAATTTCCTGTTCTCTCCAATAAACGTCATGGAAAGTGAGTCTCCGGGGGGTGTGCCTCAGGCCTTTACTGATCTTTTCATTTACTTGCTCTCTCCCTAACGTCCAACACACTGCTTGGCACTTTGGGTTTTGATCAGTGACTTGCCGCAAATATTTTGCTTTTTCCTTATATCCATGAATAAGCTTAAAATGTAATGTTATCAATTTATGGCATGGTACACCCTGTGTCTGGCTAAACTTAAAATTACCTACAAGTTACTTCTACAGCTCACTGGCAAAAAAAACTAATAACTGAATTATAACACGAGCTAAGGACATGATAAGATGTTTCCCCAAAGGAGATCTACAAATGGCCAACAGGTACGTGAAAAGATGTTCTATACCACTAATCATTAGGGAAATGCAACTCAAAGCTACAACAAGATAGCACTGCACACCTGTCAGGATAGCTATTATTTTTTTTAATATTTATTTATTTTTGAGCAAGCCGGGGAGGGGCAGAGAGAGAAGGGGACAGAGGATCCGGAGCGAGCTCCGCGCTGACAGCAGTTAGCCCGACACAGGGCTCAAACTCATGAACCCAGAGATGATGACCTGAGCCGAAGTCAGACGTTCAACTGACTGAGCCACCCAGGCACCCTGGATAGCTATTACTAAAAAAAAAAAAAAAAGAAGAAGAAGAAGAAGATAACATGCGCTGGGGAAGGTATAGAGAAATTGGACCCCTTGTGCCCTATTGGTGTGGAGGCAAATTGGTGCATCCACTACGGAAAACAGCATGGATGTTCCTCAAAAAATTAAAACTATAAAAATATGATCTAGTAAACCCACTTCAGGGTGGTTATCCAAAAGAATTGAAATCAGGATCTTGAAGAGATGTTAGCACGCTTGTTTTCGTTTCGGCACTGTTTACAATAAGCAAGATGTGGAAACAACCTTAATGTCCATCAACAGGTAAATAGATGCGGGAAATGTGGTACAGACATGCAACGGAATACGATTTCATCATAAAGAGGAAGACATTCTGCAACGGGAGACAACACAGGTGAACCCACAGGACACTGTGCTAAGTGAAATAAGCCAGTCACAGAAAGGCAAATGCTGCATGATTCTGTACTTATGAGATACCTAAATGAATCAAAGTCATAGAATCAAAGCAGAATGGTGATTGCCAATGGCTGGAGAGAAAGGGAAACGGGGAATTATTAATCAGGAGGCATAAAATTTCAGGGAAGCAAGATGAACGCACTCCAGGGTCTGTGGTACAACATTGTACCTATAGTCCACAATACTGTATTGCACACTTAAAAATTTGATAAGAGCCCTCATGCTAAGTGTTCTTGCCACCATAAAATATATTTTTAAAAAATCGTATGTGCAGCTGGAAAAAAAATACCTACTGGTTAAATAATGTACGATTCGCTGAGCTTTGTATATATTTTAATATTTTGGTGGTTTTCAAAGGAATGCTTACAGGTTATCTACAGGACAGCAGACACCCAATGTGTGCAGTATATAAGGACGTGTGAAAAAAAAAAAAAATAGTCTCTGCTCTCCAGGAGTCTCCCAGGATTCCTCAGGCTTTTAAAAGCCAATTAATTTTCTGAGCAAGTCAACATGGACGCAACAATCCCTTCCTCGCTCCCATTATTGTGTTCCACTTCCAAGCTTAGTTTTTAATTTGCCTCCAAATATACATTATTTTACCTTTAGGTAAAAATAGCTTGATGCACAATATATGATCTTTGTTGACACGCTGCTTAAATTTAACAACTAAAAAGGGCCCTTTGCTTCTTCTGTACCATTGGCTTTCAGCAAACTTAACCTTAACCTCCCCAGATCACCGCTTTCGTGTTCCAAAGGCTAATGAGAACCTTCCTAGCATGTAACAGCATGTCCCTCACAAAGGGCGTAAATCTTTCCGTTCATCTCATAGCAATAAGGTATACAACGACAAGAAGTCCACAGCACCACCCTATCGCATCCGACAGCGTTATGGTTAGGTAAAGACAAATTTCAAATGGTGGGAGCCATTCCCAGATTGATCCACAAGAAATTTTCCAATCCTAATTAAAACTCACTTTAGTTTCGGGGCGCCTGGGTGGCGCAGTCGGTTAAGCGTCCGACTTCAGCCAGGTCACGATCTCGCGGTCCGGGAGTTCGAGCCCCGCGTCGGGCTCCGGGCTGATGGCTCGGAGCCTGGAGCCTGTTTCCGATTCTGCGTCTCCCTCTCTCTCTGTCCCTCCCCCGTTCATGCTCTGTCTCTCTCTGTCCCAAAAATAAATAAACGTTGAAAAAAAAAATTAAAAAAAAAAAAAAAACTCACTTTAGTTTCATGTCAATTGATCGACACAGATCAACTGGGTCTCGTTCTTTCTCTCTTAGACTATTAAATAGCTCCCAGCTGGATTCTCCTCTTCCAGTAATGCCTCCATTCATTCATTCATTCATTCCCTCACTCATCATTTGCATTTTATATTTTTTTTAAAAAAAAATTTTTTTTCAACGTTTATTTATTTTTGGGACAGAGAGAGACAGAGCATGACCGGGGGAGGGGCAGAGAGAGAGGGAGACGCAGAATCGGAAACAGGCTCCAGGCTCCGAGCCGTCAGCCCAGAGCCCGACGCGGGGCTCGAACTCACGCACCGCGAGATCGTGACCTGGCTGAAGTCGGACGCTCAACCGACTGCGCCACCCAGGCGCCCCTGCATTTTATATTTTTAACAACAATATTGCTATCATTTATATATTCATTTTTTCAATCTGTTGACCCTCTATTTCCCAGGCATGGCTATCTAACATTTTGATGAGGATAATTTGAATTCAGGAACATTTTGACTCGTCATAAAAAAAAAAAAAAATGACTAGCTCATATTTGTTTATTGCCACGTTACGTATACAGTAGAAACCCTTTCCTTCTCTGTGATCCTTGCTTCTACCTGACGAAGAGTTCTAGCATCTTGATATGCTGCACAGGGAAAACAAAAGCTGTGGCCAGTAAGATTGACAGGGGTGAAATTATGGATGACCATGAGTATCCCCTGAAACTGCAAATTGTGGAAATCTGCCAAAAGGCCTGAGCAAGAGGATCACATGACCATACAGGAATTCTGGAGAGCTCTCTCCAGCAGCAGGGAGGATGGATGGGGGAAAGTAGGCTGGAGGTAGAACCAATAAGGAATCTACCGTAACAACCCAGGCCAGAAGGTGGGAGTGAGTAGGACTGGGAATGGGAAGAAGGAGGTAAAATAACATATTTAGGATTAAAACCAACAGACTTAAGGTGTGAACAAGAAGGAATCTAAAATGACCACCAATTTTCTCACAGGGGGTGATTCAGTGGAATGTGGAACATTAAACAAGTTAGGGAACATTAGGCTATCATGCTTGGGGAAAGAGATAATGAGGACACATTAACTTTAAGATGTACATAAGGCATCCAAGAGGTGATATCCAGTGAATAGTTCAATGCTTCCCACGGCCTCACAACAGCCCTAAGAAGCTTTAGAAAAGGCCGATGCCAAGTCCCCCCTCCCACATCCACACCAAATTCCATAGACCAGGTTCCCTTGGGTTGGACCCCGGGATTCCAATCACTTGAATGAAAATCACTGAAGTAATTTAATATACAGGTCTAGAGCTTAAGATTCACATTTTTTTTTTTAATTTAGATCATTACAGTTCAGATGGTAGTTGAGGTCCTGGATGTGAGTGCGATCACCCAGAAAGACTAAGAAGAATGAGAGAAAAGCAGACAAAGGACAGAGCATATGCATCATCCCAGCATTAAAGTGCAGCCAAGGTAAACAGACACCACTAAAGTTATCCAAAAGGAATCACACACCAGTTGCACCAAGTTGTGACCCAGTTGAGAATGTCATGAAAACACAAGGTAGAATTGATAAGGATGCTTGGAGATAGAAGCGAGAAAGGAGGGAACTGGTGGCCTAATCATTGGAGAAACTCAGTGCTAAGACTGAAGATTCGTCTTGAACACAAGGAGGAGACGGAGAGGAAGAGAAAGACCAACGAGGATAGAGGTAGTTGGTAATGAAGGTCGTCACTGAGGGGAAGTTAATGCATTCTGTGGCAAATAGCCTCCTTTTCCTCTGTGAGTTATGAAAAGGAACTTCCTGAATATGAAATGGTTTAAGGTGGTCCTTGAGAGAAGTGAGAAAAGCATGAATCAGAGATTGGATTGTGTATTTTTTTGCAGAAGTTCCCCACATCTCTGGTGTAGAAGCAGGAGAAGCAAAAAGCAGGCTAGAGCTGGATTGAAGATGCAATGGGGGAGACAAGTTGTCTCTAAGGAGACAAGCCTCATATAAAGTCGAGGGGCTGGGGCGCCTGGGTGGCTCAGTCAGTTGAGCATCTGACTTCGGCTCAGGTCATGATATCACGGTTCGTGGGTTCAAACCCCACATCGGGCTCTGTGCTGAACTCTTGCTCAGAGCCTGGAGCCTGCTTCAGATTCTGTGTCTCCTCCTCTCTCTTACCCTTCCCCGCTCATGCTCTGTCTCACTCTGTGTCTCAAAAATAAATGTAAAAAAAAAAATTTTAAGTCAAGGGGCTGCGGTGAGGGAGGTTGAACCACAGATTGCAAGCTCCATTGGGAAGAAAATGACCCCACAGATGGTGATGGGTAGAGATAATAGGAAAGAGTTGAAATAGCAAATGTGATGCCAGTGTGGGAGAGAGCTGGAGATAGGAGAGCAGTGTGGGAGAGAGCTGGTTCCAAAGTAGTCTACAGGCGTTAAGATTCCAGAGGTATAGCCAGTTCAAAATGGCCCCTGGAGTGAGCTGCTGCATACAGGAAGGTCAAAGCGTTTTGAGCTTGGGTTGATGGGTGGGACATTTAATAACAAGGTTGTTAAAATCCCCCAGGATCACTGGATGAACAAGGATGGAAAGGAAGGCTGTGAGCCAGGCTGCCATCTTCAATAAACAAGGGGGAAAGGACACTAAACAGAAGGGATAGAGAGGGCCGAACTGATGGTGCGATTTTTGAAAAACATGGATTTTTACATGAGTCTAAAAGTGAGGGTCTGGCAGCATTGGGGAATTAGAATATGCCAACATCCGCACACTGGATTTTCCCTACTGAAGCTCCCAGGAGCTTTCTAACACACAAAACTGTGGATTTTTGTCCTCTTTTTAAAATTTGTCATGGCTCCCATCATCCTCTGAATAAACATAGCCTATGAGGTCCGAGGTCATCATGACTGGTCTTGGCTTTGTTTCCCTCTCCCACCTAAAGGATCGGGGTGACTGGTTGACGTACCCCAAACACCTGCTGTTCTGCAGCCACTGTGCCTGTGTGTATGCTAGTCCTTTTGTCTGTGGCCTCGTCTCCTCAGTGGTGATGGCTCAGACTCTGTCTGGCCACATGTGATCTCCTGGAAGAGCCCATCCTGATCAATGGCCTAATATGATCTTCTGGAACCCACCCAACTCTCTTGCAGAAGTTTCCACATTGTGTTGTGATTCGTGTTATGAGATTTCTACCCCTACTGATCACTTTGAGATTGACCAGGTTTTCTATCTGTTCTCTGTTACCTTCAGTCCATAGCGTTCTGCCCAAAATGTAGGGGGCACTCAGTACACATTGACCAAAGTGATATTTGCGTGCTAAGCTATCGAGTTAGCTCTGACCGTAGGAAGCTCTGGTTTGTATATAATTCGTAATCTCACACAGTCACCACAAGCTCACACAGAGTTTCCAGGAACGACTATAACAATCCAGTTCTCAAATTAACATACATAAATATCATAAATGATTGTCAAGGCCTCATCCTAACATTTGTGTGAAGGAGATAAAATTACATCTTTCCAGAAGCAAAGGAAAGAAATTCATCCTAGCCTGTTCCTTTTAAGTGGTCTTTGCCATCCCCAGTAGCCTCTAGCAAAGAACTTTGTTTTTCTCGCAACTTCTATATTAGGCCAGCCATGCCTCTGAGGGGGGCGTTGGTCATCTTCCATGAGGTCCCGCCCGAATCCTGTCCTTGATGATTATGGCCCTTGGGGTCTGCTCGGAGGCACATTGCTTTGTGGACAGGCCAGAGGCAGGACGGTTGGAACACCTGAGCATAAATATCTGGAAGGAGGGGGATGAGATCTTTCGGTGTTTTCTACCCACGTATTTGTTATCCACATATTCCATTGCAGGGTAAGCCATCTCTAATTCATTTTTGTATGTGCGATTATACTGTACATGTCTTAATTCCTCGTCTCATCTCCTTGTCAAATTGTGCTCATGGAGACACTGGCTACCAAAATTGCTACCAGCTGATTGCTCCTGGCACAGGTAGAAATCTTCTCTCGGCAAAGGTGCAGAGAAAGTCATTACCAGAAAATTTGCTATTTCCTGAAACCTCTCATATTACAGCTATATAGGTTTGTCAAATCCACATCAAGATCGTGCACTATTTTGGTAAAAATATAAAATAAAAAAAATAGCCCCTGGATGACAATTCCTCCATCATCATATTTTGTAATACAAAGAAGAGATATTCTTTTTATCATCATTATTCAAGAGAGACAGAGACAGTGTGAGTGGGGGAGAGGCACAGAGAGAGAGAGAGAGTCCCAAGCAGGCTCCGTGTCAGAGAGCCCAACGTGGGGCTTAAACTCACGAAACTGGGAGACCACGACCTGAGCCAAAACCAAGAGTCAGACGCTCAACCGACTGAGCCAACCCGCACGCCCTGAAAGAGAAGATATTCTTGAAAGTGCCCCTCAGGTTTTGTCAACTTTATTGAAAGAAGAGTATCAGCCCAAAAAAGCAAGATCAACACAGATCCTTTCTTCACATTCCTAAATTGAATGCTCTAATTATTTGTTTTAAAAATATAGCCATTTTCATTCTGTCACCGGAGGCAACGTTGGCTAGTTCATTGCGTTGAGAGGCCAAGAAGTTGTCTTTCTTTTCATTTCTAACCCGAAAGTCAGATCCAAACTTTTGAAGTTCTCTTGCATCATCTGAGGCAAGAGGCACCAAAGATTTTATTAATATCCACGCAATCTCCTGAGCTCTCCCTCACTTTGTAACTTTAATACTTAACAGAGTTTTGAAAGGGCTGTTGGGCCAAAGTTTTTAACGGGGGGCTAGCCACTGGCCTTCTGGCCAGAGGTCTGTGAAAAAGGACACTGGGGACAGTAGGCTCATCAGAGCCCTCAGACATCCTTGTGGAAAACCTCTCTCCCCAAGGAATTTGGTCCCAGCCCTTGAGCATTCCAAAGTCTGCAACTTTCCATGGCTACATATGGCCCATTGACAGTTAACAGCTGTCAGGCGGACAGGCCATGCAAACCCAGCTGGCCGATTGAGGCCACGTCTAGACAAAATGAACGGACACAGCTCATCAGTTCCATTTGGGCATCCGGGCAATTGATGCGGATCAGCCCCGGGGCTCGTTGCAACTGCAGAGATGAGCGTGGGAGCGTGGCACTCATGGGGTGGAGCACATAGCCACACAGTGGCCCTGGCTGCCCAGGGTGAGCTCCATACGCCGTGCTGCCGAAGGGGACAGTCTTGCTCCACGACGGTTGTCCGCGTTCATTCCTGTCAGTGGCTCCTTGTAACCTCAAGTAACACCACCAAAGCGCCCATCTCAAGAAGCATTTTCTTAAGAGTCACCTTGCCGCATGTTCCGTCTGGCAGACGAAACTAACTCAGGGCTCGGAAGTCAAGAATCTCTCTGCTTTTCGAAGACCGACCGTGGTGGAAAGGCACATTCAGACAATTGAGGAAGTAGGGAGGTTGACCCCAGCTGCCATCACAGGACGTCTGCTGAAGCAAAAAAAAAGCTGCAGAGCGTTATATGGTCATGAAAATAAAATGTCATCGGACTGCCCGTCCCATCTTTGGCCTAAACTTTACGATTTTTTCTTTTTAAACCTTTTTGGGAAGAATTCCAAAAATCACCACAAAATCCTCCCTCAGACATGAAATATTTCTCTGTAAATGTGTTAACAACTCCAGCTAGAGTCTAGCCTTTGTGATGGATAAAGAAACCCAGTTGTCAGAATAGGTCCGGCGCGCCTCAAAAGACAAACAAGAAAGACAGAAGATGCCACGAAATCTGCCTGAGGACACAAAAGTTGTATGGCATCCAGCAACTCCTGGGCTGAGGCGATGAGCTCCAAGCTTCTCACCAAACGTGTGGCCCCATGCAGAAATATGCCAAAACAACACAGTTTGGGCTCATTGTGTCCCAATTAATACTATAATGAGCTTCCTTAGATAGCCAAATCCTTAATCGGCCCCTATCAAAACTATGTCTGCTCAGAAAAAGACTCCTGTTAATTCTGCTTAATGCCTGACAGTGGTTAAGCACCATTAATACTCCATAATTTCATTGTGTGTTATTGTAATCATATCAGCTTATATCTCAGTGGCTACGCAAGGCTCAATAGGCTGCCGTGAATTACAGGTCACGTGACTCGGCTTCAGTAAGAGACTATCTTCCATCACAGCCAGACCTCCTTTGCCCTCCCCGCAGTCGGTAGCCTAAGCAGGTATTAATAAAGGTCTCCTTTTTTAAATTGCATAGCTCTAAATGGTCTTTAAGGGACCCAGCAGTAATCTCAAGATCCCTATATTTTAGCAGGAAAGCAGGACAGAGGAATTAATAAGAGCCCTTTCTGTGTAAACTGCTCCCTGCTCTAAGGCTATAGCGTGATGTCAGGGCGCTAAGAGAATTTTAAATGCACAGGATGGATTGTTTGTGTTGCAAAAGCGAAACAGGGGCCAAAGGCTAAGAGACTTGAGAAAATTGAAAGACTGCCAGGGATGCTGGGATGCAAATAGCAACAAAACAGGGATAAATGCTCCTACTCACATATGCAGGAGTCCTGCAGAAGGGGGGAGAAAAAAAAGGTTATTAATTTTCACCAGGCTGTATCTTACAGCTGGTGGCTCAGCATCAGTTTTTGGTGTAATGAAAATGGTCTGAGCAGAAGATAAATGGTTCATAAAGTGGACCATTTAGATGCAATCGAGGCTCAATCTGCCCAGTGACTAATCACGTCCCCCCAGTAAAGCTGAATTCCACTAACAGACTTTTTTTTTTCTTTTTTTTTTTTTTCTTTTTTTTTTTTTTCCCCCGGCTGTACCAGTGAATTGTAGCCGGGTCTAAGTTCAAGGCAGGCAGAGAATTATCTTGATTTATTAGCGCACTCCCTGGCCGTGCCACTCGCTCGGCTGTGCCTTTGTGGGCTTCTGCCCTGTTGCTGTCGGAGTGTAATTTTTACTGTTCCCCTGTGACTAGTACACAGCATCATTTTCAGCTGCTAGAAAAATGGGCTGCTTTTGCACCTGTAATTTTTCTTCTTTTGCTGCTGAAGGTATATAATATATCTCTAAAGTGCGTAATAAGTTTCTGAAAAACGTGTTTTTAAAAGAAATTGATTCCAGTGGTTTATAAGCCAGAGCAAGGCCACATAAGGAAATGCACCAGATTGCAAAGGTATGCCTGGTTGGCAAGGCAGCCATTTTTACCCTTCCGCTTAGTAAATCCTGACTCCTGGTCCAGACTATCATTTCAGACATTTTTTCTATACAGTAGTTGCTTCTCGTAATGAACTCTGATCAAATAAAAGTGTTGTTTATGTGGAGACTTTACAAGTCCTGATTACGTATAAAATAGAGTAGAATCCCTCATAATGACATTTAATTGTGAGAAAGAAAAGATCCCAACAGAAGAGCGTTCAGCTGTATTTGTTCAGTGTTCCTTTGCAAAATGCCATTTATAGATCGTTCAATTATGACATTATTATGAGCCGCGTAAGAGTAACTCACTGGCTCTCCATATTTTTAGACCTATGGAAAAATAAACGTGGGTGTGATTTTCATTATTTTGACTGGGAGTCATTCACAAAAGACCCTTCGTGTTTACGAGGATTGACTGTCCCATTTGGCTAATGAATTCTGACGCTTCACCCGTAATCTTGTGAGCATCTTCAGAAAGGGAATCCGCGTGGCTGAGGACACTAGGAGAGGCCAACTCTCTTCCCCTTGGAGGCTCCAAAGATTCTAACCGGATGTTATTAATAACCCAACAAATGGCAGGAAGACGGGGTCTGAGCTGGTTTATTCTGAACCCTCCGACGTGATTTTTCCATTTTCTGAGGGACCTGACAGATGGGATAGGTAAACTATCAGGCAAAAAGCGGGCAGGAACTGCTGCTGAAAAACTCAGTGATCATACATCTTCTAGAAAAGGAGCTCACGTTCTCAGATACCTGCCTCTGTGGTTTCATTCCTTCCATGACACCAGTTTCCAGAAGGCAGCAGAAGGTGTAGATCCATTACTTCCCGAGCAGCCTCTCAGACCCACATCTGTCTCTTTCGCAGGGTGAGTTTTCACCTGCCTTCTTCCCTTTTCCACAGAGCTTTGACCAATGCAGCGGGGAACTGGCCTTTGCAGTAGGACAAATGGGCCCGTGTGATGCAGACCACGCCTACAGTTAGGGCAGCAGACAAAGATGGAGAAGCTTCGGGGTTGTCATTTGCAGCCAAGTGTATCGTCAGACCACGTCTGTGACGACAGAACCAGAACATGCTTCTGTTATGCGTGTAGCAAACACTCATTGCATACTTATTGCGTGTCAAGTACTGTGATAGGTTTGCAGCACACACAGACAAATGAGGCAGCGCCCTCCTCCGACAGGCTGGCAATCGTGAATGACCAATGAGGAAATGAATGAGTGGCTGGGTGTCTCTGTCTTGGCTGATGCTCAATGAATCTGAAGGAATAAGGCCAAAGGTCAGTTACCTCCACTTCTAGTCAGAGCCAGCGAGGATCCGTGTGGCTTTGGGGAAGTCACTTAACTTCTCTGTACGTTGATCTCATAACTGTAAAGCGAGGATAAATATCTTTGCCTCATTCATCACTCAAGTCAACTCAGGGGAATCAACGCGATGGCTTTTGGGCAATTGCATTGGTGGGCCGTGAGTAAGAACGTAGGCCACCGTTACTGTTGCCTCAAAGGTCAGGGACTGTCATAAAGTCGCGAACATCACGTCCTGCCCGATGGCACCTGGTAGAGCAGAGAAAGGGAAGCTGCAATACAGCTCACTCTTGGGGCCCCAAGTCACGTGACTGGATGTGGGGCTGGGTCATCCACGGAGAAAGGCAGAGCTTTTCCTAATTTGCACAAATGCACCAAATGAGCTAGCAACAGTGAGTGCACACGTGGAAAGTATTTGGAACCACTCCTTTCCCAAGTATTTCCTTGAACCGTAAGTATTTGAGCTTTCACTCGCTTCCGTTACGTTAGACATTGGCCTGTGACACCAAGCTATGATATCTTGAAGAATTACATCTTGGCTAAAGAGCACGATTTTTTTTTTGTTGTTCATTTATTTAGCCAATGCAAACATAGCCTTAATTTTTAATTCATAAGATGATAAGGGTGCATGGGGAGAGAAAGTTTTCAAAATGAAAGCGTAGCTTATACAGCGGATAGATCGGATTCTTTAGAAAGGTTCCTCGACTGAACCAGCCAGCTGAGAGTTAAATCAGAGATGATCCCAACACAGGAAGGACCCATTCAACTGTAAGCCAGAAATGATCTTTTATGTGTTCTAAACCTTCCCCACCAATCCTAACTAAATAGCCCCCTCCCTATCACTGACTCTGCCCTGGTCTGTCTTATCTTTATAGCATTAGTCAATACTGGAGTTATATTTTTGGTTTTGTTTACTTCCTTATTTCTTATTTCCCCATTTAGGGGACCGGGAGCAAGTCGTGAATCTGTTTTTTTGCCAGTCAAATGGAGACACTAACACCTTCCAGGGCCATTAGGAGATAATGAAGATAAAGAATCCCATAGAGGCTACAAAGAACCTTCCACAGTACTAGCCTAAGGGCCTCAAGAATGCCTGAACGCTTGGGGCACCTGAGTGGTTCCTTCGTTAAGCTTGGATTCTTGATTTTGGCTCAGGTCACCGTCTCTAGTCTCGTGTTCTCACAGTTTCATGGGTTCGAGCCCCGTATCAGGGCTCCTGCTTGGGGTTCTCTGTCTCCCTCTGTCTCTGCCCCTCCTCTACCTGCGCTGTTTCCATCTCTCTCAAAATAAATAAACTAAACTAAACTAAAAAAAAAAAAAAAAATACCTGAACCCTTGTCCCAAACACACACACAAAGTCCTTGACGGATATGTTCTAGAGGCAGCAGGAAACAAAATTAAGGTTACCCTTCTCCCTTGAGGCCAGAGATGTGATAGGGTCCAAAACCAGTCTGTCTATCTAACCTGCCTCCAAGTAGGGGGAGGGAGGGAGTTGAACCAGGTTTCTCTCTTGCTCTCTTTCTGTCTCTCTGCCTCTGTATCTCTCTCTCTCTCTCTCTGTATGTATGTAATGAATGGAAGTATGTAATGGTCATTGGAAGGCAAAGGGAGATAAGCAGCCTGATTTCCCCTTCTGTAGCCAGCAGGAGAGAGAGAACAGCGCAGGAAAGAAAGAACCAGAGAGAAACAAATCCATGGGTCTGAATTTAAACTTATAGCAGCCTCGCCTGCTGGAAAAATCGCATTCTGCCATATGATCGACAAACAGCAGCTCCTTCTTGGAGGCTGGCGAGTCGGGGGCAGGGAAGCTAGCCGCCGAAGCGGGTAGTGAGCACTTTACCCCCCACACAGGGGTTTCTAGCACCTGACACCTCCTGGGTACTCAGGACCCCCACAGTGAACAACATCACGATGATCCAGAAGAGAACATTTTCCAAATAAGATGCACGAAAGAGAAGTCACTCCTTTTGAGTCACCAAAATGAGAGTAACCTTCAGGATTCTACATGTGAGTGGGTAGGTTGCAGTCCTCTTGGAGGAGGGCTCACAACCCGGCAGGGTTATTCAACGTCTTAGTCAGCTTGGATTACTATAACAAACTACCACCGATGGGGTAGCTTAAACAGCAAACATATTTGTCACGGAAGCCGGACGAGTCCAAAACCAAGCTATTGACAGATTCGGTTCCTGTTAGCAGACATCCCTCTTCTCATTGTATCATTACGTGGTCGGGAGGGGAGAGGTCATCTCCCTCTCCTCGCTTCTTATAGGGGCACTAATCCCTTATGAGCTAATTACCTCTCAAAGGCCCCACCTCCAGATACCATCACATTGCGGATTAGGTTTCAACATATAATTTTTTTTTTCCTTTGGGGAGTCAGAAGTGGGGCGGGGGCGGGGGGGGGGGGGCGAACATTCAGTCCATTGCATTCAAACTGGGATGCTCAGCTTTATAATTGGAATAATGAAAGACGAATTTACACTCTTCCAGAACTTCTAGCACTTCTTTTTTTAAAGAATGCATAAAGCATAGAATGGCTTACATTTATGTGGAAAGATAAATACTTACTGTTTCTACTAAGTGTTAGAAAACTGAATGGCTTGCTAGTTCTGGGTTGCAAATAAAATCAACACTTCTCTCTGTAATTTATCAGCTTGTCTCTACAAACACTTGGATTAATCTAGTATCTACTCGTCTCCGTGTTAAGATAATCGTGACAACGGGGTAAAATATTTATCAATAGAAAATTGAATCCAAATACACTGAAACACTCACTGAGCCACTTTTCAAGCCAGTAGGAATTAGGCATAAGACCTACATTCAAGGTAGGATCGTTCCCTGTTATAAATATTGGAGCCTAGATGGGTAAACTGGGTCTGGGAACAAAAATAGGAGCTAAGAATTCACGTTGTCAGAAGCTGTCCTGTCAAAGCCTTACACATTCACAGGTTCTGTATGTTTCCGTGAACCTCTTTATATACACTGGTGTGACAATATATTTGTCCTGACAGTAGGCTTGCGTGGGGGCGGGATGGGGGGCGCAAAAGAAGTATGTGTCATTCACGCTGGGATACAAGTATACTAATTGGCCAATTATTTATTGATTAGACGACGAAAGATGATTTTTAAAGCCCAATTGGCCACAAATTATTGACTTTTTTCCCCTGTACTTAGGAAAACTGTCCTTCTGAGTGGAAAATTACATTAACAGTAATCATAAAAATAATTAGCGTCATTTTCTAAAAGCTGATATCTCAATTTTGTCTTCGCATAGTGCCATGTCCCATTACTGTCACGTTCCTTAACAAAACTGATCGTAGGCAGCTTCGTGGTCTTCCAGCCTAGAACATGACATGGTTTAGCCAAAGCCTTACGGGCTACATCCTCTCCTTGCCTAGAATCGAGGTTGAAAATGAGAACTAAGTGGGACAAACGGGCGAGAGCATAGGAAAACCTCCAGTTTTCAGGGTCTACTTCTGTTTGAGCTTGCTGCCAGAGGATGAAATGATTCTGAAGGAGGAGCACAGGGTCTGGAAGCAGGAAGACACCAGGATTTACATCAGAGGTACAATTGTTCACAAGAAACTCCCAAAGATGCTACTGTCGGAGCAGGTAGTGGTATTCGAAGCTACTTCCGGTCCACCCTTCCCCGGCCCAGACCTCGGAGGGGGACTAGGACAGAATCACACGGGGCAGCCGCAATCTCCCCTTCTGCTTCTCTTCCGGTCACACGCTGTGCAGGAGAGCCTTACTGGCCATTTCGGGAGACGAGGTGGGTCCTCTGTCCCTACTTGTCCTTGTTTGCGGTGTAGGTTTTCCGCTTTGCAGCAAAAAAAGGCAGATCAGACATCTTGTCCTTCTATTGAGATCTCCAGGGCACTGACGCCATCCATACCATGCGCGGAATTATCAGCCACAAGCCCAAGGACAGTTTAGGATTTCTAAAAATTTACTACATTCAGGGTCTTCGTGCATATCTCGAAATCAAACATCTGGATAGGATAGGCACCGCAAACCCTCAGATTGGGGAAAAAAGGGAGCCAAGGTCACTTGATATTTTAAGACTATCAGGATCCAGCCCTTGGCCATTCCTTCCGGGTTTGAGAAGGTGCGTGCTTCACTCACTAATTATCTCATTGGGGACCTGAAGTCTACAGTTTTCAGGACAAATTTTATTCTAACCAAAGCATTCAAATGATGTGTGGGAAGGGCATTAGTGAAGGAAGTAAAAATTCTAGACTATCTGAGTTGCAGTGTAGATATCTTTATAAACCCCGTCACTCTAACCTCATTAAGAATCACCACTGGAAGGATCCAAGTGGAAAATCTCGGGCAATTCCTAAAATGTTAACAACCAGAAAGTTATCACTTGATTCTCCACAAGGGAGAGTATATCAAACATTGACCTGATACTCCAGCACCTGAGGGAGCCTGCTCCTCCCAAAAGAATATTTTATGCAACCAGGGTCAAAATAGGACCTGCCTGCATAGGGTCAAGTTTCTTTTTATGGGCAAGAAGTAGAAGCTCAACGGCTCCAAAGTGTTAAACCAGAGGCCTTAAATTTCCGGTGTAATGTAAATACTCAGAAAAAGCAATGGTC
This sequence comes from Lynx canadensis, assembly GCF_007474595.2. NCBI lineage: Eukaryota > Metazoa > Chordata > Mammalia > Carnivora > Felidae > Lynx > Lynx canadensis. The sequence goes on along the minus strand of NC_044305.1, from coordinate 55,146,856 downwards.
ACAGCTTTGAGGTTGAAAACCACTGTTCAAACAAATGATTGGTGTCTTCAGTCAACGGATGTTTGTTGAGCACATACTATATTTCACCCACTATTCTAGGTGCTTCCGTGGAGCAAAAAAAAAAAAAAAATGTTGATTGATTGCTTTGATAACAGCATCCCCAGTCCTAGAACCCCACAAAGATTGTTACCAAGACCTTTTTTTGTGCAGCGTTAGTTTCCAAGCTTTGCTTACAATCAAAGGCACTTTATTTTTTTTTTTTAACGTTTATTTATTTTTGAGACAGAGAAAGACAGAGCATGAACGGGGGAGGGGCAGAGAGAGAGGGAGACACAGAATCAGAAGCGGGCTCCAGGTTCTGAGCCATCAGCCCAGAGCCCGACGCGGGGCTCGAACTCACGGACCGCCAGATCGTGACCCGGGCTGAAGTCGGGCACCCAACCGACTGAGCCACCCAGGCGCCCCTCAAAGGCACTTTAATAAGCACTTGGAAGTGGTGATAAAAAATGGCAGCCGTGACCTAGAACGCTGGCCTTCTATTCCTGCAGGGCTAAAATTGTTAACTCCGTGACCGGCGAAAATCCCAGATGCTATGCTTGGAGTTTAATTCAGCCAAACTTAACCATGAAGCAGTTCCAGGAACGAAGTGCACACGTGAGAGTTCAAAACCCCCCAGTGGGTCTTCACGTCGGTACCAGTTCCATCCCTCCTGGTGTTCGACTTGAGACTACCAACTCACCTCCACAGACCATGCCCACGCGGGGGTGGAAATTAGCCTTCGGGGATCTTTTCAGGCTGTGGTTGGATGCCAGCCAGCCGTTCAGAAAGGAAAGAGGTCTAACCTCTGACCAACCCCCCCCCCCCCCAGCCATCCAGTTCCCTGAGAGGTGGACTGGGCTTGCCTTGCTTGCCCCATTTCTTTTTTTCCACCTTTATTTTCATTTATCAGTGGCTGTCTGGAAAACCTAACCGCTGTCATTTCCGTCTTGAACAGGCTACGAGGTACCAGAGACGGAAAAGCTCTCCTCCCCCCCTCTTTTTTCTGAATTTACGAAAATAATAACAACGGTAACAGTAAAATAAAAGCCCGTATCGACAAGGGAAGTATAACCGGGCCTTTTGCCTTAACGAAATTTGCCTTCGTTAAAACCGAACCTGCAGTGCATGCTCCTTGATTCCTTTGGTGTGTTGCCTTCACCAGCGTAAATAAACCTCCTGCTTTCGAGCTGGGAAGCCCTGCTATTTTAAAGATGAAAAAATTTCAGCTTCTGGACGGCTGCTTTCATTTAACGCAGCTTCAAATGAATTTATGAACTGTTCTATAATGTTTTCTGCATACACCAAGTGGTAGGCTTTAGGCAGAAACCCAATATATGTTTAGTTAGTATATAATAAACATAATATTTACATGGGCTGTGCACTGTGTTAAGAATCAAGAGCAGTTGCTCTATAAACTGTTACTGAATTCTCTAACATACAGCCCTAACCAAGTAGTCCATCAAGATTCCAGAAGAATTTTGGGGAAGAGACCCTGACCTGCTCCACATACACACACGCATGTGTGTGTTTGTGGGCATGCCAGCCTAGGACTCCTTCATTTAAAAACAAATCTCCTTAACCAAAACCTTGACAACAATCTCATTTTCTTCGGCGGCTAGGATGACAATGTAGTTTAAGATATTGTTTTTAACTTCAGAGGTATCTCTGTGGTTTTGAAGAATGTTTCAGGAGCTGAAAAAAAAAAATTTTTTTTTCATCCCAGTAGATAGAAAAAGGCAGTTCATTTCTTAAGCAATAAACAGAAAGCCGAGGGGAGGGGTGCTGAATAAGCATGCTTATATGGAATTTTTCTTTGAAAAGCCCACTAGTTAGGCACTATAACACTTCAGTTGATATTTCTACAGTGCAAACACGATAGTGGAAATTAAGTTGCCCCAGCAAATTCAGTTTAGTGGAAATTTGTTATGAATAAAACGCTGGCAGTTGGCTCTAGAACATTGAATTTATCCACCAAATAATATCTTAGAAATACCACTTCAGAAGAAATCAGCTCTAAATAATTGATAAATTTGGTTTGTTTAGAAACCTTTTGACCTCTGTAATAGAAAGTAAAAACACATTTCAGTTATTAAAGTCACATATATTCCCTCTGGTAGGGGGAGCTTTTAATTTTAAGCTGGGCTCTGTAGGGGCCATTTGATAAAGCTTAGAGAAATTTTTCAACTGCTGCTGTTGGATTTGGGTCAACCTCCTTTGGGAAAATGGAAAAAGATAAATTTGTAGCTTTTCATAACACACAAGAAAACTTCAGAGATTTTAAACATTATGACCTATTGGAAGTGAAAGATCGTTTTTTCGGCCGCCCCTTCCGACTACCTCCCACCCCCAAACTCGGTCTCTCTCTTTTTTCTTTGGAAAGGAGGTTTAAATGTTTGTGCTGTTAAAATAAAGGAAAAGATCACCAGCACTTCCTATTAATGTAAGACATTCCTTTTTAGATGGGCGCTGTGGCTCTTATCAGCCATATTTAGAGCAATTCTGTTGTGTAGGGAAAATAATAAGAAACTATTTTGCGTGTGTGTGTTGCTGTTGTTGTTGTCTTTAAGATACAGAGCAGAGGAGAGGGGCAGAAAGAGAGAGAGAATTTTAAGTAGTCTCCACACTCAGCGTGGAGGCTGAAGCGGGGCTGGATCCCATGGCCCTGAGGTCATGACCGGAGCCCAAATCAAGAGTTGGATGCCCATCCGACCGAGCCACCCAGGAGCCCCGCAAGAGACTATTTTAAAGTGATTTCTAGGGGCACCTGGGTGGCTCAGTCAGTTAAGCGTCCGACTTCAACTCAGGTCATGATCTCGCTCATGGTTAGTGAGTTCGAGTCCCGCGTCGGGCTCTGTGCTGACAGCTCAGAGCCTGGAGCCAGCTTCGGATTCTGTGTCTCCTTCTCTCTCTGCCCCTCCCCCACTCACACTCTGTCTCTCTGTCTCTCAAAAATACATAAACGTTCGGGGAGCCTGGGTGGCTTGGTCGGTTAAGCATCTGACTTCGGGACTTCGGCTCAGGTCATGATCTCACGGTCTGTGAGTTCAAGCTCCGCATCGGGCTCTGTGCTGACCGCTCAGAGCCTGCAGCCTGTTCCAGATTCTGTGTCTCCCTCTGTCTCTGCCTCTCCCCTGTTCATGCTCTGTCTCTCTCTGCCTCAAAAATAAACGTTGAAAAAAAAATTTTTTAAAAATACATAAACGTTAAAACAATTTTTTTTTTAAAAAGTGATTTCAAACTGAAACCTTTTTTCTTCAAATACACTTATTTAACAAATAATTTTATTGGCTATTTCTCTTTTGTGATCCAGCATACCTTAGCAAACGCTCTCCGACTTGGCTTTCCATGTTGAATAAACTGTGCAAGGCATGCAAAGGATTTACCTTTTATGACATTATTGTCAATATCATTAATACATACTTAAAAGCACAGCCCTCCTCTATAATGAAGAAATGAAAGTAAAACATTCACCTCTATTGACGTAAGATGTGCTCAAATTCCATAGCTCAAGGAAGTGGATCTTTACGAGTTCTTTATAAATGCTACATTTTAAGAAGGTGCACTGAAATTGCTTCTCCAACCCAAGCACAGCCTCGATGACATTTGGACATTATTTTATTACACCGTGGGCTTGTGACGCCAAAGGATTGTATCTGATCTTTATTATGTTCTTTAGGAAACAGATTTGCCCTTTTTTGCCCAATAGATGATTGAAAGTGTTCATAGCTGGAAAACCTTACGCTGATTCCAACATCAGAAGCAAGCCATGGTGTTTTACAAGTCTCTCCCTAGCCACCCACCGCCTGCTGGGAAAAATAAAAGATTTTGTTTCTGTTTTTTTCAGAGCTCTCCTGCCGGAGACCCCCCATCCCACATTTCTTTATTTCTTCAAGTTCCGTCTCCCTCAGACTCTATCCCCTCCCTCCGCCTCCCCTCAATTACCTCACAGGCCAGCACCCCCTTCTTCTAGACGACTTATTTAATTCCACATGTACCAGGCACTGTGCTAGTCTGGGTGGCTGGATTCTCAAAGTGTCTGAATAAAGGTACCGATGGGGACCCTCCAAAGATAGAAAGAGGTTTCCTATCTTGATGTGGTGAAATCCACTGGCCTTTGACAAAGAACTCATCCCTCAGCGTGACTTAGAAGCCACCTGACTGAAGGAATACCAGGAACGACTCAAGGAAAAAATATGCATAAATAAGTAGTAACTGTCGGGACACCTGGATGGCTCAGTCTGTTAAGGGTCCGACTTCGGCTCAGGTCATGATCTCACGGTTCGTGAGTTCAAGCCCCACGCCAGGCTCTGTGCCGACAGCTCAGAGCCTGGAGCCTGTTTCGGATTCTGTGTCTCCCTTCCCAGCTCACGCTCACTCTCTCTCTCTCTCTCTCTCTCTCTGTCAGAAATAAATAAACATTAAAAAAAAATATTTTTTGAAAAGTAACTTTCTCATTTCTCAAGTGAGTATGAAGAGGTGGGAGGTTTGAGAGGAGGGAAGAGAAATAGCTGAAGAAATCAAGGTAGGTACGTATCTCAGGGTGAGTCTGAGGAAAGAGAGCCCAGCAAGTACCAGGCCACCATCCACAGAGATAAATAGCCTCATTTCCCTGGATTTAAAAGAGCTACTCCAAGAGGCTCTAAATCCGGAATACCCTAAGACTCTGGTGGATCAGTGCCTTCAAGGGAACAGACAACCCTGCCCATCAGCCCCTTCCTCCATGCATGTGAGGACATAATGGCTGCCTGATTGCATCCCATTCTCTCAGAAAAAAAAGAAGTGTGCTTTGTCTTTATCATCTGGGGTGTGTGCTTCCTTGGCATACGCATATTTACATCTTGATCTTTAGGAACCAACTGGCTAAAAGTAAACAGTGATAAAGGGCCAGGGCTCACACTGATTGGGATGGTGATTATTTAAAAACAAACAAACAAACAAACAAAAAAACTAGAAAGTCAGAAAATAAATGCTGGCGAGGATGTGGAGAAATCCGCACGTTGGTGCAACGTACAAGGGTGCGGCCGCTGTGGAAAACGCTGGCGTTTCCTCAGAAAAAAAGTAAACAGAATTCCCATAAAATCCAGCCATTCTACTTCTGGGTATATATGCTCCAAAGATTTTTTTTTTTATTTTTTTTTTAATTTTTTTTTCAACGTTTTTTATTTATTTTTGGGACAGAGAGAGACAGAGCATGAACGGGGGAGGGGCAGAGAGAGAGGGAGACACAGAATCGGAAACAGGCTCCGAGCCATCAGCCCAGAGCCCGACGCGGGGCTCGAACTCACGGACCGCGAGATCGTGACCTGGCTGAAGTCGGACGCGTAACCGACTGCGCCACCCAGGCGCCCCTTTAATTTTTTTTTTAACGTTTATTTATTTTTGGGACAGAGACAGAGCATGAATGGGGGAGGGGCAGAGAGAGAGGGAGATACAGAATCGGAAGCAGGCTCCAGGCTCCGAGCCGTCAGCCCAGAGCCCGACGCGGGGCTTGAACTCACGGACCGCGAGATTGTGACCTGAGCTGAAGTCGGACGCCCAACCGACTGAGCCACCCAGGCGCCCCTGTATGCTCCAAAGATTGGAAAGCAAAGACTCGAACAGATGTTTGTACACTCATGTTCATATTCACATTATGGACAAGAGCCAAAAGGTGAAAACAACGCCACTGTCAACAGATGAATGGGAAAACAACCTGTGGCATATACATACAGTGGAATATCATTCAGCCTTAAAAAACACGGGCATTCTGACACACAGCTGCAACACGAATGAACCTTGAAGGCGGGCTGACTTGGCGAAATTATGTTAAGTGACATAAATCAAACGCAAAAGGACAAATAGTGTATGATCCTGCTTAGGTGAGGTGCCTAGAGGGGTCAAATTCACAGAAGCAGAAGGGAGTATCGTGGTTACCAGGCGCTGAGGCAAAAGGGCTTGGGGGCTTAATGCTTGATAGGGACGGAGTTTCAGTTTGGGGAGATGAACTGGTTCTAGACGTGGGTGGTGGTGATGGTTATACAACACTGTGTACCATACACGTAAAAACACTTAAAATGTGGGGTGCCTGAGTAGCTCAATAAATTAAATGTCCGACTCTTCGATACCGGCTCAGGTCGCGATCTCATGGTTTGCAAGATCAAGCCCCATGTCCGGCTCTGCATTGACAACGTAGAGCCTTCTTGGAATTCTCTCTCTCCCTCTTTCTGCTCCTCCCCTGCGCTCGCTCTCTCTCAAAAATAAGCAAATAAAAATTTTTTAATATTTGTCTATTTGGGGGAGCACGTAAGCAGGGGAGAGGCAGAGAGAGGGGGACAGAGGATCCAAAGCAGGCTTTGCGCCAACAGGGTGACAGCACCTAGCCAGATGTGGGGCTCGAACTTACGAACCGAGAGATCGTGACCTGAGCCAAAGTCCGATGCTCAACAGACTGAGCCACTCAGGTACCCCCAAGAAATCACCATGTTTTTTAAAAAATGCTTAAAATGGTAAATTTTGCTGTGTATGTTTTATCATGGTAAAAAAACAAAAAAACAAAGGACCCACCACTTACGGAAATCTCATGATAAAAATCAAGAAATCAAACGTGAACAGATCTTTCTGCTCAAGCCGATAAACAAAAAAAGCCTGCCCAGGGCACCGGGATGGCTCAGTCAGTTAAGCATCCAACTCTTGGTTTCACTTCAGGTATTGATTACACTGTTCGTGGGTTCAAGCCCCTCATCAGGTAGCCCGGAGCCTGCTTGGGACTCTCTCTCCCTCTCTGTCTGCCCCTCCCGGGCAGACTCGCTCTCTCTCTCTCTCTCAAAATAAATATAAATTTTAAAAAATACCCAAAATAAGAAGCCCTATTTAATATTTTTGCTGCTTACTCTTCTGTTTTATATTCCCTTTTCTGTTATATCTGTCATGTTGCCTTGTCTGGACCTAGCCATGCAAGAGGGCTTCTCGTCTTCTTCTTGACTCCAAAGATGTCTCTACAAGTCCACAGGGTTGGGTTCTAATCAGTCCTCCACCTGTTTGGGACTTTTTTGTCTGTTCTCAATTTACGAAAAACTCTTATTATGCGTGAGGAGTTTATTCTATTAAACTGATGAATCAAATGTATTTGTTTCTCTTCTAAGACATCAGTGTTCTTTGGTGTCACATAAATTGAGTTCGATTACAAAGATTTTTAGGATATTCACGTGACCTGGTTTTCCTACACTTAGAATGAGCTGTAGGTTCAGTCATAGGAAAGTTCTTCCAATTAATTTCAGCAGGTTGAATGTACTCATCTGGGGTGTCCTAGAATTTTCAATGAGCCTTAAGCATTTGTCACCAATATGTTTCCCTTTCTTTTTCTCTTCATTCCCATATCTATGTCCAGTAGAGCAAACCTAACAGAACCCAAGTTTCCTTAGTATTAACTCACAAACGATTTAAAGTTTTGTTGCCCAGGACCAGATCAAACCTTCTGGAAGAGAGGGACCTGGCACTTCTGACCCAATGCATTTGCTTTTGAAAGCATTTCAAAGTGAAATGTTGTAACTAGTTTGTTCAGATATCTCAGTTATGCTCAACCAACATCACTTCTGTCTATCTTGCGTGGGGTCAATTTGAATTAAAATTAAAATATCTTTATGTGATCAGAAAATAATTTCATAATTGAGGCCATAATACTATTAACAGTTAAATCCATTGTCATTCGAATGCTTGCTACATAAATAATTTATTTTTTTTCTATCGTCTGTAGGTAATTCTGGCAAAGATCAGATGAAAGGTAGTACCTTTGAGAAAAATCTTCATAGCTTCTCCTAAACAAGCCAGCCTTTGATGAGTACCCTGGTGCCCAGTTACATGCTTGAAATTTGTTGCCTAATCATTTGACCCTGAGTCCTGCTTTTATTACATCAATCACTCACTCAACAACTCCTTTTTCCTCAAAAGATTTTTTTTTCTGTGTTCACAAACTCCTGGTTGTGAAACATGAGTTCGGTGTGGAGAGCTTCCATTATATGGCACTTTGTTTAGCGGGAAGACGGGTTGCATTTTTCGTGTTTCTCTATGCACACATCTTTATGTTTTATCAAAAAAAAAAAAAAGCTAGACTTGAATAGAATGAGTTCTTTACTTTCAAAACTACAATAAGAGAGCATGGTTCAGTATAAAAAGATTCTATTTGACTTCTTTTAAATGACACGCATTATATTTGTATGCTATTTCTATTCTACTGTAACCTGCAGAGTATGTAATGAAAGGGACTTTTTCGTCTGCTCTCAATTCACGAAAAACTCTCATTCTTCTTCAAACCCACATTAGACGCACATAGATAAAGCCTACATTCATGGCTTGTTGGATTTATCGAGTCACAGACAATCTTAATGACTGTACATGTGGACCTACTCTTCACCAATGTCTCATTTAACCTCCCTCCCATTGGGTGTTTTATTTGAAATGGCTATAATTTATTCCCCATACATGCCCCAGACTATGTATTTCTTCCCTAAACAGATCAGGAAGGCTATTACTGCCAGTGGTACGACCATGATCCTAGTCACCCCATCTGGCGGTGCCATCTTGGATTTATTCATTACCTTCAATATTAGTCCAATGACATTATGCTGTCATCAATTCTGTACTGACGGCCTAGGAACTGCAGGCTGGTTTCTCTCTGACGTTCCCAAAACCATCCCTTTCTCTTCCTCCCCGCCCCCCACCAGACATTCTGGTTCAGGTTCAGAGTCTCATCACCTCTCCCCTGGCTAATTGCAGGTGATCCTTCAGTTGTCTCCTCCCCCACCCCCCAACACACACACCAGTCGACATCAACCCCACCAATACCTAAGCAGTATCTTGAAAGGCTCCCTTTCGTTAAGTCATGCAACTACACGGAAGCACTCACTGAGTTAACATTACACTACCTCGAATCTGAGCTCGTTTACTTCGTTATTGGACATTTATTAAATGTCTGACATATCTGTCAAGACTCTTCATAACCTGGCTTCCTGGCTTGCCAACCTGCTTCCCATCACTCCCCAGTAGATAACATGGGCTCTGTCTAATGGTCTCCATCATAATATGGACTCCAGATCACGCTGGACTCACTCCTGCCTCCACACCATCGCTCGTGTTCTTCCTTCACCTCTAATCCTCTCTATTCTTCCCTCTTCAAACAAAATCCTTTCTATCTCAGAAAGCTTTCCTCATAAACCTGAACTTTATTGATGTCACGTTCCCCTGGAAAACACGTAGTCAGTTCGATCTGATTTCATGTTTACTCTTTGTCATCGAGGACGGTCTCTTGCCAAACAAACAGTTGATAGGCTCATTCAGATAAGAGTCAGCCTTAACATTCTTCTCTGACGCCTTTGGGAATGCCCAAAGTGCTCTGCGTGTAGAGAAAATATGTTGGTTGATTAATTACTTAGTTCCCTTCCACTTGTCCTACTGTTTGTACTAGGAAACTGTTCATAACTATATGTCCTTTAGGTACTCCAAGAAACACAGGGGGAGCAAATAATATTAAAAATTATTGAGTAAGAACTGAGAGTCTTCAGGAGAGAGAATGCAGCCGGATGGGTCCCAGAGAAAGTCGTTTGGCAAAAGTCAGGCCATGTTTCTAGGTAGTTTGACACCCTCCCAACGTAAGGCATACTCTGGTAGGCAACCATGTCTGGTATGAAAATACATTTTCGAGCTGTTGACCTAGGGTTCTTCTGATTCTTTGCCTACCCAAGATGGAAAATATCCATTCATGTCCAAATCACGATGGAGACCTTGGCCCCAGCTTCCTGAATGATTTGCATGTGCAGACCCTGTCAATATGTGTCTGGAGAGCCTGGTGAAAAATGCGGGAATAAAGATCAGAAATCGCATTTCCTGCTTGGCTTAAATGAGGGGAGACTTGAAGGGTGGGAGTCGCCTCCCCCCTTGGCCGTGAGACAATTGTATCAGAGTGTTCTGTTTTGTTCTGGCTGGATGGTGTCTACTTATCAAAAGCAGGAAATTGCATTTTAACTTGGATCTGTGGGATCCTGCCGGGGAGGGGTTGATCTGGTTAGAAGGGTGAAAGTAGGAGGAGGGCCAGGGCAGAGAACAGTCAGTACCAGACCTTGGTGGGGCCTGCGGCCATCAGGAGCTTGGCAGGAACAGAAACTGCATGAAAACAAAACGAAAGAAAAACAAAAGACCTGGGCTGAAGATGTGAGCAAGCATGTCCTCTCCAGATGTGGAGATGCCGAGGAGCTATTTTTCTGATCTGGATGGGAGCATAGCTCCCGCGGTAGGGTTGGTGCACCATTACCAGCTACGTAATATGAGCGCTGATTCATTTACAGCCCTGAAGAGGAAAGAGGCAGCAAAGTTGTCTGATGCCAGATTACAGGCATCACTGATATTGAGATAGGACTATCTACATGCTGCGAAAGAGCTTAGTGGGGAAAGGAAGGGAAGGCAGATTTTTGTGAGCAGTCTTTTGTTTGTTTGATAATGAATGTGGTAAGAGACTGGGGGTGGGGGGCGTGGGGGGGGGCACGAATTTTAGCTAATGAAAAGACAAGGAGAGCTGTTAGGGACTTTTAATATACAGGAATATGAAAGCAAAATCACATGGACTCACTCTTCTATAAACAAAAGCAAATAAATACTAATTGGACATTCGGCGATTAAAAGTTGATCTAACAGCATGCATAGAACTAGTTGATCGTTACCTTTTCAGGAGGTGTTCGGAAAGCATGAGATTCATCCATTTTCCAAGTGAAAAGGGTGTGGGTGGGTGGGTGAGCGGGTGTCACGTGCATTGCAAAAACATGAAAAAAAAACAAAGACAGACTTCAGATACTCAAATAAATATACATGTGTGTATCTAAGCATGTAGGTACCCATACACACATACGTGTACATAAATATTTTAAAAAAAAACTGTGGGATCTGTTAGAAAACAAAAGAGCATGAGAGAATATTACTAAAACTATAGCTAAAATGTAAGCTTGGAAAAAATGTATTAGTTTGTCTTCTCAGCCTTTTCACTCTTTCATACTCCTGTAACTCCGGTCACATTATAATTATCATTCTGACATTACATATGAGTGCAAATGATACATTAAATACACAAGAACACGGTGCTCTTCTCCGAAATCTGGTTGCTTCTTTTCTGCTGGGCTTATTATAATAGTCTGTCAATAAGGAAACTGCTGGAGTGAGGGTTCATGGTTGCTGTTCTTTATTTCAGTGTAACTGATAGTCCGTCTCCAGTAATACTGTTAAAGAACTGAAAATCGGAAAATAAACCAGCTCCACTAAGATTTATCTTCATCCGCAAATGTTCTCCGTTTGCGACCGGTGTACAGAGACGTGGAACCAGATATTTACTTGGCGGATTTTCCATAGGACATTTCATATAAAACTATACAGGCAGAGGATACTTTGAAGGAAGTCTCAAAACAGAGAAAGACCTTCCTTAGTTTGAAAGTTGCTTTCAGTGTCAGTTTTAAAAGTGTTACCGCTTGTAAATCTATGTAATTGAAATGTTAAAGGCCTGGACCCCACTTCGTATTGTCATACTTACAGCCAGAAAGACTGAGATTAAGTTCTTTTACATTCTGTGTTTCATTGAGGCAACGTCGTGCCTCCGGTTGGAAGTGCCTGGGTTTTATTTTTTTATTTACTTCCATCCCCAACAGCTCCGGTTAAAACATAGTTAATGTACCAACTGCAATTAGCCAACTGTCAAAGTCTCAACTCCCAACCGTTGACAAGCTTCATTTAACTCATTTGAGAATTGGAAGTTTGAAAATTTTTTTTTTCCAGGAAGGTAGCTTGTTTCCTTATTTCCTGTCAAGAGAGCCAAGTCCTGTGACCTATGGCTAAAAGGGCTCTTTGTAATTAAGACAGGGAGTCTCCAAGTGAACAGTTCTCACAGTAGGAGGGAAAAAATTAAAAAGAGAGACAGAGATAGAGACAGAGACGGAGAAGGAACCAAGTAATGGGAGCGCAGCCAATGCCTGGTCCCCCCCGCGGCCGCTGAGCCCCGCGCGGTCCGGCCACCTTCATCTCGCTGCCATTGGTTCTGGGTCCATTTCATGGAGCGCCGAGTCTATTAAGACCTTGGCCAGTGGGCCTATCGCGGGGGATACTCCCTCCGCGGGGCCTGTGCATAGACAACCAGAAACTGATCAACCGTGTTATATCAATAACATTCTCTCACCAGGTTGTGTAAATTGATCTTTTACAATTTCTCTCGGTGACAGTCTCTGTAACCAACAAGATAAATCATTCCTCCTGTGGCTTTTTTATTGATTGCTGAGACCTGTATAAAAATTACACCGCTCAAGCTGTGAAGTGAACATCCTCATAAAAGAAGACTTTTTATTTACAATCAAAATATGTTTGGGCCCAGATCAAGTGCAGATTTACTAGCTCAGAACTACAAGAACAGTGAAATTTCACAGATTTAGAGAAAACTAGAAATTCAAAAGAAACACCCCCCCATCACCCAAAACCAACCATCACAAACTACAAGAATACATACCATGCGCCTCAAATTAAGACCACTATTTTTTTTTTAAAGAAAAACTTTACACATTTGATTTTAAGCTTAACAGTGAACAGAGAGCCATCTGCTAAAAAAAAGAAAAGAAAAGAAAAGAAAAACTGTCACAACCAAATTAATCTTCGCAATGAATTCTATAAACTACCCAACTTGCCTTGTGATAACACCCCCACCCAGTTCTTGTTATAATACTAACAACAAGAGCCTTAGAGCCCTTTTCGTCTGGTCGTTTAGACAAAACCATAGAACGAGATGCACTTCAGAGATGAGACTCCGTCTTTTTTTAAAAAAAAGTTTCACTCCCCTGATTTTGCAATCAGGCAAAGATCTGTGGTTCCACCACGAGAGGAATTTAAAATTCTGGAGGACTTAGAATTTTTAAATGTAGTTGAAATACAACAATCGGTGTCTTTAAATACGTATTTTATACAAATAGCTTCTTGGAATGTAAACTTTCTTTTCAGTTCTGTGTGCGGCTAAAGACGTAAACAGAGTTGCAGTTGGAAGGCATGGTGCCGGAGGAGAGTTTTGAAGTGAAAAACTCTGTGCACAGAGTTTAAAGTCAGGTTCCCTCGGGGGCGCGGTTTGGAATCACCTGCTAAGAAACTCCATGACGTCCTGAGGCAGAGTCAAGTCTGCAGCTCCAGGACCCACGTTTGTGAAACGTGCAAGAGAGAGCCGTGAAACAGTTTTTTGCATCATCTCATAAGATGAGTTAATGATGTTTATAAACTAAAGAGAATTACCCTAAGTTATGGCTGCCTGAAATAGCTTTTCGTGCCGGCCCTGTGAGGCGGGTATTGTGTTTCAGCTCAAATAGCATTTCACAGACCTAAGAATCTGAGCATAGCCTTTTGTATACATCTAAGAGGGGAGGACAGAGATGGTTCTTTTTGTCCCTTCCCCTTGAGCCTTTGCCCGGTTTCTCTGAAGCTGGGCTCTTTATTTTCGGGCAGGCGGGCGTGGGGGGAGGGAGGGAAGGCTTGTGTGGGCTCGGTTCCTCACTTTCCCGGCCAGGAGGAAAAGTGAGAGTGTGACCGTCTGGAGTTGAGGCTCCCTCACCTCTCTGGGAGACTCTTTCACTGGGACACAGCAGCGGCAACACACACACACGTTCTGGACAAACACCACTGCAGAGGAAAAGGCACTGGGTCTAGAAGCGAGGCTGCAAAGGGGTTTGCTGCACACCAGCGGACGTCTCCTCGTTATAAAAGAAGCATTTGCAAGAAGACCTCATCTCCTAGCGACTGGTTCACTGCGCGGCCCCGCTTCTGCCTGCCTCCCCGTGGCCACCGGCCCAGGCCCCCGCCCCCCACCCCCCACCCCGGCGGGGCAGGGTTCAGCCTTCTGTTTACATCTGGGCAATCCTTGCCCCTGTGCACAAAGACCCACTGTGCCCAGGTTCACCGACTGTCTTTTGGTTCTTTGTAACTCTTGATTTAGTTCTTTGGAAGGCTTTCTCGCCGCTTCCCCCAGCACACTTCCTACGGGCATTTGACCGCCCCCCACCCAACCCCCGTCAAAGGCCCAGCAGCCGTGAGGGGTTTGGGGGGCCTGGGGGTGTGGGATCCCCCGCCCCGGCGTGGGAATGCCTCGTTCCCGGAGCCCACTCCGAGGCACATCCTCTCCATTTCTCCTCGCCTGCGAAAGTGACACGTCTGCGGCCGCACATTGTCGCCGATTGTGGGAAAGGGCCGCCAGCCTTTCCGCCGCTCCCGGCCGCCCTAATGAGGGAACAATCGGGCTCCCCGGAGCTGCCGGCGGGGTCAGGCCCGGCGCCCCGCACAATGGGCGCGGCGCCCGAGCCCCTGACAGCGCCATAAATTGGCCGTGCAAAGCTGAGCGCTTGGTGGTCCCCGGGAGGAAAGAGCCGCCGCCGGCAGCGCGAAAAGACGAGTCCGGGAGCCCGCCAGGGAGCCAGTGGTGTTTTTTCCAGATCACCTTGTTGGAACTTAGAGTAGCAGAGGTCAGACGAGAAGGACAATAGCGGGGTCCAAGGGTGAACTCCGGCGGGGGGGCGCTGAACCCGGGCTCCCAGGTCGAGCAGAATGAATGGGGTGGGCGCTGAAGTCGGGGGGCCCACAGGGGCCCCGGAGTCCGAAGGTCGCGGGCCGGCCTGGCCCAGAAAGCCCCCTTCCCCCCTCCATCCCAGAGAAAGGAATGGCCCACACTGAAGAAGACGTTTCTGCTGCTCACAAAGGGCTTTCTTTTTTTTCCTTTTTGGTTTTTTTTTCTTTCTTTTTTGAAAGATATTTTAGCACAGATCTTACCAGATGAGGACAAGATAAGAAAATCACTAGATGTGGGCTCTTTTTTTTTTTTTTCACGGAAGATATACATATAATGCAAAGTACCTTTTGAAGTGGTTTTTTTTTAATCAAAAGTTTTCTAAGAAAAAGAAAATAACTTCTGTTCAATCTCAGAGAAATAAATGGCATAAGGATGCTCTTTCTGGTTTTTATTTAGCGTCAGTATGGGTTTTTTTCTTTTTAATCTCTCCAAGGAACAGATAGAGAAAAAACAGAAGGATGGGGAAGCTTATATTAGGATTAAGTGAGCTTTTAACTTGAAAACATGAATTTAAAAAAAAAAAAATGTTTGCCAAACTAACATCAACAAATGTGGCCAGATATCTGGTTTTAATGGGATGATTCAGGAGTTTCGGTCTTTTGTGGGCCTTGGGCTGCCAAAATCCTGCGCCAATCATGACATCCCCAAACTCAAAAATTTCAATTAAACAAACCCACGATTGCTAGACAGGGTACCCTAACTATTTACGTCTGAAGTTGTGTTTGCACGCGCTGTGCTTGTCGAGGTTTCCCTCTTTTTCTTCCTTCTTTTTGAAGATGAGACTATGACCCTTTGGGAGACCAAGGGTCAGTTGAGGACCCAGCAGGCAATGACCTGTACTTTAACTGTATCCTGAGTGAGAAGGCATCTGGCCCAGCACTTCGTGGCCCCACCGTCCCCCCCCTCCAACCCTGCCTGCCACAGCCCCCATCTTCCTTCTTTAAAAGTCTAACTCACATCCCAGAAGGGATTGTGCAAGGCCCAAGCTATGCTGCTAGATAGATAGATAGATAGATAGATGATAGATAAAATAATGAGTGTGCAAAAACTGCAATCCCAAGTCTCCCTTGAGCCAGGACCCATGGGTTGCTGCTGCCCCAGGGCAGGGTGAGGGAGGCCCAGTGTCAGAGCCTCCCCTGCACACAGCTGCAGGCACCCCTCTCAGAGACTAGAAATGGAGAGGAGAAGCAGGAGTGTTATCTGAGCCACCTGCCCCGCCCCCAACCCCCCACCCCGCACCCCAGAATCCAGGAAGCCCACTGGGAACAGCATCTCTCAGCCTCCCTGCCTCCATGAGTCGAGAGGGGGTGTGGCCACCCCAAACTGGAGGTGGTGGGTAGAAAGGCAGAGAGGAGATGGGGTGACAGCAAGAGAGAAGGTAGTTACACTTTTGTATAAAAGCCACCTTTGGTTCCATTGACTGATACTCCGCTTTATTATTCTCTGAAACCTAAAGCCTAAACTTGCCTAAAAGGGGGTGAGTTTTTCTTCTTACCTAATTTTTCCTGATATAGGAGGAGCACTGTGGAAGAAGGAGAAAGGAAGGGTAGGTCCGAGTAGCCTCTCCAGGAAGCACTGTGACCCGACATTCTTCATACAGAACCACAGAATTAGATAAATATGTATTTAAGTGTTATTCCTGAAAGTTTGAAAAGGAAAACTTACTTCTAAGGTAAATCGGATTGAGTTTCCCTCTTAATCGGATTACCCTGGAAACCATGGCTTGCTTCCTGAGGGTGGCTAATAATTGATAACTTCTTGGGGCAGAGAGTTACTGAAAAACCATTTGGAGGCAAAAACCAAAATGTATGTTCTAAATTAGGGGCCTAAATTAAGTTGGACAACAATTTTGTTTACATTCTTCAGGTGCTTTCCAAAGATGCCTTTTAAAATCACATTTTCTCATAATTTATCTAGAAAGAGAAGCCAGAAGCATTATCTTTCCAACTGTGGAGAAACTAGTCCCAAACAGTATTCCAAATAAGACAAACACAAATTTTCTTTGAAATAGACAGCGGGCTCTGGGGGAATGGGAGATGGTCATTTCTAAGTTACAGCCCGCTGTTCTTTATGAATACAATACTGATTCTCAGAAGCACACCCAAGTGAAGAATCCCCTACCTGTTCCCAGAATCTTGTGTTGAAAACAGTACTAAATCTACACTTTAGCAGGACATTGCAAAGAGTTCTATTCCATGAGACCTGAAGCTGAAAAATCTTTGTCCACTAACGGTGTGCTGTTTTTGAAACTTTTATGGTGTTGCTCTTACCTGGAGTGGTGAAAAAAAAAAAAAAAAAAAAAAAGGTTGAATGGAAAATAAACCGGAGGGGATAAGCTGAACTTCTGGATTCTTCAACGATTCCATTCGGTTGTTGCATGGAAAAATCTTGAATGATTTCTCCATTTCCCACCTACCTCCAGGTTCCTGAAATAATACATGTAAAAAGAGAAAGACCAAATGGACTAAGAGAGATTATTATTCCAACCCTGTATTATAAGCATGTCACGTGTTCGTAAAGAATTGTTCATCTGGTGAAGGAATAATAAAACGTGACACGTGGAAGAAAGGAAACACAGCCAAGAGGCCCTGTTGCTGAGTGTTCTGAACAACAGACAACCTCTAAGGATCCTCGCCTATAATCCTGGCTCTGCCTTCAATTCACAGTATGCCTTTGGGTAAGTCACTTAACCTTTCTGGGTCTCAGTTTCCCTCTGGGCAAAATGGTGGTTATTATAATAACCCTCTTACCAGTATTTTGCAAAGAACAATGATTACAAATGAATGCAAATCGTCTTGTGTGTGTTGAGAATGACATACAAGGGCTGAGAAATAGCATATGAGCTTGTAGTTCACCGCACACTTTTCCGGGAACAACGCGAGGGTGTTGCAATCACCGAACGATAACAGGGACCACCGAGCAGATTATAACCAAGAGGAATCCTTTAGGAAGAATTCGTGATGAGTCAAAGGACCAAAATGGGAGAAGTGGGAAAGGAGATTCAACTCTCATTTTTTTCATATAAATTTTGGCAAAAGTGATTTGGGTGTTAACAAACCAAAGGATGCGCTTAGGAGGGTTCATCGAAAGTCGTAGAAATATTAGATGTTACACAACTTAGATACACAAGGCGGAGAGGGGATTTATTTACGTAGACACAACTCAGAGGTTTACTATTTATTACATGTGTCTTGTTCTGTGATCAAGGAGGGTTTTATAGGTGGCTTTTCAAGAGGCTGGCAGATATGTAATGATTAACTAAATGTTCAGTAATGCTTTATTTCGTTTGCTTCTAAAGAACAACATTTACCGGATTTCAAGGCAATTATGTTTTAAAACGCACTAAAAAATAAAAATAAAAAATAAATCAAAAAAGCACCTAAAGTCATATTTTTCTATTTTTATAAAATCTCAAACGTGGAGAAAAACAAGGAAGGAACAAAGGGAGTATTTATGGTAACAAAAGGTTAATAGCGTGCATACAGGCAGAAGAATTACAAATCAATAAAAAAAAAATGAACAACACAGGAAAAAAGGAGAATTGATATGAACAAGCAATTAGCGAAATAATAAATACAGTTCTCCAACTCACAGAGGAGTGTTTAACCACAATAAGAAAGTAAAGTTAAAATACTCTGTGCCATACTGCAGGCAGTAGAGAATCTGCTAATACTTCCCAGGGAAATAACCACAAGCAATTATTAAACGCTATAAAAAGTGCTGTGCTCTCTACCCTAACTACTTGACTTCGAGAACTTTGTGTTAAAAAAAAAAAACAACTCATGATTGTACCCTAAGTCTTAACCGGAAGGATGGTGAGGACAGCGTTGCTGGTTACAGTGCATAATTGCAAATAACTCTAAATACACAGCAGTGGGACAGCCGGTTCAATAAACTGGGTCCGTGCATAAAACGCATTCTAACTAGGAGAAAAGATGCCGTGGGGGCTACGAATGCATACTAAGTAGAGAGATATCTAGATGCAAAAGGAGGTGAGGAAAAATTTAAGGGTGTGACCCTATTTTGAGGAAAGAAGGAAGAAGAATTGGCAGGACGGGCTATTTAGGCTGCAATATTGCAAATATTGCAGGGTTTCAGTGGTCTATAGCAACAAAGGTTTAATCCACACTTGGATTTCAGGTTCCTCTCGGGGCAAGTGCGGGCTCTGCTGCACAAGTCCTCAGTGCCTGATTCGGGGTGAAGCAGCCACCATGAGAAGCATGGCCCGTCACCGTGGCGGAGGGAAAGAGTTCCACTACGACAGCCACCAGCCAGCCACAAGCAGCTTTGGGAACGTGAAATGGCGCCCATGTGAATTGAGACGGTTCTAAGTCTAAAATACGCACCAAAGTTCGGGCACCTGGGTGGCTCAGTCAGTTGAGCGTCCGGCTTCGGCTCAGGTCATGATCTCACAGTGTGTGAGTCTGTGAGTTCGAGCCCCGCGTCGGGCTCTGTGCTGACAGCTCAGAGCCTGGAGCCTGCTTCGGATTCTGCGACCCCCTCTCTCTCTGCCCCTCCCCCACTCATGCTCTGTCTCTGTCTCAGAAATAAATAAAAATTAAATAAATAAAATACGCACCAAAGTTCAAAGACTTTGTAGAAATAACAAAAGATTGCAAAAATATCTCAATAAATCTATGTCGAGTACATGCTGAATCTGTTTTGAGTGTCTTAGGTTAAAGCAAATCGCTTGTGAAACTTCACTTCACCGTTTTTCTTACTTTTTTTTTAATGCAGCTACAGGAACATTTGAAATTGCGTATGTGGCTTACATTTGTGGAGCCACAGCGTTCTAGAGGGTGTTGGGCCACCAACCTATGCTGCACCTCATTGGCTAGACTCAGTCACATGACCCCACAGAGTCACAGGAAGTCAGAGAATGCAGTCCTACAGTGTATCCAGGAGGCAGCCAACTGGAAATACTTAGTGAGTAGTCCTAATATGTGCCACAGAAAGGGAGAAAGAGAGAGAGAGGAAAAAAATCGCAAATTCTGAAGAGTACATTTGAGAGCATCTGCGTTAAATACAGGCTACTTGCTATGAGAAAATTTACTTGGAATCCCTTGGGAGTCCCTCCACCGATCTGAGCAGTCAGCCTCCAGTGCAACTAAAAAAGTTACGAGAATAGCCCTATACCAGCTGCCAGAGGGGGAAAATGCTACATTTATTAAGACACTATATGCAGAGAAAGAAAAAAAAGACTGGCAGCAATTTGAAGGGGAAAGAAAGTCATAATACACACGCACACACGAGCAGACACTTGCAGAGATGACATTTGGGTTGGCTGGTGAGCTGCCCTTGACTGTGCAATTCTATGTAGTATGCCCCGAGATGAGAAGCAAGAAGGATTGGCCGATTCCTGGATACTGTTCTTCTAAGAAAAGCTGAGGGGTCAGCAAATGTGTGTTTGTGTGCGGATACATCCATACTTCTTGGACACACCTCGAATTCCATATTCCAAAAGCTCTGTCATCTTCATCGCTTCCTAACGGGATCCCATGTGATTTCAAATTCCTTCTCTTCGCTTGTTTTTGTTGTCAAGTCATTTTCAAGAAACTAATGACATCTGGGGGCACCTGGGTGGCTCAGTCCGTTAAGCGTCCGACTTCGGCTCAGGTCATGATCTCACAGTCCGTGAGTTCGAGCCCCGCATCAGCTCTGTGCTGACAGCTCAGAGCCCGGAGCCTGCTTCGGATTCTGTGTCTGCCTCTCTCTGACCCTCCCCTGCTCGAGTCTATCTCTCTCTCATCTCTCTCTCAAAAAATAAATGAACATCAAAACAAATCTTTTTTGAAGAAATTATTGGTATTCAAAATCTCTTGTCACACCCTTTGCTCGGAGCTCAAAGCAATATGCAGTCATACTGATTTCAGCTACAGGAAGGCAAGATAACATATTGTGCGCTCTAGAGGCAGGCTGCCCGGGTTCAAATTGCTAGCTGTACAAGCTCTGACAGGTCGCACAACCGCTCTTTTCTTCCATTAATCCATCTGTAAAATGGGGGCCATATCTGTATTTATTTCGCAGGGTTGTGAGTAAAAATCCAAATGTGCGAAGAAGTGACCACCCAGCTAGAATCTGCTACTCGATTTCCGTTTTCTAATTTACCATAAAGATGAAAATCAGCTAAGCTGTACTCCAATCTGCAGCTGATATTTGGAGAAGCATTAGCAGAATTCCCTTCGTCTTTGCTCAGCCCTTCCCTTAAAAGATCTCCAATTTGGAAGCACGATTTTTCCCCCTTTACATCTGCACAAGCCACTGACTTGTCAGGAGAACAATACAAACACCTTCACATTTCCGCAGCTCTGTCTCCTGAATTCAGCACTCCACTTCTGAATTTAAAGAACCAAAGCACCATTCCGTGTTTTAAGAGTGAGGAAAATATATAAAAATTAAAATGGCTTTGACAAGTTAACATCAATTTGAATGAGACTGGGAAAATGAAATTCTGTAGATGAGTGCTTTCATTTCAAATGGTTTTGCCGGTTTTCGAATGATTACCCAATTTTGTCTCGTTCCCTTCAAATTTACAAATTAATATTTTTAAGAGACGGAGTTAATAACCAGTTGAGTTAAAACGTATTAAAAACTATAAAGGTTTCCTCCATTCAAGTTCGGAGTTTTGCTATATAAAACCGACTTTAGAGTTACAATAAAAACAGCAATATCACGCAATACTATGTTTGTATTTCTCAGTTCAATTGCTTTTTATTTTCAAACTGTAGGCAACTAAGACATGCCTGAGTGAAATTTCCTAGGAGCCAAATAATTAATCCAACATTTATCCAAAATGCTGAATTAACTGACCTAATTCTTCAAGTGAATATCATACTTTGATGGTGACATACAAATTGTTTTCAACCTTAGGCTTAAAAAGGTATTATCAAGTATTCTGATTAATCAAGAAGAACACCTGGTAATTTGTGACATGCGGAACGTAGCTACCCAATTCCCTGAATATTTTAACAAAATACTTGTAAAACTGCACCACCCAAACCAAGAGTGGAAAATGGTGCCAACACCAACAGAAGGTAAGAGAAGGATACATTTCAAAAGATTATAGCTGTTTCTGTACCCTCCGAACCCTCAGAGTGAAATCAAGTATGCAAAGGGATTATAGGCTTAAAGTTCAATTAAAATAAACACTTTAAATTCCATTATTTTACTATTTAGAATGAAAAAGAGAATTTTCTTGTCGAATGTTTTGGTTCTCTGCCTCTTTTTTACTTTTTTGGTGTGTGCGGTCTTATTTTAAAGTTCCATTGAGGCAATACACATATGCCAGCCAGAAAAATGCAGATATTAAGGGATTTTATTCATAACAGGCTAAATTTGTCTCTTGTGAAAGATAAAAGCACTTTAAAGTTGATGAGTCTATGATTTTAAGTAAAATCCTCATTCAAATGTGATTGCTTTATAGGTTTCACTCTGGTCAGAGTAATTTGTGTTCTTTCTATATATTACTCCGACTATAATAAAGCTGTTTATGCAAATGTGAAATTGTTGCTATCGCAAAATTTCTCCAACTGTGTAAGGTTGCAATGTTAAACTCGCATTCAAGATCCGAATTCCACATATTCACAACCTGCAAACATCCCAAAGTCACACTTCGACATCTGCGTGGTGGCCAGCTTCCACGGCAATCCATAACATGCTTTTTCAGAAGTGAAAGAAAAAAGAAATCAAAACGTCGAGGTAAGTACATTCAGTAGTTATAGCAAATGTTTACCAAATGTTTGCCATAGCATACATTTTATTAATTGATAGCACTTAGAAACCACATCAGGGGGGCAGCTGTGTGGGTGGCTCAGTCAGTGAGCGTCAACTCTTGAGCTCAGGTCATGATCCCAGGGTCGTGGGATCGAGCCCTGCATTGGGCTCTGTGCTGAGCGTAGAGCCTGCTCGAGATTCTCTCTTCTCTGCCCCCTTTTGCCCCGCTCTCACTCTCTTTCTCTAAAAAAAAAAAAAAAAAAAAAATTTTAATTTTAAAAAATTAAAAAAAATAAGAAGGAAAGAAACCACATTACAGAGGCAAAAGGCTTCAGAGTTTGTGTAAATTTTATAACACACTGTGGCTCATGTATGCCTGGGAAAACCCACCACATGCCCAATTGTGACACAAACCTCAAAGGTTTCTTCATATGCACTTTTGAAGGTTCTTTACATTCCTTGTGTTATCTTAACTTAGAAACTTTTTGATAATGTGTAGTTTTGCATCCTTAGCGAAACCTTTGTCTCGCCATATTCTCTCTCATTGAAAAGTCAGAAGTTTCTATCGTGTCAAGGACGCTAAATACCTCTGCAAGAAACAGCTTAAAGTGATTCCATCGGTAAACAATTATTTTCAGGCCTTGTACAAATAGTTAAACCAATGTTTCACGTTTCTGCACCAATGTACATTAACCTAATTATGAATTGTTAAAGCTCAGATCATAGTACCTATAGGTAACCGGATTTCTCTGCTGACTGCCTATGTCACTTCTCCTACTCCTCCAATTATATTCTTGTCCTTCTGAATTTGGAGGTGAACAAGGATGGCAATAGGGATTTCAGACACAGTGAGTAAAACTGTAGGCTGTTCAGATACACGGGCCAATTGTTGACTTCTGGGGAAGAAGGAATTATAAGCCACATAAGAAAAATGGCTCTGTGCTATACATCTGGTCACCCTCGAATGTCTCCGTCTCCATCGATGCTTGAGCCTGGCCGTTCTTAGTTACTATGGTTCCGTGCCCTGAAATTCTCTCTATTTTCTAGTGTGTTCACTATAACATACAGCTCCTGATGCCCGCTCTCTATGGTTTCCTCACCTAACATTTTCTCTTTATCACTGTATCTCAAGAACCTCGTTTATTTCCACCGTATAATGTGTAGTAGGCTTAGCTCTGCCATTAAGTCTCTGTGCTGTCCTTAATCAGTAAGCATTTCTGAGCCTCAGTTTGCTCATTTGTAAAACGCGAACAAATCATAATAAGTAGTATCTTCATTGTTATTGGGCCTTTAGCACTCTTGTGGATTCTACCGCACCTCACTTGCTAACATGAGTAATTTTTGTACAAGCAAGCTGTGTCACTGCACTCTTATCGATGCACGGTTTTGTTTTGGTGTGACTTTTTTCTGGCTCTATCTTCCAACAAAGTAACAATAAACACCACTGAGAAGGTGAGGCCCAAAAGGTAAAATGCAGAAGGAACAAACATGAAGCCATGCACTTAAGTTTGAAAATCGGTGCCAGAAATGGAGGGTTTATACATTTGACAGGCACTTTTATTAAGCACCCACTGTGTCCGAGCTGGGTTCTTTTTTTTTTTCTTTTTTAATGTTTATTTATTTTTGAGAGAGAGAGCGCGCCAGCAGGGGAGGGGCAGAGAGAGTGGGAGACAGAGAATCTGAAGCAGGCTCCAGGCTCTGAGCTGTCAGCACAGAGCCCAAAGACACAGGGCTGGAAACCACGAGCCATGAGATCATGACCTGGGCCAAAGTCAGACGCTTAACCAACTAAGCCACTCAGGTGCCCCCCTTTTTTAATGTTTATTTATTTTTGAGAGAGAGAGACAAAGCAAGTAGGGGAGGGGCAGAGAGAGAAAGGGAGACACAGAACTCAAAGCAGGCTCCAGGCTCTGAGCTGACAGCACAGAACCCGACGCGAGGCTCAAACTGACGAACCGCGAGATCGTGACCTGAGCCAAAGTCAGACACCCAACCTACTGAGCCACCCAGCTGCCCCCAGGCTGGGTTCTGATAACACAAAGATTTTTTTTAAATCCTCATATTTAACCAGCTCACGTTCTCACAGTATTGGCAAGTAGAGAAGGAGAGACAACGGACACTTAAATAACTAGAATGCACATTGAAATAAATATTATGATAGACTTGAGTGCCTATTCTATAAAAGCACAAAAAAGGGAGAAATTAATTTTACCGCAGTAGGGTGCAGATTGGGGAAGCGGGAGAGAATTCTGAAAGAGGAAACACCACCAGGCATTTGGCTAGCAGTGGCTATTAACATTGATTCATCCAGCTTTTTCCCTAAGACAACTAAGGAGTCAGAGAAGATAAGAATTTTGACCCTATCACCAACTAGTAAGTGACAGTGAGCAAGTCGTAGAGCTGGGCCATAAAGCCAAGGGCATCCTACGTTCAGCCACAACTATGCTGCCTCTCGGCCCAATAAATGAGCCAATTCTGTTCCAGCTTAAACTTATTACACAATTGAGACACTAGAACTATTACATTAAAAAGCTTTTTTTTTTCTTCCATGAAATCTGTAAATAATGTAGTGGGCATTTTTATTGCCAGAAACTTGAGTAATGATCTACTGCATCTTTACAAGAATGACCCAAACCAAGTGGGATTTTTTTTTTCTTCTAATCGATAAAGATTCTTAAGGTACCCAGGGTAACTGTAACCTGTAATTGAGCTCCCCTCCGCATACTTTTCAACACAGGACCTGTGCCAGGTGAGTCTCAAAATTTTGCACATACGTCAGGGCACCTGGGTGGCTCAGTCGGTTCGGCATCCTACTCTTGATTTCAGCTCAGTTTACAATCCCAGGGTTATGGGATCCAGCCCCACGTCAGGCTCCTCAGTGAATGTGGAGCCTACTTAAGCTTCTGCCCCTTTCCATCCCTCATATGCACTCTATCTCTCTAAAAATTAAAAAAAAAAAAAAAAAAAAGTACCTAGGAAAAAAATGAAACTAGCCAAAATGACATATAGACTTATGGTGATTTTTGTTTTATTGTATGATTTATTTTCCCATAGTTTCTGAAATGACCTTTTTCTTGAAGTACTAATTTACATATTAAGAGCAAATGTGCAGGGGCGCCTGGGTGGCTCAGTTGGTTAAGCCTCCAACTCCGGCTCAGGTCATGATCTCACTGTGAGTTTGAGCCCCGCATCGGGCTCTGTGCTGACAGCTCGGAGCCTAGAGCCTGCTTTGGATTCTGTGTCCCCCTCTCTCTCTCTGCCCCTCCCTGCTCATGCTCTCTCTCTCTCTCTCCCTCTCTCTCTCTCTAAAAAACAAACAAAAAAAAACATTAAAAAACAATTTTTTGAGAGCAAATGTCCACGAGCAGCAAGCAAAAGGGGAAGAAAGTTCTAGAAGAGTTCTCAGTGCAGTGGAGTGGAGGCCTAAGCAGCCCCAGCCTCAGGTGGGAATACAGCCTATCCTGAGAATGGCTCAGGGCCCAGAAACTGGGGCGGGTGGGGGGGGAGGAGAGTAGGGGGGGAGGGGGCAGATGGGCGCGACACCCTGGCTGAAAGTATCCCCTCCAGAAAGGAGAGCTGCCCCTCCTGGAGATCGAAAGGACAGAGGAGTGAAGATACTCTGCTTACAGGCCCAGCGTGAGGAAGCAGCAGAAATGTCTGCCCAAGGCAAAGAGATGCGGGGTTGCAGGGTGTGGATCAGGGTTCAAATCCCAGCGGTGCTGCTGTTATAAACGAAAAAGTGGACCAGGAGAGGGGATGCCTTTAAAATTAAGGGCCAGGATGAGGTGAGCCACGGGTAAGGGGGGGAGGGGGCAGCCACCTCTTTAGGAAAGGCTTGAGCTGGCGTGGTTGGTTGAGCAGATGCAGAATGGGGGGCAGGTGTCTGGACTCTGGGCCTAACCCGACCACTAACCAGCTGTGCGCATCTGGTCAAGACCGGGCTTCCCCGCACTGTGGCTCCTTCAGCGCTCGGGCCAGGCGCTCTCTCCCCAAGCACAGTCTTCTTTCCCTCATTCAAATCTGCCCAGCCACCCAGGGAACAGCCCAAGTGTCCGCTGTGGGCCGCGCACCGGGCTGGGTGCCGGGCAGGCGCAGTGAGTCAGAACACCCCCCACCCCGCCCCCGCCGGCATCTTGAATGGATGTCTCTCGAAGGCCCGTGGACTGCAGAAAGGCGGCGCTCTCAGATGGCACGGGTGCGCAGCAGTCCGTGTGCGTTCGTGAACTCTGACCAAATCGTCGTCGCCGCAGCCAGTGTCTCCTGCGCAACGATGAGAAAAGAGCCTGCCGTTCCGAGGTCATTGTCACGGACGGCTCCTTCGTCTCTTCCCCCCTTTTAGGAAAATACTTTCTGAGTTTCATCCACGAATTGATTGATTTATTTTTTTTGTCAAAGGAATAGCTCCCTCCATTTCTTGAAGTCAACTGCTTATTCTAAGTGAACCCGAATTTTCAAAACCGTCTATAACTGAAAACTCTCCTGGAGCCTGGTAGGAATGGGACTCCCTAAGGGTTGTGCCAGGAGTGCTTGGCCTCAGACAGACCGGGAATACCATAGTGCCCTTTATTACTAGGTTTCAGTATTTCCATTTTAAGCCCTGGTAAATACAGGGCTATGAGAGAAAAAATTAATGGGAATATTTTCAAACCTTCGGAAAACTCAGGATTTGATATTTGGCAGGAAGGCTAAGAGGGTGGTTAAAGAAAAAAGTGCAAATACTCAAAACTTTCTTTAAGGTCGAGTTTGAGTCCAATTGACTCTGTTCTTTTTTCACACTGGCCCTAGCAAAGCTGCATTTTTTTTTTCCCCTGCTAACAACTCTTCCCTTATTCTATGGAATGTTTAATTTGCCCTTTGAAAGAAAGTATGATTTGTTCCATTTTTCCATGTGCAATTTCTGTGCTATTTACAGACTAAGATAAGAATCAAGAAGGATTCATGTGCCAAAAGCACAAATTCAAGGCGGGGAGAGGAAATCAGAGTCCTAAGTCCCAACTTGGACTGACTCGCTAGAATATTCTAGTTACAGACCTTCTCGACGTTGTGCTCTCATCTACCACCATGTACTCACAGAGCCCACCGTCCCAATCACCCAGTGAATCAAAGCCCGGCCTAAATCAAAATCAAAGCGTGTGTTCGGCAAAGCAGCACATCTACGGGCTAAACAAAGCTACCAAACCTTAGAAAAATTCCAGTGTTAATCTAGTCACTCCTTAGACCTCAGTGATGACAGCGTGATATGAAAACCCCAGTTGTTAAGCTCTCCAAGTACAGCACACCGATCACCAAAGGATCCGAGTTAAAATTAATCCCTGTGGATACAACAGACAGCATCTAACGGGGGCCTTTTAAAAATAAATAAATAAAAATATGTATACTAAACAAACTCAAACCTGTGACCCAAACAACATGATAAGCAAGCAAGTTATGAAGGAGACCAGTGAAATCTAATTTAAAACCCCCATTTTGTTAAACCAGTTTATTACTGAGCTCTCTGTGTATAAGCGCTGCCTTTTTCTCGACGTCTCGGCTATGGGTTGTTTCATGGATTTTCACCGTCCTGAATAGTTTGCTTTCTGTTCCAGTCTTTTCTCAGCTCTCTGACCCAACACAAGGGCTGGCAGTACTCACTCACACCCACTTCCCACCCCCCAACCCGCTTTCCACTCTGAGCATGCCTTGCTCCAATCAGTTCTCCATAGCGCAGAGAAACTGCTTCTCGGTTGTTCAGACAAACGTGGTAATTGCCATCACACTCACAGGCAAACTGAAAGACTTTCTCTTTTGCCCTATTCAGTGCCCACACACCACAACCCCCACCTCCCGGAGGGAAGTGTAAGTCCCCTCCTTTCTAAACAGTTTGCATTCTTCCAAACAAACAAAACCCATAGCTCAGACACCACACGCGCGCGCGCGCACACACACACACACACACAGGCGCGCGCCCACATTTCACATCACAGTGGTAGATGTAATTTATTATATTGGCCTTACTGACTTACAGATCCCATTGAGAAAAGGGACTCAAAAATATTGGGGCATCTGAAGGTAGTACCTCCAGTAGCTTCTGATGGGGTCAGCTTTGCTGAATTTATTTATCCCACCCTAATCCCATCACCAACTTACTTCTCCACCATGGAGTCTCGTTAAGCAGTGTCTTATGAATAAAAAAGACTTTCCTTTGATCCCTCTTTAAATGTCAAGAGCAAGCCCTTAGGCGTACCCAATGGCGTGTACCCAGAGTCGATTTCAACTTGGGAGAAGCCGGGGCTCACTTTCAGTTCCTGAGGACGCACCTTCATCCAAGTTACAGGGACAGTAAACTGCTGAGGTCAAGTACGACAAATTAAATGTCAAATACATACCATTAGTTTTATAAACATTTAAAAATAAGTATAATATTTATCTGCAAAAGAATTATTGATAATTGATTAAATAATGGTGATCACTGTTACTTAAGTTACATTTAATTTTTCATATTTATATCTTAAACACTTCAAAGTTCACTTTAGAACTCTGGGAGGAATTGCCTAAAAGAAAATCTGCCCTAAAGGTCTGCTCTCCTAACATCACCAAAAACCCACTCCTATCACCAAAGCTGACACGTGAATAATGTTGTAAGGTTTCCTGTTGCTAAAGAGGCTAGCGGTCTCCAAAATGGATATTGTGCATTACCCACCGATGATCAAGGTATGATTGAAGTAAAAACTCCTCCGACATTGCTGCAGAGAATACGAATTAGGACAAACTTCCTGGAGAGCAGATTGGCTACACGGATCAAGATTCTTACAAATGTTCTGGTCCTTTGACCTAATAATTACACTTCTTGGAATTTATCCCAAGGAAATTATCAGAGAAACAAACAAAGGATTATGTACAAGGATGTTCACTGCAATGCTATTTATAATAGCAAAAAATTGCCGCTGCCTAATTAACCAACAATAGAGATTTGGTTAAGTAAAATTATAGTAAATCCACAGAACAGAATGCTATTCAGCCATTAAAAACCATGTGTTCGAAGAATGCAAAATAGCTCAGGGAAATGCTGACAAGACAATGTTAAGTTAAAAAGTAGGCCATAGCACGTTAAATGCAATGTAACCCCAGTTTTGTAAATAGCTGTACATGTATATGATACGTATTACGCGCGCGTGTGTGTGTGTGTGTGTGTGTGTGTGTGTATACACATTGGGAGAAAGGATAAAAACTATACTGGCTGAGGGTTCCTAAATCCCAAAGAATGGGATAAAAATTTTAATTAATTATTTTATTTAGTCACCAAGATGATTCGCAGAATGTATACTGTTTGGATCCCTATTTTATTTTATTTTATTTTTTTAATTTTTTTTTCAACGTTTATTTATTTTTGGGACAGAGAGAGACAGAGCATGAACGGGGGAGGGGCAGAGAGAGAGGGAGACACAGAATCGGAAACAGGCTCCAGGCTCTGAGCCATCAGCCCAGAGCCTGACGCGGGGCTCGAACTCCCGGACCGCGAGATCGTGACCTGGCTGAAGTCGGACGCTTAACCGACTGCGCCACCCAGGCGCCCCTGGATCCCTATTTTAAAAATGATGAAACCAGAGCAAAGAGAAATTAAATCACATGAATTCACTCAGCTAATAAGTAGCCAGTGTTTATTCTCAGATGATGTTGGCCCTACATAACGCTGTCCACTGTGTTGTTCCATGGGGTTATGTTTCCCTTCATATTATTTTTGTATTTCTCCAAATTTTCTCCATACATATTTGACTTTTGTATCCAGATTTGAACAGGTTTTTAATAGTATGCAAAATGAGAGCAATTGCCCTAATGATTGAAATTAAATAGCATATTCTTACCAAAATGAATTGACTATTTATTATTTGTTAAATGCAGAAGGCAGCTTTTTGATTTGGTTCAGTTTTTTACCAATTCATTAATTATTTCGAGTTTGAAAATGAACCTCTTGTTTCATCTTTTATCGATTTTGGCACTTTGGTATTCCATGTTGCATTTTCGGGTGCACAAGAGAAGTATTGATTCAGGGATATATTAAAGGATGAGTAAAAATACAAAAAGAGATCTTTTTAGGTGTTTTTAACTTCTTAATAGAAAGTAAAGTTTTAAGCTGTTTCACATGAGTTGGGCAGACGTGAAAATTGGCCTTAGGGGAGTAAAAGATCTGAAATAATTGTCTTGGTCTGAGCCAATTAGAAGTAAACAAAGGATAAAATATCATCACTGCGATAAAGATGACAAATGGGGCACCTGCATGGCTCAGTTGGCTGAGCATCCGACTCTGAATTTTGGCTCAGGTCATGACCCCAGTGTTGTGGGATCAAGCCCTGTGTCGGGCTCCTCACTGAGTGTGGAGCCGGCTTAAGATTCTCTCTCTTTCTCTCTCCCTCTGCCCCTCTTCCCTGCTAGTGCCCCCCCCCCTCTCTCTCTCCCCTTCTGTCTCTAAAATAAAAAATTTTAGGGGTGCCTGGATGATTCAGTCAGTTAAGCATCTGACTTCAACTCATGTCATGATCTCATGGTTCGTGAGTTCCAGCCCCGCATCGGGCTCTGTGCTGATGGCTCAGAGCCCGGAGACTGCTTCAGATTCTGTGTCTCCCTCTCTCTCTGCCCTTCCTTCCCCTGTTCATGTTCTGTCTCTCTCTCAAAAATAAATCAGCATAATACAAATTTTTATTAAAAAGTCTTTGAGAAAGATGACAAAGGATACGTGAACAGGGGGACAGAAGGCTATCCTGAATTTGCACCTGAAATCAGGCCACCGTCCCCAGTAGCTTCAGCTAGGCAGTGACTAGCCACTAGCATAAGCTGTGGCTCCAGTGAGTCGCGTTCATTTCTGGTGCCCAATCCTAGAAGCCTGAGTAGAGGAAGCAGGAGTGTGGGTGCGTGAGCCTGTTGGGTGGAAAATGAGAAGCTGGATAAAGATTGGTAGATTTCACCAGAGCGTCACCCAGACAGCAGCGTGATTTTGGCCACGAATACTGTGGCAAGTGGAGGGGCAGCGGTGTCCCGGAGGGGCCCCTCCAGAGCCTTCCAAGAGGAAGAGCCTGTGCTGGGCAGGAGCCTGGTGGCCAATGGGGAGTGCAGCTCAGGCATCTCAGAGAGAAGTCTGTAGAACAGCCCCTATATCACTCGCTGGGAATGCCAGGCAGGGAGAGGGAGAGAAAGGGTACCCACAGTTTCTGACATCCTCCAGAAAGCTGGCTGTGGTCCAGGAGGCCTCCGTGGCCCTGGGTTGCCTCGAGTTTTAATCAAGTGGCATAAATTTCTAATGAAAAGGAGGAAAGTGAGGTTTAATTATGGTGTCTTAATGAAAACAAAGATTTCGTATGTACAATGTGCAAGCCCTTCTTATAGTTTCGATGCTGAATGCTAGTACTCCATCAAGAGGTCACCCGACAAAAAGGGAGAACGTATGTTAATTGGGGATACTATATAGCCATTAAAATGTTACCAATTGAATTTGAAGAGCCAATCCAAGGGCACTGACGCGAAGTTTCATAAAAATAATTCAGAACACTTATAACCGTTTTTCTAAAACTCGTAGAGAGGAGGTGAACGAGAGACGTCTCCAAATACCAGCAGTTTCCCTCCAGGCAGGAAAGTCATGAGGAATATCTTTCTCCCTTATGCTTCTATGTAGTTTCTAAATTTTCTCAGAAAATGAAATGTTTGGAAAAGCCTTTGATGGCCCAGTCTGAGATGATACCCTCTGTGCAGGTCCACTGCAATTGTCCCCACCCTCCACACCGCCCCTTCCCTCTCTGCCCTTCTCCTTCCCTCCTGTACACATGAAATCAGCACATGACTCATCCCACTCATTTCTGACTCTCCGTCTTTGCGCCTTTGGCATCTTCCTCTGCCACCTGAACCCCGGCCCCATTTCAAGCCCCATCAACACGGCAAAAGTCTCTCTCCAGCTTCCACTGGAGAAGATGTGGTTACCTCTTCAGTAGCCCCGGCCCTTGAAATCCCCTTTTCTGTTCTGCATTCTGTTTAACACAGTGATTGGTGCGAGTATTACTTTCCTCCACCAACCTTGTCAATAGCTGGAACTCTCTTATTTGTATTTCCAGATCTACTCGCCCTGCCCACCCCAGCCCATGACACCTGCTATCTGGGATGTAATAAGCATGCCCCAAGGATTGATTGAATTGATTTGGAAATACTCCCTGGAGAGCAAGAAGTTTTATTTCCTTCTTTTAGTTCAGTCCCTGTGCTCTTGAGTGTGGAAGATGTGACCTCCCCAGGATGAGTGGGAAATTAAGTGCCTTTGGAGAAAGACAGGGCCCAGTCATGTTAAGAAGTTGAAAGAAGAGAAGCAAGTTGTGCTTCCGGTATTTAGGCTCTGCCCACTGTGGAGCACAGAGATTCCAGGAGACAGGTCAAGTGTTGTCGAAGGGGACAGTAAGACGTCACTTGAGAGCAAGACAAGTGAGATGACAATGAGTAGGAGGTAGAAGGGAGAGGTCCCCGTAGTGTTTTAGGGGATAACCATGTCTCTGAGAAGAACAAGAAGTAAGTGCTGTGGACGCTGAGCCCTAAGTCAACATAGGCACGTACCACAGTTCATGGAGAGGGGCCCCCAGGATGCAGAATGGAATGTATTATTGGATCCAGAGTGCTCCTCTCCTAACCAGTATGATTTTAATCAAAATTTCTGGCAAAGAATTGAAATCCAAATACTTAGTTTTGTTTTCCCACAACCATTTCCAAGCCGATTTCTTCACCATCAGATCTTGAGCAACCTGTAGTTGATAACATTCGCTAAGATTTCAAGTGGGAAAACTTCATGGAGAAATGGTCTTTAAGGCGCACAGAAATGAAACCTTAACACTAATAGCTCACATTGTCCTGCAGCTGGTCCTGGGGAGACTAAGCACACTGACATTTTCCTCGAAAGCTACAGTTTTCCTGTGGAATACTTCCTCATGTTCATTATCGCCGACTGACACGCATGTAAGCTGATGCTCCAAGAGTCACCAAACTTTAAAATATTAATATAAACATTATACCTCTTTTAACTGCAGCAGACACGTTCTTAAGTAATGTAATGCCAACAAGACCCATTACCAATAAACAAAAAAACACATTTTGGGCGGCTTCCCTACCTACTACGAAGTAAGGAGGAAACTAAATGGCTTCCACAGCAAGGACCGGCAAGTAGTCTTGCCCTCTTTGTGTTTTGAGGTTGAACGGTAGACAAAAACTCTGGTTCCAGGCCAATCACAAACAACACAGAGGAATATTGAGAGGCTAAGGGAAGTCATATTTGAACCTGGCTCCCTCTGGGCTTGTGGGTAAGACAAGTTCAAAGAAGCTCTCACTATAAAGGGTATCCAATGTTGACTACGTGTTCCACTTTGAGTTTTAGTTCACTAATTACCAGTTGCCATATATCACTTTCTTCCTTTCTGATCTTGATAGAACTGCTGTTGAGTCTGTTTTCACCCAGACACCCTCTCAAACTGCTCAGTTTTCAGAGGACAGGTATCTTGAAAAATGTAGGGCTCTGTTAATATCATTTAAAAAGTTTTTTAACGTTTATTTATTCTTGAGAGACAGAGAGACCGAGCATGAGCGGGAGAGGGGCAGAGAGAGGGAGACACAGAATCCGAAGCAGGCTCCAGGCTCTGAGCTGTCAGCACAGAGCCCGACATGGGGTCCGAACCCATGAGTGTGAGATCATGACCTGAGCCAACGTCAGACGCTCAATGGACTGAGCCATCCAGGCGCCCCCATCCGTTAATATCATTCTAATCAGCTTTTCTGGCACAGTATTTATGGCTCACCCTCTAGCAGTTCTATTCCTCGAGTATGGGTGTAGTCTAAGCGTTTAATTTTTGGTTAGGTTTTTGTTTTTTGCTTTGGGCACCCAACCTTTCACAGTCTTGTTTTTTTTCTTCTTTAAGAAAGTGTATACGGGGGCGCCTGGGTGGCTCAGTCCGTTAAGTGGCCGACTTCGGCTCAGGTCACGATCTCGCGGTCTGTGAGTTCGAGCCCCGCGTCGGGCTCTGTGCTGACAGCTCAGAGCCTGGAGCCTGTTTCAGATTCTGTGTCTCCCTCTCTCTGACTCTCCCTTGTTCATGCTCTGTCTCTCCCTGTCTCAAAAATAAATAAAACGTTAAAAAAAATTAAAAAAAAAAAAAAAGAAAGTGTATATGGACAACTCGGGACATGTGTTCGCCACTTGGAGATCTGTATACTTCAACACATAGTTGATTTACGGGGGCAGATCAACTTTCAGTCTTTGGGTGCGGGCCTCGGCAAGTTTGTGTGGCCTTGTTCTCTTTCCAAATTCATCTTAGGAGTGGTGTCCCCTACCCCTGTGGCGGGAAGAATTTGAATCATCGTTCTCATGATATTCATGTCATTGCATCGAATCACACTGAGCATAAATGAGGTTTTGAACATGTTTCTCTACACTTTGGGGAAAGAACAACAAAAACTGTAAGGACCGGCCCCACAGATAATTCGGTGTGGTCTTCAGCGAAGGCCACTCTGAGACAATATATCTCTTTACATCCTCGGAGTCCGTTCAAATACAGTCTTTAATACCGTGTTCATTACACAGTTGAAAATTGTTCAGATTCATAAAGCAGCTTGTACGTAGAATGCAAACATTGTCAAGAGGTAAAATTCCTGTGTTTATGAAATTCATCAAATAAAGAACAAAACAGTATTCCCTTACCAAGGTACCAATAGAAGGTCTGCAAGAGAGAGGGGAGGAAGTGAGGAGAAGACTCCCCTAGACCCCAAAGGAGATGCCAAGTTCATGGAAAAGGATAAGATGCTGACAATAAGGAGAGAAAGGATTCTTTCAAGATACAGGACCTCAGAGCGTCATGAAGTAACTGCACAGTGAGAAACATTACCAACAAAATAGGCGAATCATGACAGAACTATTGCCCTCCATCTGTTGTCTGCTGAGTGTCTGCATTTAGATATCATTGCTGTTGGTTATGATTAATTCAGTCCGTGCTATTTTTCCCCATAGGCAATACATTCTCTTTACTCAAAAGAAAGTGTCCCTGCGAGACTGTATTTGACTATACTCATTAAGATTTAAATTTATCTATACCTTTTAATATAATAATGGTAACAATAACAATAATAAGCATTTACCGAGCATTTGCTCTGTCCCAGGAATTGCTTTAAATGTTTTCAACGCATTAATCCTCACAACTCCGCGAGTGAGCTCTGTTACCAATCTTGTCTTGCAAAGGCACAGAGAGGGTCAATAACTCACCTGGTGTTGCCCAGCTGCTGGGGGATGGAACCACGACACAGATACAGGCAGTTGAATGCACAGACTGGACATTCTCACAGCTCTGTTCTTGTCCACATATGTTTGCTTATATTTGTCGTTTAACTGAATCCTGGATGTAAGAGAAACGTTAACGTTCACAGATAATTTTTTTAATGTTTATTTTTGAGAGAGTAAGAGAGAGAGAGAGCATGCACCCAACTGGGGGACAGGCGGGGGGGGGGGGGGGGGGTGGGGACAGAGGAACCAAAGCAGGCCCTGTGCTGATAGCAGAGAGCCCAACGTGGGCTCGAACTCACGAACCATGAAATCACGACCTGAGCCAAAGTTGGATGCTTAACTGACTAAGCCACCCAGGTCCCCCAACATACGCAGATCTTTTTGAAATAATACAAGAAATGTTGTGCCCGGGTGGCTCAGTTAGTTGAGCTTCCCACTCTTGATTCTGCTCAGGTCATGATCTCAGGGTCATGGGTTCGAGCCCCGTATCGTACTCCATGCTGGGCATGAAGCTTGCTTAGGATTCTCCCCCTCTTTCCCCCTCTGCCCTTCTCCCCCACTTGCACGTGCGCTCTCTCTCTCTCTCTCTCTAAAAAAATAAAAAATAAATAAATCTTAAAAAAAAAATACAACAATTGAAACTGTAAAACTTGGCCTGTGAATCAATTAAGAAAAAACTTTGAGGAAGAAGTGAAATTATTTTTTAATGCACTATCTGCTAAATATTGTTTTTTAAAATTATTTGAGAGAGAGAGGGAGCACAAGCAAGAGAGGAGAAGAGGGAGAGAGAGAGAGAATCTTATGCAGGCTCCATATGTAGAACTGTCATGGAGCTCAATCTCATGACTCTGAGATCATGACCTGAGCCGAAATCAAGAGTCAGACACGCTTAAATGACTGAGCCACCAAGTTCCCCTTAAACGTACTATCTGCTAAATTTGAAGTCGCAGCTAAAATACCCACAAATCCTCTCCATGGATGTAGCTCCTTGAGCATCGCTAACCAAATGAGATCAGCTATCTACTCAAGATTCATTGATTCTGGGCCACAGTGGCATCTTGGTGCCTTCCTTCCTACTCTCCTTGCAGTGACACATGATAGCATGCTCTACAAAAAACATACTGACACTCTCTTAAAAAGACCATTTCTACAACTTGAGTTTAATATTTTTCAGTGAGACGAGGTCAGTGTCAGTACTAAGACATATTTCATTTCCTGGAATGATGTACCAAGAAATTTCATTTGGATATACATTTTTTTTTCTTTTCATCATATATCACGTAGTCGGCACTCAATAAATATTGGATAAATTGTATTAACTTGATAAACAAATGCCAAGTCACATACAAATAAAGAAGCATTTCCAGCAGGAATTATTATCCACAGATTTCAAGGGAGATTTTGAAATTTCTTTCTCATACATTATTTTTGCTTTCCTCTGTTTGGCAAAAATTGATATCTATTATTGATCGTTTCTTCTGTAGCTATAGATATATCAAATTATATCTGAAATTTGGGGATGTGCATTGGCAATAGAAGCCTAGATTTTTAGCCCATGAGAGAATTTCATATAGGTAATGAAGCGTTTTTTAAAAGGTCAACTTGGGGCGCCTGGGTGGCTCGGTCAGTTACGCGTCCGACTTCGGCTCGGGTCATGATCTCACGGTCCGGGAGTTCGAGCCCCGCATCGGGCTCTGGGCTGATGGCTCGGAGCCTGGAGCCTGTTTCCGATTCTGTGTCTCCCTCTCTCTCTGCCCCTCCGCCATTCATGCTCTGTCTCTCTCTGTCTCAAAACTAAATAAACGTTAAAAAAAAAATTTTTAAAAATAAATAAATAAAATAAAATAAAATAAAAGGTCAACTTAACAAAAAATATTTCAGAAGGAAGAGGCAGAATGACCATTCTCTTGGGGTAAAAAAGAATATTACAAATGAAATATCCATTCATTAATATCAGTACAAAAGAAGGAAGGAAATAAAGAAGGGAAGGAGAAAAGAAGGCACGTAAAAGGGAAACAGTAGCAACAGAGGAAAGAAAGCAGCAAAAAGGGAAGTGTCCTGCGAGCATTGATTGTGCCGATGTGTACTGAACTTTGTTTTCATTTTTCACTTGTCTTGCCCACTACAGCGGAATACCCATGGAAAGATTCCATCCGCTGTTAATTCAAAGAATTAACCAAAAGAATCTCAGAACCTCTTTACCAATGCAAGATGGGTCATTTAAAATCGAAATTACACTTTAAAAAGTCCCATATGAGAGTGGGACTAGCAGAGAGAAATGACTTCCAAGACCCCAATATAAATCTTGAATTTGCAGAAGAAATGCACTCCAGTGTTTTTGTCATTGAGTGATTGCAGACTAAGTATTTTTCCTAACTGACCTTTGCTTTCTACTAAAATTTGTGCTTCGATAACCCTAATTCCCAAAAGTGGGTTTGGGCATGTTAGATTGCCCTGTTATCGAGTTTTATAGGATTTTAGTCACCACGCCCATTTCAGATCCACAAAAATCCCGTATGGAGGAACAAGGAAATATGCCTGTTGAACAGGTGATTTTCCAAAATAGGAGAATTTTCTACCAGTTCAGAAAAAAGAAAAAGAAAAAGAAAAACACACAAACAAACAAAAAGCTAGACGAAAATGTTGGGTGTTGAACAATGGTTACCCAAAACTAAGCAGATCAGACATGGAATGAAGAAAGAAAAGCATGGCTCCCCCTCTAGAAATTTCCATTGGCTAGAATGTTCCTTAGCTTAGCATGTCTGTGTATGGTCTCCAGAGTTAATGTACCATATTTTCCATGGTTTGATGAAGACTCCAGAGCCCTTAAGATATGAATTGCTATAATTCCTAAATCAAACAGCATTCAATTCAGTTCCAGACCACTGCAGGGTAATAAGACCGGTATTTCTTATTTTAATTAGTCATTTTATACTTCTAACAACTTCTTTGACAATCTTGGATTACTTGTTTGTTTATATGTGATAAAAGCTATGTTTGGCTAAAAATATGAATGCTACATTTGAATGTCCATTTACATTTTAGTAGTTATAGAAATAAACTTTCTAGGCCTTTAGATTATAGCTTTTTATAGACACTGAATTACAATCACCTAATCTATTTTAATATTATCCCTTTCAGCTGTCTCATGAGTATCTCTTAACACAGCAGAGATATCAAGTTGATAATATGAATTCAAGACAAAATGCCTGAACACTCATCAGAAACTGTCTTTTAGTTTGCTGAGAAATTTGCTTCTGACATTTGAAATTTTCAAGATACATAAAAACGTCGCATGGCTACATAAAAGTATTGTGTGCTGTTACTAGATTAGAAGCAAAGTATAAAGACTCTCTTATCTTTGTTGCATACGGTGTCTTTAGACACGATACTTGCTCAATAAATATTTATTGAATAAGTAAATAAATAGATAAATAAATAGTTCCATCGCGATGTAAAACTATTTTTTTCTCTAAGTGTATACACCAAATAGTGTGAGGATCCTTTAAACTAATATAATATGGAAAATTTTATAAGTATATATGTGGGGGGGGAATCAATAAATATTCATCCTTTGGTCATTGACAGAGCTATATTTGTAGATTTCCCATTTGTTGCATACCCGTCATGTTTTATATTTCACATCATATTCTTGAGTAAGTTAATTCTTAGCATAAGCATATGAAGGGCATTCATTTCTGCACATTACAGAAGAAGTAAAACAACACGGACCAATGACATAGCTGAATGCCCCAAGTCAGGATTCCTGTCTGCGTCCAACTTCAACATCTTCTCATTGACCTGCACTGCCCATCTTCATTGATTTTAGGAAATGTAAAAGCAGCTTTATTTCAATACAAAACAAACTCAAGAAATACATTTCTTGGGAACGTGGCCCTGATGATGAATAAAAACATATCAAAAGATTTGGGACTCCTTAAGGAGAACTATGTCGTTTTCGAAGAACCTAGGCTTTACTCACCAAGCTTCTGATAGGACAGTAGATCATGTCCCACCTTGGGTCCACTTTTGGCAAAAAGAATTTTGAACTAGCTCTTATCCTGTGTGCAAGTTCTGGGACCCCAGACGCCATACCCCTTAAAGAAGCCATGAAACTGTCCAGTGTCCCTAAGTGATTTCATGTTTCCTCAAAGGCCATTACAAAACTGTGAAACCAAAACAACTACAAATATACACGTTCCTCAAAATTAGAGATGCTGAAGAGAGAAATGAAAGCTTAATTTCCCAAACTCAGAATGAATTTCAGTATTACAGAGTGGTATGTGTATACATATGTGTGTAAACACGTCTCCATGTGTGTATGTACCTATGTATGTACCTATGTATGTATGTAGAGTCGGAACTATTCTCAACCCCTCCCCCCATACACAACCTGGGATTGGAATCAAAGCTCTAGTCCTGGCCCCTCCACAGCCCCTCCAATTTACTTACCTTCCCTTGATGGCTGTGGTCTTTCCTCTGATGAAACTGTATATGGAATTACAACACAGAAAATAACTACCCAATCGGCCTCCCTCTGACCCCCAAGTTGCAGCCCCTGGGCCTCTCATGGAAACTCTGGGACCCTGAGAGGTTTTCTGGTGCCTTCCAGCCCTAAGCCATATAATCTCGAGACTCCTGACTATATCATCAACTAAAATCATTTTCCCGACTTCCTAAAGGAACCAGTTTACAAAAGAGAGTCAGTGTGTCATTACCTTCACCATATTGGACACCAGGAAATATAAATTCTGGAATGTACTCGTGATTTCTGTAACTGCAAAATCCTGAAAAGATCCGACTTAATTCCAGGTACCAAGAATAGCGAAACGTTATTGCTTTACAAGCATGAAGACCCAAAATGCAAGCCCAAACATTCTAAAATCAGTTATGAAAAGCATTTCAGAGGAAATTGCCAACGTAGGGGTCATGGGTGTGGAGTGGTGTCTGATCCAGGAGCATGAATGAGAACATCCATGGGAGAGAATGTCAGTGAGAAAACATGAGCCCAGTATGGAGCCCCAGGAGTGAGCCTAGCATGGAACCCCCAGGGGTGAACCCAGCATGGAACCCCCAGGGGTCAACCCAGCACGGAGCCCCCAGGGGTCAACCCAGCACGGAGCCCCCAGGGGTCAACCCAGCACGGAACCCCCAGGGGTCAACCCAGCACGGAGCCCCCAGGGGTCAACCCAGCACGGAGCCCCCAGGGGTCAACCCAGCACGGAGCCCCCAGGGGTCAACCCAGCACGGAACCCCCAGGGGTCAACCCAGCACGGAGCCCCAAGGGGTGAACCGAGCATGGAGGACCAGGGTTAAGTGCAAGATGGCGCTTGGGTTCACTCCAGAGCAGCCAGGATGAACCAAGTAAGAACCACGAGTTCTAGGAAAGAGCTTTTAGAGCTGCCAGGGCTGCCGACCCAGCTGGGTCGGGTGAGGTGACAGTGGAGGACAGGGCAGCCCCTGCGTTTGGCAGGCCTGAGAAGACCACCAGTGCAGGGGGAAGCAGGAGCCTGGCTGGCAAGAAGAACGGAGACAGCACGCGACCAGTGCAGCCACACTTGGAATTTAATGCCCTGTGCTCGCTCTCTTGAAACGAACTCTATCTAGGAATTTGGGTTTCATAAGTGAAATCCGATGGGACAACAGAACAGTAGGGCACGTGCTGACGGTTTGGCCCACCTCCTCCCGCCTCTCTGGGATGTGATCTCCGCCTCTTGTCTCTAGCACACGCCCTGGCCCCCCATCCCTGCGTCCTAGGCCTCCCACTTCGGCCTCTTCACCTCTACCAGCCTCCATCACGCTGGCGATGGAGGGGAAAGCCAAATCCCAGTGTCACCCTCCAACCCCACTGGGGCCTGGGCGAGGATGAGGGCTGGTTGGAGTCAGTCACCAGACCTGCGGCGTCCCAGGAGAGGGCAAGTGACAGCCATCCAGCCAATGGATCACTGGGTGAGCGCTTCGATGGGATCATCTCGCCCACCTCCACACGGGTGTGTGGGACATCTTGGTGCACGGGCTGCAATCCCCAGAGGGGCAGCTTCCATCAGGGGTAAGACAGCCACCCTGGGAATGGGACATTGACTTCCCCACTCCTGGCTAGGTCTTGCGCTTCGATTTTACTCTAGGCCCTGCAGATTCATGTGGCCAGCCCTTAGCCTTAGCGAAGGCGGTTCCTTTATGAAGTATAACTTTGAAAAGGAGCAGAGAAGTGGGGGCTACACAAACAGAAGATGCAAGGCAGAAGAGGGTTTGAGAAGGTGAAGAGAAGTCACGGGTCCACGAACTGGGAGCGCAAGAGAGCTAGGAGGTGGGGTGCGAGGGATGGTTTCCAGCACACCACCTTTTTTTTTTAATTTTTTAATGTTTATTGAATTTTTCGAGAGACAGAGTGTGAGCAGGGGAAGGGGAGAGAGGGAGGGAGACACAGAATCCGAAGCAGGCTGCAGGCTCCGAGCTGTCGGCACAGAGCCCGACGCGGGGCTCGAACCCACGAACCACAAGATCATGCCCTGAGACGAAGTCAGATGATTAACCCACTGAGCCATCCAGGCATGGGCACATCGCTTAACCAAAGCGTGTGGCCGGGGGGGTGGGGGGGTGGTATATTTACCAGTTTGTTTGCTGTATATGTGTAGGATGTGTGCTGTATTTCCTTGATTCTCTCTCCAGGCACAGACTGGCTCATGGTCGGACTCATAAACACCATTGTCAGACACGGGGGTAAACAAGAGTCAGACATGATGGTCTAATGTGATTATTATTCATATTTAGCCTGTGTCTCCTAGAAAAAAAAGTGCGCTTGACCGGATGATCAGAACAGAGTTTGTGCCTTTATCGATCGATGTGACTGTGCAGTGGGCTTGCGTTCTAGATGTGCTAAATGGAGCTCCATCCAGGGAAGACCCTACCCGCCTTCCTACTCCACTACTTCTGCCTTCTTACCCTTTGGGAGATGGGTTCTGTTCCCTGTTGACTACCCCCCTCTCTGGGTTTTCAGCTCTAACTTCCCTTAGGGTGAAATGATCATGGAGCCAGGTCTCCCTGTTAGAAGCCGAGCCCTTCTAACAGGTGGAGATTGCAATTCCCTCCAGTGGTTACTGGGCAGTGCACCGACCACTGAGCCAGAGAAGGAATTAGTGGCCCTGAGTAAGTTCAGGCCCTTTCCACAAATCACACCTGCTGTGGGTGGGTGGGGTTGCTCTTTAACGAGGAAGGACTCGTGTGTGGGCACACAGGATAAAGCACGTGTGCACCAGGGCAGTGTCGATCAAGATCCACGGGCAGGGGGGCCATCTCAGCATCCCCACTGGGGGGGTGGGTGGATTTAAAACCCTGCTTCTGATGAGCTAAAGGCACGTGTTTGGCTCTTGAGTTGAGTTTTTAGATCCAAGTGACATTTCTGAGGTGTTCGAACCAGAGTCTGTCTTCTGCCTAACGATACGCAGATAAAGGTAATCGCTGAGCGATGACTTACAATCACGGGGAGCGTTTATGACTTCGGTGCACTTTCTCATGCTGGCCAGTCCTCTCTACACAGCCCTCCTCTGATTCCTTTTGGAGGCCAGAGCCACCCTCCTCGCTTTATCTCCAAAGAAGTGAAGGCATAATGTGTGAAGTGACTCACAGATTCTCCTGTGGGAGGAAACTTCCCAAGTCGACAAAACACATTCGCACATGTTATTCCCATTCGATTTCCGTAACAACTACAGAAGGCCGCCTGGACACCCATGATTATTCCCATTTTATAGAATTCAGAAG
Source organism: Lynx canadensis (assembly GCF_007474595.2). Taxonomy (NCBI): domain Eukaryota; kingdom Metazoa; phylum Chordata; class Mammalia; order Carnivora; family Felidae; genus Lynx; species Lynx canadensis. The sequence goes on along the minus strand of NC_044305.1, from coordinate 55,103,480 downwards.
GGCCGACGTTGCGCAGCTGGTAAGTGGTAAATTCGGAACTAGAGGGCAAGTCATTGAATTTTTGCGTTAGTGGCCTTTGACCCCTCCCCGCCTCATTGGAGGCGCTGGGATGGATGGCATAGAACCACGTGCCAATGCTTCACGCAGAACCTCGTTCTGGATCTTCATGGGCCCCAGACTCTCTTGCCTTCATGAGACCTTCCCTCCATAAAAATAAGATTAAAAATGGTGTCTTCCAACTGTGCTGATATAAAGCCAAATGTATTCCTATTATACATTAAAACATTTTCTTTGACCCAAAATGCATCTCTTTTTCGTCTGTTTCGAAGAAATGCAAGTATTTTTGTGAGCCCCCGAAGTCAACGTGGACCATAGGGCCCCCTCCCACCCCATCCCCCACTGCGCTTGGTGATTTAGATTGCCCTGGTCTCAAAGTTCGAGGCCCTCGGCAAGTCACATGCCCTAGGGGCACTCTCCCTTGTTCTTTGCTGTCATACCCCAGTTTTCGAAACTGATAACTGATCGCACTCCTGTCACGTATCAGATCAAAGAAGAAAATCTTCTATTTCTTCTCTATGACGTCAGAGAATTCTCAAATCTCTAGCTATGATTTTAATCTCTCTGCTTTCGCTCAGCTTCCGACAGCTGAGTTGTCACCAAATATGTTAGTACTACAAAATATCTCTAAGTCCGCTGAGCTCATTCTTCCAGCTGTTACAATAAATGGACAAACTGAAGGAAAACCAAAACCCCAAGCGATTTTAACGACGCGATGATGGATGATTGGTTTCTATTTCTCTTTCCTCCTTTCCTGTATTTGGCTGCAAACTCCTTCCCTACCTCCCCAGTGTTTTTGGCCCTTGAGTAGGAGTATGTCCTTGCCAAAATGGAGAAATTGAGCTAGGTTTTCATGCCTTGGAATCCACTATGTACTCAACCCCCAAGCCTTTTGAGCCTCAGCCATAATTAGTTGTAATGTGTTTATGGGGCCAAGAGAATTTAAAACATGCAAGACATGAGTCAGGAAAGGATGATATCAAAATCCGTATTTATTCTGGGGTTTAGTCTAATCTCATTGGGTTCCACACACATCATTGTTTTTCTTGAATACTAGCAATGTAGAGAGAGAGACAGGGAAATCCCCACAGAACTCATACATTCAGGCCTGTACTCAACCGATGCTGATTTCCATGTGGAGGAGTTTATGTTCCTTAAACTCACGTCCCAGATATGGGCTCAGCCCTAGAAGGTCATGTTTTGTTTTCCTTTCCTTTGGCTAATAACCCAGTAAATATTTGCTCTCAAGACCAAAAATTATCTTGAAATATATGTAAGCATATTGAATGCCAAGAAAACATGGCATACGGTGAAAAAGCCGTGATGTAGAAAGCAAGTGTGACATTGGGAAGCTGTCTCAGTCTCTGCAGTCATTAGAGAGTCTTGAACGAACGCTGAATACAGTGGTTCCCAATCTATGCTGTCTCAAGGACCCCTTGTCAATTCATCCCATTTCCAAGGCTCATAACTTCCATGAGCACTTTTTTTTTTTTTGCAAAACTAAGCTCGGACTGGCTTCAGAGTGCAGCAAGATAGTCGACTAATTCCAGTGTGAATGGTGATGCTGACGGTGACACAACGACACGAAGGTACTTAATGCCACCCACCTGTACACTTAAATATGGTTGAAATGGTAAATATTAGGTATGTGTATGTTACCACTATAAAAAAAGGAAGAAAGAAGATTCCACCATGATGTCATCCCTTTGTGTTATGGCTTCTTCTCCAACAGGCCTCCGTTATAATACAAAAACTTGTCCAAGGGCAGCGGGTGGGTGGGCAGACGCTAATGTGTGAAAGCAGGGGTTCTTAGCCTGGGGTCCATGTATTCTGACTTCTACTAGGGAAGGGGGATCTATCAAATGTATGCAAAATGGTCGTGGGGAGCAACGTCGTGAGAGAGAGAGAGAGAGAGGGCTTCCTCATTTTCATTAGGTTCTCTGATGAGTCTGAGCCCACCGTCCAAAAGTCCCAGCCCTATAGTGCATTCGTGGATTGACTTAATGCCTTGTCTTCGCAGTGGAAGGAAAGTAACAGTAATAAACTTCATAATGGCGTCATTGCCACGTACGGAGCGCTCGCTATGGGTAAGACACTCATCTATACATTGCCGATGATTACTTCCAATGAGTCTTAAATGATTCTTTTTTATTTTTAATTTTTTTAACGTTTATTTATTTTTGAGACAGAGAGAGACAGAGCATGAACGGGGGAGGGGCAGAGAGAGAGGGAGACACAGAATCCGAAACAGGCCCCAGGCTCTGAGCTGTCAGCACAGAGCCCGATGCGGGGCTCGAACTCACGGACTGTGAGATCGTGACCCGAGCTGAAGTCGGACGCTCAACCGACTAAGCCACCCAGGCGCCCTGATTCTTAAATGATTCTTAAAACAACCCTGCACAGGAGCTACTAAGCTTTTTTTATTATTATTATTCTTTTGTTAATGGTAATAAAACAGATGTAACATAAAATTTACCATTTCAACTATGTTTAAATATATAGCTCAGCGGCATTAAGTACATTCACGATGTTGTGCAGCCATCACCACTGTCCATCTCCAGAACTTTTTCATCTTCCCAAACTGAAACTCTTTCTTTTAAGCACTAACTCCTGATCCCCCTCTCCCCCAATCAAACCTGGGGGTTTCCATCTTTCCATCTTTATGAGTTTGACTCTTCTAGGTAGCTCATGTAGGTGAAGTCATTCAGGATTTGTATGTTTGTGTGACTGGCTTATTTCCCTGAGCATAATCTCTTCAAGGCTCATCTAAGTTGTAAGATGTGTTGGAATTTTATTCCTTGTAAAGGCCGAATAAGGTCCATTAAGTGTGTGTACCATATTTTATCCATTCATCTATTAGTGAGCATTCGGGTTGCTTCTACCTTTTAGCTATGGCGAATAATGCTGCTATGAACCTGGGTCTACAAATAGGATCTGATAGTTTTCTCTTTATTTTACAAAGGAGGACAGACACAGAGAAGGAAGTCATGCCAAGGGTCACATGACTGGCCCTTGGGGAGCCAGGATTTGAACCCAAGAAGAGGGGCGCCAGTGCCCACATCAGGTATCACATTGTACTTTGAACCAGTTATTAAAAGCAAGCAGAGTCAGACTGTCAAACACTCATGTTTACATTAAATGTCTTTCTCCCTACCCTATCAATGTCCAAGAAGCACTTACAACTTACTAAATAATTACATAGATAACATATACCAGTAAAATAAGAATGAGCAAGAACCAAGTAATAGGAGAATATGTGTTAAGGGACAAAGATATAAGCAGCCTTGGCTTCTTACCTGAGTGTAAGAGGTGGCGGGTGTTTCTGGAACGTCACTTTCACTCAAATATTTGAGGAGAAACATTGGGTTATTTCACTGGTCGTTTAACGTCAGGATTCTACAAGGGTTGGGTTCGAGATGGCAGTGTAGGAAAATCCTGAAGTCACCTCTTCCCATGGACACACCACATCTATGGCTACATATGGATCAATTCCCTCTGGAAAAGACCTGACAACTAGCTGAACAGCTCCTCCACAAGGATAAAAGGACCGCATCAGATGGGTAGGAGAGGTAGAGGGTTGATCTCACCAAAAACCCCACCTCTGGGGCAGAGACCCACACTCAGGAGCGACCTCACAAATACGGAGCATCTCCTGAGGAGCAAGGGATCCATCCCCCACATCAGGCATCCTAACCCTTGGGACCTACACCAGAGAGATGAGCTGCAAAAAATCCCTGGCTTTGAAAATCAACAGGGCTTACGTCTAAGAGAAGCATGGGTTGTAGGGAATGGGAAGTCCACGCTTAAAGGGTCTGCAAGCCAACTCATCAGATCTAGCTCATATGTGAAGAAGATTAATTAGTTAATCTTAGAGTGCCTGCCAGGTTCGCCCCAACCCCAGGCTCCCCCACAGCCCTCGCAACACAGCAGAAATGCACAATCCACACAGGGGATACTCCTTGAGTGTCTCTCTCTGGTGGCCTCGGGGTACTGGGTATCCGGGCCCTATGCAACTGAAACAACTGGAGGGATAGTTCTTGAAAGGCTCCCACACGCCAAGGCATGGCACAGACAGCTGACTGACACATACCCCCTGTCTTCCTGGGAAAAAGGCTTATTCACTTGTCCTAAGAGGCAGCTTCAGGCTTACCACACATCTAGAGGTTGTATAGGAGCTCTCGGGGACTCTAGACCAGGGGACATCATCTTGGCACTTTCCCTTGGCCTCGCTACAGCTCACTGGTATTTCCCAGAAAGAAGGCTCCAAGCTCCCACCTGGAGCCCCAATTTTTTGCAACTGTCACCAAGAGACACCTCCAAATAGCCTGCTCTGGAAGCCAGCCGGGATTACAGTTATGGTCTCCCAGGACTGTATATGTTTGCATACTTTAAAAGCTGCTGTCAGAGGGTCTGACTTCCAATCAGCCCGAAACTAGGAGCTGTCTGCCTCTGATGGGCTTAAATGCAAGTCTCCATCGGTAGAGGAACGGATAAAGATGTGGTGTGTGTATGAGAAATACTGCTCTGCCATAAAAAGAAGGAAATCTTGCCACTTACAACAAATGGATGAATCTAGAAGATATTATGCTAAGTGAAGGAAGTCAGACAGATAAGTGATTTCCCTTATACGTGCAATCCAAGAACCCAAAACAAATGAACGAACAAAACAAAATTCATAGGTACAGAGCATGGATCGGTGGCTATCAGAGAATAAGAAGGTTGGGGGGTGGGCGAAATGAATACAGGGGTATATGGTGGTGGTTGGTAACCAGACTTACCACTTTGTAGTGTATACAAAGACGGAATTATTATGTTGTACACCTGAAACGGGTGTAATGTTGTATACTAATTTTACCTTGATCATAAAGAGTAGATAAAAATAAATTTTTCTTTGGAGCAATAAAGCCCTAGACTCAAGGAAATACTGATACAAGTCAAGCCAGAATATAAAAGGTACATCGATTTTCACATTTGGTAAACTTTCATTATGTAAATCTAATTACGAAAAATTTCACACATAAACAAGAGTAGAAGGACTTTTGATATAGTGGGTTTCTGAATCTCCTCACCAGACTCAACAATTATCAAGACTTGTCATCATTTCTTCCCTTTTCTCTTTCTTCCTTCCTTGCTTGCTCTCCTTCCTTCTTTACCTGGTAAAGAATTTTAAAATAAATTTTAACCTTCATGTCATTTCACCTCTATGTAGTTAGCATACCTCTCTTTATTTCTCTCTCTCTCTCTTTTTTTTGTTTTTAATTTTTTTCAATGTTTTTTATTTATTTTTGGGACAGAGAGAGACAGAGCATGAACGGGGGAGGGGCAGAGAGAGAGGGAGACACAGAATCGGAAACAGGCTCCAGGCTCTGAGCCATCAGCCCAGAGCCTGACGCGGGGCTCGAACTCACGGACCGCGAGATCGTGACCTGGCTGAAGTCGGACGTTTAACGGACTGCGCCACCCAGGCGCCCTCTCTCTTTTTTTTTTTTAATTTGAGAAAGAGAGAGATAGTGGGGAAGGAGCAGAGGGAGAGGGAAAGAGAATCTTAAGCAGGCTCCACATTCAGTAGGAAGCCCTACACGGGGCTCAATCCCATGACCCTGGGATCATGACCGGAACCGAAATCAAGAGTCAGATGCTTACCTGACTGAGCCACCCAGGGGCCCCAGCACATATCTCTTTAACAAAAGAGAGAAGGAAGGAATGGAAGGAGGAAGGGAGGGAAAAGGGAAAGGGAAGGAAAACAGACATTTTCTCGCATAACGACCATGTCATTATCACACGTAAAAAATTAAAAATAATTTATTGGTGCCATGTAGCACCAATTCCATATTCAGATTTCACTGAGTATCTCAGCTTGTGTCCTGTCACTTGGCCTGCATGAATCAGGATGCCAACAAGACTCCTATGTTCCTTGGCTGATAGTCTCTTAAGTCTTTTTTAGAGTTGTCCCTTGTTTGTTTGTTTATTTGTTTATGTTACTGACTCTTTGAAGATCAGCCAGGTCTGTTGTCTTATACATATCTCTCTCCCTGGATCCACCTGTTCATTTTTTCTTGTAGCTCTATCTGTATTTCCTATAAATTGTAGTTCACTCAAAAGAATCCATTAGATTCAGGGTCAACTCTGGGTTTTCGGTGTTTTGACTTTTTTTACAAGAATATTTCCAAAAACAAACAAACAAAGAATATTTCCCAAGCTGTGTACTCCCTCTTGCATCACATTCAGAGGTACCTACTGTCCAGCTCTCCCATCCTTGGTGATGTTCAGATGGTGACATCCTGCTCTTTCCAATGTAAAAAAGTCTACCAAAGTCATTCATTGATTTCCTCATTGACAATCTGTGCCTGAATTGGATACTTCATTATAGGTCACAAAACAGTGACTTTCTAATTATGTTGTTGCAACTACATAACAAACTACCCCCAAACTTAATGGCTTCAGACAATAATCATTTTATTTGCTCACAATTCCACGTGTAATGGTTTGGGCACTTTTTCCTGATCTTCCGTGCAGCCTCTCCTTTCACGTGGCTAGCTTCGGCTTCCTTATGGCACAGTGGTCTCCGGGTTGTCTTATGAGACGACTGGCTTTGAAGAGCGTGTGTTCCACGTGATAAAGCCAGAAGTTGCAGGTCTCCGAAGACCCAGCCTTGGAAGACACGTAGCCTGACTTCCAACTCATTCCATTGGTCAGAAGAAGCCATAAGACCAGCCTAGATCAAAATGATCGGGAAGAGACTCCAGCTCTTGCTGGGGCGGACACAGCTCACCCTAGGAAAGGGGATAGGAGATGTCATTGGGGCCATCTTTGGAAGCACAATCAATCACAATTATGGCTTGATGGATCACGTGGTGACAGCCTGATCTTTCCACCATGAAGTTCCCATCACACTTTCATCTAATGGTCTCCTTCATTGATGACCTGTGTTTGCGTGAGATCATACACTACACGCCGTAAAAAGCCGCCATTCTAATTGAGTTGAATTCTCCACATTTGGTGTAGAGACTTTTCTTTCATCAACTAGGGCTGCCGCATTTGTACACAAAAAATAGGATAAATGTTTGATTCTTTTTCTTTAGTTGCCCGCTGTCAAAGGACGTGATATCTCAGTTACCTAGAATGGCCACTAACGAATTGTTCTGTTTTGTTTTGTATGTACGTGTGCATTGTTTTGTTTTGTTTTTAGCCACTTGCTGTTGGGATCACTGAGAGTTCGCATTTTTCGTATTTCATGTACTTTAATTAATTAGCTATCATTTTTTGATGCTCAAATTCATTCTACTGTGCATTAGATCACTCTAGCTTATTTTCTACCCCTTGCAAGTCTGTACCCTTAAACACCATCAATTTTGGCTCTCCACCCCCCTGCTCCGTGATTTTCTTTTGGTTGAGTAAATACTGAAATATTCAGTTCACATTACAAGTGTTTTGCTTATCTCCTTTGATTTTACACTCGTATGTCCTTTCTCTTACTCTGAAAATACTGGCTCCAAATTAGTTATCATACAAAATATGTAAAATAAGCACAAAGTAATATTACCAATATTACTACTAACAGTGAAATTACTGAATGGAGGTGAACATTGTTTTGCAGCTCTATTGACCCTCTAAAATATTCCACCACGGATGCACAGGCTAAATGATGTCTTCTAAACTTACTTGAAATAATTCTTTTCTCTGTGTGATAATGTCACCAAACTGCGACAGAGTGGGTTCATTCATTTCAGTGGGTCTGGAAGTTTAAATTGTGTATTGTTTTCAATTTGCAAAATGTTGACATGATTCAGAGAAATCTCCTTTCCCTCTTGTCTCCTTCAGGTAACGATTTGTATTTATTTTTGGTGTATCTCTCTAGTCTCTTTTTGAAAATAACCATTAGCAAATTGGTAAAGATATTTATATTGCTTCTTTTATGCAAGTGGTTTGTGTTCTGTATTTTGCTGCTTTCTCTCCATGTATGGAGATCTTTCTCATTCCTATGTTTTGAACCATACAGGGTTTCTTTGTAAATTGGATGCTTTGTTGTTTAGTCCCACAGTCCCAGATTAATGGAGACACCTGGGTTGTTTGCAATCTTTTGCTAAGACTAATACTGTTGCAATGAACAATTTTATGCATACTCCTTACTGTATTTTTGGCGTGCATCTATGGGATAGCTTCCTAGAAGTGAGATTTCTGGACCAAAGGGTAAATCATGTGTAATTTTTCTAAATGTGGCCTAATTCCTCTCTCTAGATGAGGGGAATTTTATTTCTTCACCAGCAATATATGATAGGGTCCATTTGCTCACAGTCTTACCTGCAAATCATACTAATTTCCTTTTTTCTGTCAACTGCCTGCTTCTATCTTTTGCCCATTTTGCCACCAGATTATTCGTCTCAAATTTCCGAAGCTCCTTATTGTCAAAGGCATTTTCTGTTTATCGCATACGTTGGCCGGTGTTTTCTTTGGAACGTGTGTATGGTAGGTTCTGCCCCCATTGGTTTCTGAGATGACCTCTGACGTTTTGAGGATGTCCTATGGTAAGGGGCCTCGTCAGGACAAGCCTGCACGCCAGCAAGATTCTGTGGAGAAGGCAGAGAAGCTGCTACTTAGACTCACTTAAGCTATTCAATTGATAAGGGATTCAGCCCCGGGCCTCCTGTGTCTCTACTTCATAAGCCAATCCACCCCGAAGTGTACGGCCAAAGGAGGGCCAGGCCTCATCCCTTTGCCTTAGGTGCAGTGGAAACTTCTATCCTCAGGGAGCCCTCTGGTCATGGGGCTTCTTCAGAGACCTTCAGAAGCAGGCTGGGGACTTGACAGGGTGACCTGGTTCCCACCTACTGCTACCCATCTCACATGGGAGCGGTGGCTGTGGTTTCCAACAAGGGAAATACTACATTCCTCTCACGGGGGCATTTCCCTGCCTGTATCCGAGGGAAGAACCATGCTCTTCTGATTTAATGAGGACTCAGCTGGAGTGTGCGACGTTTATGCCATGAGGCCTCAGAAAAATGGTTCCCAGGGACTTCATTATGTTATGCCCAGGATAACCAACACAGGATGACAAGTTCTTGGTGACTAACTTACTCTCAGGCCCCAATGACTGGTAAGAGTGGGGACCTGAGACAGTGGGCAGAAGGTGGCTGTTGGGTTTTGTTTCATAGGGAAACCAGATGGTGTAGTCATGGGATCCAAAGTCCAATGTGGCTTAGCAAGTCATTTCACCGTAAGGCAGAGAAGGAAGTATGAAGATAGCATTTGGTTACATCATAATCTTGTCCATTCCCAGCCCGGATTGCAAGCCCACAATTCAAGCATAGTAAAATAATTACATAAGACATAGTTTTATGCCATGCTTTAAAATTTGCAACGTCCTTTCCCATGGTAGGCTCACAGCAAGTGTGAGGGAAAGCGTGTTTAAAGACCGCACTGGAAAGACCAGAAATCCTGAGCTCAATGAGGTTAACTTGGTCAAGGGCACACAGAAAGTGAAGGGGGAGCGGGACTTGAACTCCACTGGGGCCCAACCTCAGGCAACAACCATGCACATTCAGACAGGACGCCGGGCTTAGAAGGGGCCGTGCTTGGTTCAACATTCTGTTGCTGCCGTTTCACAGTTCTTAACTTTTGTACAAAAGGCTCTATATTTTATTTTGTCCAGAATCCTGGGAACGATAGAGCCAGGCCTTCCCAGATTCTATTTTTTTTCTCCTAAGAATTAAAATATTAAATCAAACTCACTGAAACAAGATTTCTCGTTTTCTTTTTGTTTCCAATAGAACTGATAATTTAGGCTTTGTGTAAGGACAATGGCAGATTATTAAAGATCCTAACATCCACCAGATAAAACTCTGCTGCTTCACTGGATTCAGTCGCCAGCACTAGGCCATGAGCAGATAGGTACCTGGTGACCACTTCGGATAACATTTTTTTGGTGCCTAAAACACACGAAATAACTGCTTTATCATTTGAATCAGAACAAACATCTTCTAAACAAACATAGCACAAAGATTTGTGGAGGGAAGGAAGGAAGGAAGGAAGGAAGGAAGGAAGGAAGGAAGGAAGGAAGGAAGGAGAAAGGAGGAAGAAAGGGAGGGAAGGAGGGAGGGAGGGAGGGAGGGAGGAAGAAAGGAGGAAGAAAGGAAGGAAGGAAGGGAGGGAGGGAGGAAGGAAGAAGAAAAATGATTATTTTTGTGGAATTTTATTACACTGAATATTGATTCAGTATAGGACGATAATGTGAAACTCCAAAATCCTTTTTTAAAAAGATATATATATGGGGCACCTGGGTGGCTAAGTCGGCTGAGCATCCGACTTAGGCTCAGGTCACGATCTCACGCTTCCTGAGTTCGAGCTCCGCGTCGGGGCTCTGGGCTGACAGCCCAGAGCCTGGAGCCTGCTTCAGATTCTGTGTCTCCCTCTCTCTCTGTCCTTCCCCTGCTCACGCTCTGTCTCTCCCTCTCTCTCAAAAATAAATAAACATTAAGAAAATTTAAAATATATATTTATGAAAGCTCTGTTTGTGTGAATAAGACTTAATCGGCAATCCCCTAGTGAGCTGGGAGCCTTCTTGCCGCTTTCAAAAATACCTGATGTGACAATAAGACCCATAGAGGTGTCATTTATGGTCACTCTAGGATCACGAAAGCCTTCCATTTGAAATGTGTATTTAATTTTTTTACTAAAATGTCCATAGGTTTCTATCTGACATATGAGAATTCACGGTGATTAATTTAAATCACGTTAGATGGCAAGAAAAGGGAAAATGAGCAGTGATAGCTAAAGATGAAGAAAGCCCGATCGATGTCTATCTGCTTACTCAAAATGCATTTTGTAGGGACCCCCTTATTTTCTGGATCCCTTGCTAAGCACTGGGCTTCAAAGAGAAATAATACAAATATAAAACATTTCCTGGTAAATATAATTACATGGGCCCTAATTACTTATGGAATATAAAAGATTCATTTTGTTCTTTACTGTCATGGGCAATCTGTTAAAATGCTGCATAAACTAACATCCATTAGTTGGAATAGCATGATGGCCAGTTCAACCAGTTTCTTAAACAAGTCGATTAGAGAAGATCTTTGAGATATCCAATTTGATTTATTATTCACTTGGGAATTAACACAGAACGGATCTTGATATAAATTCCTCTGTAGGTTTTATGATATTGACATTTCGGTGGATAGATAATATATAGAACCCCTGGGTATATTACTATCAAGGTTGCTATTGATTCTATCAGCAGCATTATCCTGCAATTTTCCCTCATAACTATTTATGCAACTCTCTGTGATTTGTAAGTCAGCTGTAATCATTTTCTGTGGCTGCTGCAATTTTCTTTCCATGGGGTAGACCTGGGCTACGGACTGAAACAAGGCTTAATTTGAAGCCAAAAGATTTGGGGTTGAGTTTTAGGATAATGGAGAGGAGATCAAAGAAGTTTTAGAGTTGGCGTTAATTGTTAAGGATGAGAAGGAAACATTAGTCTTTTATTTTATTAGTTTTGTGAGGTGGATCAGAGATAAGTAGGGGCAAAGTGGGAGAACACAGATAAAATCAGAGACGTTTCCATAAGGGCGGCACGGGAGGAAATTAGCAGGAACCTGATGCTTGAACAAAGTTGCCTCTACTTTTCCTCGATCCGGGTCCCTGCTGGCTCCTCTGAGTGCCCCTCAGGCCAGAACACGGTGACAGGAGCAAGGGGGTGGGGGCGCGGAGGGCAGTGGGTTTTCTTTAACCGAAGGATGGCAACATCAAGGTGATTACACAAAACGTGCTTGTTTACCCTTCTCTGTTCACGGTGAGGAAGAAGCGAAGGCAGGTGGACAGATACCCAGACGCTTGCATCCAGGCACATCATCAATGTTAGAAGTGCCTTCGCAACTCCAAGTAGATATCTGGGCCTTCTTGAGAAAGCTCTGGGGAATTTGGAAATCTACTCTGATTAGGTCGTCGGGAACGAGGATAACTAGCCCAGAACTGGAACCCGGTCTCCAAAATAACCCGTTCTCGGTCACAGGACCCTAAGGCAGCGTATTTCAGGGAAAGGAAACGTGCGGTCCCGTGCGCAGCAGCTCAGCATACCTGCAGCATTGGCCTGATCTTCCGCGGGCTGAAATTGTCCCCCAGCGGGAGCCCCCCTCCTCCCCTCCCCCCCCCCCACCTTGGAACAGCCCCCGTTCCTCGATCAGGATCTATCCGGGTCAGGGCCCTTACACGCCTGGCCTCTTTATATCGTGATTCAGCAGAGAGACTCTCTGGCCAAGCCTTGCGGGCGATGTTCTTTCCCTTCTTTCCCCTCCGCGATACTACTTTGCACAGAGATGCAACGCAGGGCTCCCTTAACATTTGCTTTCTTAATCTAGGAAATTCACGGAGCCTCTCGCCTTGTAATACACAGTCTGTCTCATTCATAAAGTCTTGTCCTGGAAAATGCCTCATTCATTCCTGCAGAAGACCCACAGTTGGGAGAGCAAGGGCATTCAAAACCTTGGGAGGTGGAAGACAATAGTGGAGTGCTTGGCAGCAGCCTCTGGGCTGCTTTAGCAACGCGCACCGACGCCAGGGAGAGGATAAAACGCTGCAGTTGTTTACTTGTCTCTCCGGAGCAAAAGAGTCTCTCCGCCTCTACTCTAGATGCCAAATCCTCAGGACCTGAGCAAGGAAATGATGAGTCTCGTCGCGGATTGGCATGAAGTCATGTACTCCAAAACAGCAAGGCATTTTGCTTGAAAGCGTTTGTTGTTAAAAGAGAAAACGTGAATTGTGGGACCCCTTTGTCAATCAGGGGTGAGCTGGCTTCCTCTCCCGCTGGACGCTGCCCAGAGTGCCCACCGCACTCCCCCGCGCCCGGCCGGGGAGCCAGGCTGGCCCTCTCTCCTTTGCCACCAAACGCATGTGCTTCCGTTTCCGATTGCAAGCACAGGCAACTTAAATCTTTCCAACGTTACCCACATTAGTAATTGCGAAATAATAAACATGACAAAATTCAGATTAATAGAGCATCCAGTGCCGCTCCTTTTTGCCGAGAGAGCCCTCCGGAATCCTAAGCATAATAGGGCTGTGTTTATTCCTCCACCAGCAGCATAATGTGACTGATTTACAAGAGTTTAACTCAAGTGTTAATCTGACAGTGACGGAGAGCTCCTTACTGGCACTGTCACTTACACTATCATATTAGTTGCGTCCTCTATTAAAGCAGTGTGGTCGATAATTGGAATGCTTTTATGTCTAGTGGTTCTGACAAGCCTCTCTTCAAGTCACATATGGGCGGTCTAGCTCGCCGCTCAGACCAACAGTGGCAAATAATTTAAGCTGAGAAAGTATTGTTCTGCTCGTATTGTGGAGCAAGGGCAGTTCAAGGAAAGTGGGACTGTGTGCATGGCTACCTGCTGGTGTGTAGTAAAATAAGATGGACATGATACCGGGTTGGGAGTACAATTAAATCTATTTTGCACCAATGTGTTGCTGGACAGATGAGTTTCCACATGGCAGAGCTTTATGATCTTTAAGGTAGACTGAACTAATAGATTGGTGTGGAACGCACTGAAGTTACCAAGGATGAGAAAGCAGGCAGTAGTACATTTGAACTACAGGTTTCTCATATGCTCCACGTCATGCTGAGTTTTTATAGCTCCTGGCTTTCAAAAAGCCTGTTTCAAAGAGGTTTGCGCTAGACTGGGCATGCAGTTTTGCTCTGCAGATATTGTCGCTACCGATTTAGTGGAATGCAATTAGGAAGCCTAAATTAAGTGGTAATGGAGAACCAGCTCTTGAAACTAGGGTTTCCACGGCAACCACTGCTTACAATACAGCCTTCAGTTAGTTTTCCCACTTTATCTGCAAAATGCACAATTGAGCTTTAAAACAGCTCGGCGCTGAAAAACGCACTGTAAACAACTGTTTGCAATGAGAGTTTTACACTGTCTTTAAATACAACAAACTATCACATAAAATTTACTTGTCCGCACTAATAAAGCAAAATCTGAGTTGCCAATCAGCGAGTGATCTTAAAATTTATTAGCCCTTTCCCATTTGGGGGTTTTATTTTTAAGGGAAGATGTCACGAGTCATTAGGTCTCTTAACTTTGGTCATTCTTGCTCTATTTTCAGCTCCCCTGACGATCTGTACATCCTACCAGTCCCTTGACGAAATGCATTTTTCATTTCAGTAAACACAGAGTTGTCTTGGATAAACACACAGTGCGCTCCTTTTGAAGGTTCTTTTCAGATTTTGGTAACACTTCGCAGACGATTCTTTTATTTCCTCTTTGTAGCATGTCATAGACTTGCAAGACTTTCATATTTACTTATTTGTATTTATCCTCTTTCCAGATTACTACCCCTTTGAGTCTTTGAAAGCTCACGTCCCATTTCTCTGCGCGTTCAGTGGTAAACCCACTGGGAACTTTTGTGGCAGACAAGATGAGACAGAGTTCAAAGACGATATCGAAATAGGTATGTTTTTAAACACACGGTTGTTTCAAGATAACCATGGAGAATTTGTACTTGTGCAAAATGCATTTTCTTTCGTGGCAGGGAATCCATATTTTCTTATTACCAAATTCTCACTTTTGTTTAGGTGCGTCAGACACACACACGTGTCAGCGGCACGTGGGGATGCATTTTTTTAGTGGGGAAAAAAATCAAATTGGGTTCTGCAAAGAGGAGTAGAGGAAGGAATCAAATTTGGGGTCTTGGAGCTATAACACTCTGTTTAATTGCCAGTCTTAACGGGATGAGCACTGGAACATGTCTGGACAGATTCAGGCAGCTGGTAAAAACTCATGAAATCCTCTGCAGCACAGAAGGTAGCATTTCCCTGCGGTTTGTGCTCTCTCAAGGTTGTCGTATTATACGTGTGCCATTTTCACTGTGAGAACGTGCAGCGAGAGGGGCAGAAAGCATGTGTGTGTCATTACAGTACCTACCACTTACGTGGCTTTCGGTGACAGACCTGGAGTCTAATGTCAGCGGTCCTGTCTGCGTCTCCATTGGATGTGTTCGCCGTGCACTGGGTATCCCAGGTGGGGACTGCGCCCTTCCCAGTAAAGCCTGTCCCTTCAGCAGTGTGGCCTGGCTCTTTGAATTCCAATTTATTGCCAAGTCTCCAGTTTCGACCTAAAGCAGGTTTAGGTGGAGCTGGTGCTTTACAGAAAACCATTTTTCTCACTGCTCAATGATACTGTCAAAGTGGCTTCTACCATTTTTCACATTTTGAGAATATAAATATTGAAGAAAACCAAAGAATCACATGCAAAAATGTTGCTTGTTATTTTAACAAGGCTCACGGTGTCTTGAAAAGGGTCTTTGTGGCATAGGTTGACGTTGCCGTAAACTCCGCCAAAGCTTTGTTGTAGCTCTTTGTTATAAAAATATGTCTGCCAACTTATATCTTTAAGAATTTCAACTTGGAGCAATTATATCCATCCTTTCATTCAGTGATTGATAAACTTGAGAGACATTATCCAATCGCATCCCGACTACTGATGAGACACGCAGTTTCTTTTTCCCATGCCTCAAAATAAAATATTAATTCAGTGGGTTCTAAATTTAAATCATCTGTGGGAAGAAGCCTGGAGTAGTAATGCGCTCACAACTTTTGGTCAGCATCTCATTTCAACATTGCTGGCATTTCCTCCAAAAGACAGAAGGACACGCTGAAATTAACCTGCTCTGGAAATCATGTGTGTGTTGATGTGTATGCATTCAATTCCATTTGACAAATCTTTGCAGCAAAGAGAAGGTTCTAGTGTGAGGCCAAACCTTAGCGTATATCCAAACTACATCTTTTGAAAGCTCTACTTTTAGAATAAATACGTGTTCCTTGATTTGCCCTCTCCAGGCAGCGGATTCGAATTCAGACACCTGATACTTTGGAGGCCGTATCACAGGAAAGGCCACGAAAGGTCAGAGACAGGTCCCGTGGCGCTTTGCTGTGGAATTCTCCTCCCAGTTGTACAAAGAACTCCACACACCAGGTGGTCAGTGTTCCAAGGACCACCAGGGACAGATTCTCTACCGAGAGCCTACCTCGGTCCTCATGCCTCTCCCTCCTTGCACAGAATAGTGACCACACCACCCACCTCCCGCCTGGTTCTGCCCTCCATAAGCCATGCCCCCCCAAAACAGAAATACATCACCACCGACTTCTTATAAACTTACAATTACCCCTCACTCTTTTAATTTCCTTCTTTTTCTACTTAAACTTTAATTTCAGGTATCTTCTGTATGTCACAGAAGTCACGTTCCAAGTAGAATTAAAAGAAAATTAACGTGGGGCATGGGATGGACGTTTCTTGCCTTATTCTCCATCTTAATAACTCAAAGTCAACCTGAATAATAGGAATATTATTAACCCAGCTCCATTTTCGACTTTAAGTCACAACTTACATTTTGGTTCTGATTGGTGTTATTTTAATTGCCGTAATGAATATTCCATGTTTCATTATGAAGGCAGCATGTACAAAATGGCTCTGGGGAAGTTCTTTTGGATCTTTGTGGTTCATTTCCGTTTTGAGGATTAACTGCATGTTTTATCTTTTAAGGAATATGTAAGTGTGGAATTCCTTTCTCAGAGAAACTGTGGTTAAAGTATTGTGTCAAATTGTTGTATTTCATTCCGTCTCCAGTGGGGGGGAAGGGGGAGGCAGGGTGGGGGGGGGGAGGGAGAGGGGAGAATCCCCAGGTGGATGTGTGTTTTTTTCTTAAGCGATGTTAGTTTTAAACACGCAAAGAGCCCAGAGGTTAAAGGGGATTAAGATACTGTCTGCTCTGCCATGAACTTTAGAAATTGAAATAAATATGGTCGGTAAGAGATGATCTTTGTTTTGATTACACGGAAATGCCTTTGTGATTCTTTTCTTTCAGGTGAAATAAACATCTTTGAAATAAACACAGTAAATATGTTTCTAAGCACAGCGCATTGTGCTTGTAATGAGCTCGCCCCCTTTATGAAGTGGCAGGCATCAGTTTGTATCTAATTACCTCTGAGCAGTTTGCTGCTTTCCTATTTTTGTGAAAAGTCTCACAATACATCTTTACAACCATAAAGACACTCATTTACTTATACTGAGGGCTTTATGGGCACCTTGCCTTCTTTTTATTTGAGGGGGGAAATTAGAGGTGAGCGTCTTTACGGATCTCCCTTTAAACCCAGCAATCTGTGCACACGGGAGAATCAATGCCTGATAGGCTGGCTGATATTCTGTAATAAATTCTTGCGTTTATAGACTTTTCCTTGACTAGGTAGCTGGTAATGCCACAGAAATTGATTATTTGTGATGTTCTTATCACTGCTTAAAATATCTAATTACTTTTCCTGCACAGATTTGGATTTGGCCTGCTGGGTGCTTGGTGACTAATGAAGGAAGCCCCTTCACTGGACAGACGGTCCCGGGGTACAAGGTGGTGTCGATAACAAACCTGATGTGAATGAATTGTGTCAAATTTGAATTCTATAGAATTTAAGGTCTCAGAAATGAAGACACAACTGAGTTGCCTGGGCTTCAAAAGTTCCTTTTAATGAAGTCTCCAGAACCTGTAGAAAGTGCTTTAGTTTCTACTTTGTTTTCTTTTATTTTATATTGCTTTCTACTTTGTGCTTTCTTTCACTTGACATTGTTTTACTTAAAATATGAGGACATTTATAAATCTGTTTTCCATAGATATAGCATACCCTATAATTTTTATTTTGATTAGCATATGGGAACATGTGACTTGGAAGTCTATAGATAATGTTAAATGCTAAACATACAGATTAATACAATTAAAAACTAAATTAAAATAAAAAACTAAACAGTAGATGCAAGGGACTTACCTTCCAGGAAAAAAAACAAAGAGCATAATTCTAGAGCAATAATCTCATAGTAGCTATACTTAACTCTATGCATGCAATTATCTAACTTAACAGTTCTGGATATTACTTGGTCTCCTGATTAAATAAAGATATATCAATTCATAACTAAATACTATTTTAATATTGTTTAGTGCCTGTAGACAAGTCTTATAGTTAGAGAGAAGCATATGCTAGATATATATTGGACACACCAATATTCTAAGTCTGTGGCCGAACAATAGGTACTTTGACATGGGTCATAACTTTGACTTTGACTTATAATGTCCTAAAAATTTGCAGTTGAGTCAAACAAATGGTGCTTCTGTCCTAATTGGAAATAGCTCCCTTGATCTCTTGACCTGAGCACATCCGCCTTTGGTAAGCTCAGGTGGAAATTTTGTTCTTGCTAAAAACTACGTAGACAAATTCCTTAGGTGAGTTTTCCTAAAATGCTATGCTAAGTGTGTTTTGGGTAAGCCAGTTTTGTCTTCGTCAAAATACTAAGTCTGCATGCGTCCATATGTCCCTCTCATGGGGCCATGTCATATGGATGCATCCTACTTTTCCAGAGCATGGTAGTCTCTAAAACTACAGTTTCTTTGCATATGGTCAACACTTGGTAAGTATTCTTTGCACTTAACTTAAAGGAATTGAATCAAAGAAGCTTAATAATAATCAGTTGACATAATATGCTATCTCACAATACTTTTGTTCAAGCGTTGTGACTCTTAGTGACTAGACCATACTGTAAACCCTTTGAGAGCAGGAATTCTGTCTTATTTATCTTAATATCACTAAAATTGAAATGAGCATCTAATGTGATGGTGTTGGGTGGGACTTTGGAGGATGTATGCATGGGTGCAAGAAGCATGTGTGGGCTCACTACTTGTCTGGTCGGTACCAGGAGCAGAATGGGAAAGCACTCATTAAGCTAGACCATTGCATTAACAAGATGGAACTATGATAAACCGAGAATGAATAATTTTAAGAAGTAAGTCTAATTTTTGGACAGCCCCATGGAAACCAAATGCCATTTGTTAAAAAACATGTTTCAGCTCTGGAAGCAAATAGGGCAAGTTCAAACCCTCACTCCAGAGCATTCCAACCTTGTGATCCAGGGAAAGCTACTCACCCTTTCAAATCTTCTGTCCTCTCCTCCTAAGTGAGGAAAATAAAATTCTCCTTAGGCTTGAATATAAAGACTCAATAAGATTCATTGTGGACAGTTCTCAGAAGATTATAAACTCACATACGGTTTCATTTTTTTTCTCCTCTCCTGATTTCTGGTGATCGTAATCTCTGATTTTTATGCTGAGAAATCAGACTTCATTAAAGTGTTTCCTTGTAATTTGTAATAAATTCTCAGCCTTTTGTCTTTTTCAATTGTTGGGTTTAATTATTCTTCCAGGATTATTTTTTGTCTGACTGGTTTTCCTTCCCTTCTGTTTCTGTTAGTTCGTCTCCACAGTGAAAGAACCTAACCCTTAGCATCTGGTAACAACCTAGGAATCTGGATAACTTTTATGATACAACCGACAACATATTTTTGTTTATTACACATCTTCGTGTCATTTGGGAGAATGCAATTCTGATTTTTGCATCAAACCTTTTTGAAATATTTCATTTTTTCCCCGGGGTCTTCCTTTACAGTGTCAACCCCAACGTCTGATAAATTGCTTACAAAAAGTATGAGGCACCAAATTTTTGCTTGGTTCTCAGAAATCTTTTAGGACAGCGGGGATCCTTGTCTCTCTAGAACAGTGCCTGACAACAATTGGCACTCACTAAACCCATGTGGAATGACAGCTTGTTGAATATAAAGGCAGCTATGATACCATTTTTAAATTAAATAAATAAAATCATCTGTTAATTTGTTGTGAAATTTGTATGTTCAACATGTAGCCATGAACGAAACTTAAATCTCAAGTGACCAAATGTCACGGAGAAACCAAAACAGGAAGAGTATCAATTCATTTGGATATATAAAAAGCACTGAGGTAATCATAACTATATACTGATACAGACCACGAAATTAATGGAAAATGTGAGGTGTTATCTACATGTTGCATGATAAGAATAGCAAAGAGTTGGGGCACCTGGGTGTCTCAGTCAGTTAAGCACCCACCTCTTGATCTCGACTCAGGTCATGATCTCACAGTTCGTGAGTTCGAGCCCAGCATCGGGCTCCACGCTGACAGAGAAGGGCCTGATTGGGATTCTCTGTCTCCCTTTCTCTCTATCCCTCCCCCACTCATGCACTCTCTTTCTCTCTCTAAATAAATAAATAAATAAATAGACAAAGAAATGAATAAACTTTAAAAATAAAGAAGAATATCACAGAATTATACAAGCTCAATGCTTTAGAAATATTAACTCATTGGGGTGCCTGGGTGGCTCAGTCTGTTGAGCGTCTGACTTCGGCTCAGGTCATGATCTCGTGGTTGGTGAGTTTGAGCCCCGTTTGGGCTCTGTGCTGAGAGCTCAGAGCCTGGAACCTGCTTCAGATTCTGTGTCTCCCTCTCTCTCTGCCCCTCCCCCACTTGTGCTCTGTCTTTCTCTCTCTCTCTCTCTCAAAAATGAATACACATTAAAAAAATTTAAAGAAATATTAACTCATTCAATCCATGTTACAGCCCTGATTTCACTGTCTCATTGCACCAGTGAGAAAACTGAGAGAAAGAGAGATCCAGTAACTTGTCCAAGGAAGGAGGGGGGCCAGGCTTCGAAATTTTCAGCCAGGCTCCATGTTGTAAGCTTTAAACCATGGTACCTTGTGGCCGAATAGTTATAATAGCCATGAATTTTTGTGCTTAGTTTCCATACCTCACTTTTTTAAGTTTATTTATTTATTTTGAGAGAGACAGAGACAGTGCGAGTGGGGGAAGGGTAGAGAGAGGGAGACAAAGAATCCCAAGCAAGCTCCACACTGGTAGCCCAGAGCCCAACATGGGGCTCGAACTCACGAAACCACAAGATCGTGACCTGAGCCAAAACCAAGAGTCGGATAGTTAACCAACAGAGCCACCCAGGCGCCCCTCCTGTCCTCATTGTACAAGACTATCTATCGATAGACCACACCTGTATGTATTTGTGGGCTTATTCGTCCAATCTTAATAGTAAAAGTTGAGAATACTAACCCATTCACATGTTCCATCTACCTTCTCTAAACCCTCCTATCCTTCCGTCTTTGTTACTTTGATTATTCTGCCAACCTAAGACCCTCTCAGCATCTTCTTCTCTTTAATACTGCCATCAACCATGCCAAATACCTCCAAATACCTGCCCCAAAGGATCGTCTCCTTTGTAACTTAGCCCAAAGCTCACAATTCCAATATTCTTCAGAGGAACGCTGCTATATTCATTCTCCCATGTCTCTAAAATAACCTATTATTTGCAGTTGAGATTTTTTTCCATTGACATATTTAAATTTTTTTAACATTTATTTATTTTTGAGAGAGAGAGAGAGAGAGAGGGAGACGAGAAGGGGCAGAGAGAGAGGGAGACACAGAATCCAAAGCAGGCTCCCGGCTTGGAGCCATCAGCACAGAGCCCGACGCAGGGCTTGAACCCACGAACTGGGGGATCATGACCTGAGCCGAAGTCTGGCGCTCAACCGACTGAGCCACCCAGGCGCCCCTCCTTTGACTTCTTTAAACCATTCCTCCACCTCTATTGGAAACGGGGATGTCTTAAAATTAATAAAATCACTCATTAGATCGTCTTGCCCTCTTAAACCTTGTCAAAAAGTTCACATTATATATTTCATGAGCTATATAAATAAACTGCATTGATGTAGTTCAGGAAATGAAATGCTATTCTCATTTTCATAACTTTATTTGAAAGGAGACTCTATGCCATGCATCAAGATGCTTATCTTCTGATGCCATCAAATGAAAGTGACAACGTGGGTTACCAGGTAAACTCTTCGGTGCCGCCCCTGGTTTTTTTGTTCCTCCATCCATCCACCTTTCCTTTTGAAGAACTTCATCCTTTGTATGGCTAGTCCACATTCTTCCAATATAGAAACTACTTCCTTAATATTTAAGCCATGTCTAAAAATGTTCTGTTTGAAACTTCGGCTTTTCAACAAGACAATATGGTGGTTAGAAACCAGGTGTTGCCCTTTCTTCTCATTGCCAACTGGGAGAAACAACTTTCTGAGAGTTTTCATTGTGCAGAAAGAGTCCTGATTGCCTCGCAGCTAGAAGGGATCACAAAAGAGTGATATGGGCAATGTTTGGTGCCGTCTGAACCAGGAAAAGGTATTGCCCCTGTTCTCCATCAATTGAAGGTCAGAACTGAGCCTCATGCTTTAATTCTACATTGATTGCACATCCATGTGCCCGAGTCTGTGCTGGACAGAGCCTACGTGGGAAGGCAGATATGTGCACAGGTAAATAGGGTTCAAAACAATAAAGATTATGCTAGGAGCAAATGTAAAATGTTATTAGAGCCTGAGTCAGAGAGTCGCTCACACGGTTGATGAATCTTTCAGAAAGGTTTCTTGCAGGACATTTACACGACAGTTTCCAGTTGATAGACAGGTGGAAAGACATAATACCAATAAGAAAAAAAAAAAGCATGTGAAAGGCATAGAGGAATAAATATCCCGGAGTATTTAGTGAAAAGCCAGAAGCCTGATGTAGTTGGAAGCTTGAAAAGGTAGGAAGGAAGAAGAAAATAAGATGCTTTAAAGACATACATAGGTAAAGGCATTTATTTGTTCAAGCAACAAATACTTATTGAGCACATACGAGAGGCAGCCACACGGTAGGGCTATTGTAGTGAACGAGGACTTGTCCCTGGCCCTCAGGAAACTTGTGGTCTAGTGTAGAAGTCAGACTTAGAAGAAACCATTGGCCAGAGTGCTAAGCTCTGGACGGAATCGCCATGCCTCATTACTTTATGGGTTCACAGTGCAGGAAAAATCAAACCTCAAATCTTCCACACCAAAAAAAATGGACATGACCCAGCTTGCCAAATTTTTAGTGTCGTATGTCTCCCCAAGTGTGGAATTTTCTTTGCCCCTTGACAGCAGTCACAACAAAGATGGTAAAATGCCAAAAACCCAATGTAATGAGAAGTGCTCATCGTCTAAACGGCGAAAGATCCAGAAGTCTACTGGATGGCTTCAAAAGAGGTAGAATCACCATCGTCATTATCATCAGCATTAGCAGCAGCATTCTCGTCATCAAGAATCCTGGTGGTACTGGTATTTTCGTACTGAACCTTGTGCCAGGTACTTTTCTGAGAGTTTTGCTTTTCCCCTCTCATTAATCCTCAAGACAAATATTTTAGTGGTTGCGATATTTCTCCCCATGTTGCCGATGAAGAAAATGAGAATCAGAGATGAAAGGAAAATACCCACCTCTTCCAGGGATTGTTAGGTGCCGGCTCTGAGCAAATCCAAACTCAAGGGGAACCAGAACATCGCTGTGGCCCACCAGTCAAGTGAAGAGTTAGAAAGATAAGGTTTGAGATCTGCGGATCCGTCCCCTGCTTGGCGCCTCCTTCCTAAGTGTGTAGCTGGGAAAGACATGCTTGGAAACTGAGCCGTGGCATGCGGAACCAAGTGGAAATTTTTGGAACTGTATTTCCCTAACATTATCTTCACACAAAATAGTAAACCAAAAGCAATACCCCACATCACAGGTAGAATCATGGAGATAAGAACCACCAACAAAGACCTAAAAGATTCAGGATGATTCATTCTAATCCCAAGCCCATTGGACTCAATCACTTAGTGTATGCAAAAAAAAAAAAAAAAAAAGGGGTCTTGAAAATTTTTGAATTTCAAAAATTTTATCAGATTGTGATATTATGCGATATATCAGATATGTGATATTATGTGATGATGATCCTAAAAGATTCAGGATGATTCATTCTAATCCCAAGCCCATTGAACTCAATCACTTAGTGTATGCAAAAAAAAAAAAAGGGGGTCTTGAAAATTTTTGAATTTCAAAAATTTTATCAGATTGTGATATTATGCGATATATCAGATATGTGATATTATGTGATAAATGCCCTTGCTGTTCCTAAAATAATCTCATTATTGGAGCAAATCAACAGATTCTGGTAACTAGTATACATCGATGAATCTCGTGAATTTTTTTCTTTCCCAATAACCATAATTCACTAGAAGTAATTTGCTTTTGCCCAGAAAGCAAACTTTATCTCACCCTTTTATCTCACTCTGTCATAATCGATCCCACAGAAGCGTTGATCTTCTCACATTGCACAAGGCAGAATGTTGATAACGGAAACCCTAGGTTTCTTGGTGAGACACAGGAGTGCCAGAATAGGAGATAAAAATTCAAAGAGTTGGCCCTACATCAAAAGTTCAGCAGTTACAGTTGTCTGGGACATACTAGGAAAGCCTTTTCAAAGTTCAAGAGATATGGCACATCGTGAACTCTGTAAGTAATAAAGTGGCCTCTTTAAACTTCGGAGGCAATATAGACTG
This sequence comes from Lynx canadensis, assembly GCF_007474595.2. Classification (NCBI taxonomy): domain Eukaryota; kingdom Metazoa; phylum Chordata; class Mammalia; order Carnivora; family Felidae; genus Lynx; species Lynx canadensis. Next base: position 55,079,130 of record NC_044305.1, on the reverse strand, counting down.
CATTCATTGGTGTTGATTCGATCCATTTACCAAACGAACCAAAAGGACACCACCTTTTAGGGGGACCCAGGACAAGAGAAGGCTTTCCAGATGGCCCTGGTAGCTGAAAACATCTAGACCTTAAGATACAGATCAAGTTGTGTTCAAAGTGTCTGAGGCAGGGCTGGATACCGTGCAGAGCCTAAGAAGTCAATAATAATCCAAGCTCCTAAGACTCTGGAGCAAAGTTGTGTTCCCAAGAATATAATTATTCTCCTGCTGGGAAACAGATATTGGGTTACTTCTGGATTCTGGTAGACCGAATACCTGACTATAGGACAATGAGTAACCATGTGTCCTGAGTTGACCATCCAGAACTGGGTGTTATCTGAGTGACCAAGCCATAAACTCAGATGTACCCGGCACTCAAGCATGTCAAGTTCAAGCCTCATGGGGAGTTCTCTGTGGACAGTTGCCTTAAAAAGAAGGAAAAAATGGAGCCTGCTTAATGGACTGGCCTATGTGATAATACTGGTAACAGTCACGAATGGACTTTTCACACATCACCTCAGTACTCCCTGAAAGACAACAGAAAAAGAAAACCCTCTTTTTTTGGCAGAACTTCAAGTGCATCTTGTTGGTTTGTTTTTGTTTTGTTTTGTTTGCTTTGTCTAGAAAGACAAGCAGGGGTACAGATCTACACTAATTCATCAGAGTTGTGTATGCATAATGGTTTGGCCATATGGTGAAAACTTTGGGAAAACCAAGAGTGAAGGATTAGTGACAAGGAGGTTTGGAGAATAGGTGTATGAACGCATGTGTTAGAATGGACTCAGAGTGGGGTGTGAATGCTCACGAAAAGCTCTCCTCATGAAAGAGGTTCTCAGTAATCAGAGGAACAAGACAGAACCCTCTGGACATCCATCAGCCGCATTTCCAGCTCCCCCAATGCTTTCTCAATGGACTCATGAGTTAAGTAGTTAGGGTGGTAAAGATGGAGATCATCATGGATTTCTCTTCAACAAGACTGGTCTAGCTGGCCTTATAACTCAAAGTCTGGCCAGCCACCAGGTAGCAGATTAGTCATGACTGGTCCCCTTCCAAAATGGCAGGGGCTTCAACGTCTTCTCTTGCATGGAGACATACGGAAGTGGAAGCTTCCTTTGCCTCTCACCTTCCTTCTACCAACAACCCCCAGGACTTATTGAATGTGCTATGCACAGAGTATCCAACACACTGCTTCTGATTAAGGAACTGACCTTGCAGAAAAGAAAGTGAGACAATGGGCCGGCACTCAAAGGATTCACCAAGTTTAACATGCCTCATATCCCCCAGAAGCAGCCACCCTTAAAGAATGGCAGAATAGCCTACTGAAGCCTCGGTGCCACAACAACCTTGCAAAGTGAAGGTTCTGTCCTATAGTTGCACTACATGCTCTGAACCAGCAACCAGTATGTGACACGGTATCTTGCTCGCTGGAACACGTTGGTCCAGCGCGCAGGGAAAGGGAGTTGGGCTGGCATTTTGCACTTCTCCACTTACTAATGCACCCTCAACAGCACAGGGGATATAGTCAAACCTGTTGACCATTGTCAGTTGACCTGATGAGACATCCTTTCAACAGCACAGATGTGAGTGGAGGCGGTTAAGACTTACTTCTAGCAGCCTCCGGATCTTGCGACTTCCTGCCGCAGCACCGGCTGCTTTCTTCGTGACAACACAGGTAACGAAATCCCGGGGTCTAGCGGTTTCCCTGTAGGCTCAACCTAAGAACGGGTCCTCCAGCCCTCCGATTACCGCAAGCACCCAATAACTGAGAATAATTTCCTCTTCGTTGAAACTAGCTAGGTATGCTTTGGTTGCTTGGCACTGGTCAATAACTGATCGCGTGATGGGGCACGTTTGGGTAACATGTCAAAACCCCTTGAATACGTATGCTCCGTAACACAGAATGCTCTTCTAGGGAATTACCTGAAGCAAATGAACGGGCAAGAGCACAAAAATGCATATGCATAAAGGTGTCTCTTTCCAATTCAGAAATATTGAAGTTAGCCCCAATCTCTAACCAATGGTGTCTGATAAATGTACAAGAACAATCCCCATAACCAAAGTCACCCCAGAAACCTCCGAATGATATCCTACCTTTCAACAGAGAAGAAAAACCTAGAATTTAGAGTGAATGTGTGTTTCTCGAAGGAAACACAACCCAGGCATAAAGTAGCTCCGTACTTGACTTCCCATAGATGCTTATTATGTTTTCATGTACTTGGAGAAGAGGGGAAGGAATAAGGAACAGTAGAGACGACTCTAAAGTGCTTTGTATATTTTGGCAGATTTCCCACTAAGAAGCAGTATATGCATTTTTTATCATTTAAATTAGAGGAATAAAGTCAGAGCGCATGTTTCGGTCATCGTTTATCTCACTGTCGTTTATTGAATGGGCACTGTATACCATAAACATTAAGAAGACCAAGATATAAAAGACACAGGCCTGCCCTACAGAAGTTTCTATTGAGTAGGAGGGTCTCCAGTTGATGATTAATGTCAAAAGTTGGCCCTCATTACACCGGTGCTCTCTCCTGGCTCTCGCCTTTTCTTGCCCCTTTCCTGTGTCATGAGGATGCTGCCAGTGCCATGAGAAGGTGGTCACCATTCAACTGTAACGTATGACAAGTGTCTTAAATTATTTCCTTCTGCTATATTTTAGATCCAGGGATGTGGTCACAGAGAATTTTTAAATATTTTCCTGATCTTTGCTGTTTCTTTTTATAACTCTGGATTTTATTTCTACCCCGCCCCCAACTTCCACCTTATCTAACTTCAAAAGTTGGCTTCCTTGGCTGGCACAGAGCGAATGTGGGTGCAATCGGCAACGCATCATGGCCCAGTTGTTGTGCCTTGGCTCGAGAAAGTTCCTTTCAGTTGATTGACACCTCCACTGCTGTATTCCATGGCACACAATTCTCGATTTCCTGCCATGCCTGGAGCTGAGCCAAGAGACACTGAAATCCACAGATGCTTTTGATGGATAGAGGACCACTATAAATAAGCCTTTCTTCGCCTGATTGCCATGTTCAGGTATTAAAAACTTCCTGGGCCCGATGTCTTTAGTCATTGCTTCACAACCAAATTTTTTATGACATGGAGAAAAGAGCAATGTCATCGACTGTGTATTTTTGGGTTTTTAAAAATCAACACTCAACCGTCGGGATGTATCAGGGAACTCGCTAGCACAACCCTCCCCGTACTGCCCATATGAATTTGGGTGCTACGCGAAATAAAAGCATTTCCTCTACATTCGGAGCTCCCTCTTTCAAAGACAACCAATCCGTACTTGTTTTTCATACAGCCTGAGCCCTACCACATCCAAAACAGGATCCCTATGCTCAAAAAACACTCTAGCAGAGTGGAGAGGAGGAAGACACAGGTTCAAGTGGTGTATAGAATCATTACATTCTAGGCTAGATGAGCTCAAGGTAGACATGAACAAAGACAGAGATGGAGAGATAGGGAGAGAGATTGAGAAATCAATAGGGATTGGAGAGAAGAGAGAGAGAGATAAGATGTAGAGAGATAAAGAGAAGATGAAAGGTGTTCCAGGTAGAAGGGGGCAGCAACCTGAGTTGAGGGCAAACAGCATTGAAACATTTGTCACCCAAGTTCATTATGCAAAAAAACAAAAACAAATACAAAAACAAAAAACAACAACAACCAGCCAGGTGGCTGTTATTATACCTGTTCCTGTGTTCTGTCTAACACTTGTCCTAATTAATCCTCAGTAGGACACTTGCAAGCTGGCACGATTACGAGACGAAGAAAACTGAGGCTCAGAGACGTTAAGCGGGTTGGCCACGGTCAGTAACCAATAAGCGCTACAGGTGGAACCAAAGTCCGGATTGGTCCGGCTCAAAATCCTGTGCTCTTTTCCCTTCTCCCCCACTCCTTCTCCAACAGAGGCTTAATTGCCCATGCCATCAAAGCCATGGGCAGGAGGAATCCCTCTAGGCTGTGATAGCTGAAAGCAGATCCACCCTAATTTCCAGAATGGTCCACATTGGCGCACATGGTCCCACATGGTGGGACCCTGCTCACTGCCCAGGTTGTCTGAGAACAAACCTTGCAGGAAGCATGTCTTCTGACAAGGAGGCTGACTGGTTTCTAGGCCTGTCCCCTTGAGGCATGCTGGGGATATTGGGGGGGGAGGGGGAAAGGGGAGGGAGGGGCACAATAGCCATACACCAGCCTTCAGAGACACCTCTCTTCTGCCCTGTAAGAATCACCCTCACTGCATCCCCCTGGGCGCTTAAGGAAGCAAAGAAATTCATTAATTATCATCGCTGTGATTAATACTGTTGAGGCAGGTGCCGGTCGGACCCTCGACCACCACTTTGAAAACGAATCATGTTTGCCTAGAAATTCTGTGAATCTAGGGAGTTTTGTCTCTCTCCTCACAGGCATCAAGAGGGAAAATATTATTGCACAGAAGAGATATTGGCATGTTAAATCATCCCATCATTCACCCTTGAAAAGTGAGCTTTAGTCCCCACCAGAAAAAAAAAAAAAAAAAAAAAAAAGACTGCAAAACGAGAAAAACCTAACATTGATGGATTTTTTGCTTGTGGCTAGGATGGCCATAGGACTTCTCCAAACCTGGACAGTTCTAACAGTAAAAGGGGGTGGAGGGGTGTCATAGATCTTCTGCAACTGGGGTGCCTGGGTGGCTCCGTCGGTTGAGCAACTGACTTCAGCTCAGGTCGTGATCTCGCGGTTCGTGGGTTCGAGCCCCGCGTCGGGCTCTGGGCTGATGGCTCAGAGCCTGGAGCCTGCTTCGAATTCTGTGTCTCCCTCTCTCTCTGCCCCTCCCCCTCCTCGTGCTCTGTCTCTCTCATCTCTCAAAAATAAATAAACGTTTTTTTAAAAAAATAATAAATCTGCAACTCCAGGTACTAGGTTTTAAACATTGTAATACTTGTCCATCTAATAGCTTGCTTAATAATGCTATTAAGTGCATTATTTATGACCAAAAAGAGGCAGGGTAAAGAAAGAGGGGTAGGATGATATTTTGGGCCAAGATCTGCAATCACAGGGAAGTAACAGTTGATGTACAATTAGGTACATGTTAAAACGGTAGTAAGAGGCAATGATTTCTCCTCCTATTCTTTACTGCTTTTCACCTCCCGGGATCACCTCCGCCCCATTCCCACCCCCAGATAGAAAGGTTCCACCCAGGGCAGCCCTGGGCTCCACAAACCATTCACCTTCCCCTCAGTCCCAAGCCTGCATCGAATGCTGTGGAAGTTCTTCTCTCCAAGGATGAACCTGGAGGCAAGACCACCCGATTCCCAGGAGCTAGAGCGTAGTGAGCTCCTCAGTGACTTGGTGGGTTATTGCTGAAAAGTCCTTCCTCCCAAAAGGAAGCTTGCTGTGTATAAGTCATAATGCAATCTAAAAATGTGCCTAACGTAGAGAAAAATGCTTCAGCTCTTCCTAATTCAGACACACCCTGTTTTACGCGACAGGTGTGTTTCTTTAAATTTAAACAACAACAACAAAAAAGAATGAATTTTAACACACACATACACACACCAGCAATTTAAATTCGCTAGAGAGTTGGCTATTTAGAGGAACCCTGTTGTAAATCCTTTCACAAACTGAAGAACATTTAAGTAATTACCCTCTAATTTATGTGCTCTGTAAGGTCAACTATTTAAATGTCTGGCTTTCTTAATTCGAGGCACACCCGAGTTTTTAGAACCTCTTGAAAACTCATTACGGCTGACAAATGTATTTTTCTTTCTGTTAGCGACAACAACAACAAAAAATATTTTGGTGAAATAGGTAGAAGGTATTTATTACCTTGGCAACTGTTATAACATTCACTTATTGCAAAAAGCATTTCTGTTGAATGGATCTAGGTTTAATATGACCTAGAATCAAACTGTCTTGTATTTAAGAACATATTGTGAGCACATACATCTTAAATCCCTGTAAATTGTCTTTGATCTTTCAATTCCTGAAATTTGTTTCCAACCTAGCCATAATGTGGTGTTTATCCATGATGTCTTTTTATTTCTCTGTAAACTTGACAAAAAAAAAAAAAAAAAACCTATTAACTGGCATAAGTTAATAATAGGAATATTAGAAAATATTTGAAATATTTGGAAACGTTTGGAGTATTTGTAAATATTCTTTTTTTTTTAAATTTTTTTTCAACGTTTTTATTTATTTTTGGGACAGACAGAGACAGAGCATGAACGGGGGAGGGGCAGAGAGAGAGGGAGACACAGAATCGGAAACAGGCTCCAGGCTCCGAGCCATCAGCCCAGAGCCTGACGCGGGGCTCGAACTCACAGACCGCGAGATCGTGACCTGGCTGAAGTCGGACGCTTAACCGACTGCGCCACCCAGGCGCCCCTATTTGTAAATATTCTTAAAAATATTTCTTTTACCGGGGCTCCTGGGTGGCGCAGTCGGTTAAGCGTCCGACTTCAGCCAGGTCACGATCTCGCGGTCTGTGAGTTCGAGCCCCGCGTCAGGCTCTGGGCTGATGGCTCGGAGCCTGGAGCCTGTTTCCGATTCTGTGTCTCCCTCTCTCTCTGCCCCTCCCCCGTTCATGCTCTGTCTCTGTCTGTCCCAAAAATAAATAAAAACGTTGAAAAAAAATTTAAAAAAAAAAATATATTTCTTTTACCAGCAAGCTGCCTTTTACATGTCATGAAACCAAGATAAAAAGACTCAATGAAGGGGCATCTGGGTGGCTCAGTTGGTTAAGCGTCTGACTCTCGGTTTTAGCTCAGGTCATGATCTCACAGTTTGTGAGTTCAAGCCCCACATGCAGCCCAGAGCCTGCTTGGGATTCTCTCTCTCCCTCTCTGTCTTTCCCTCCCCTCCTCGTGCTCTCTCTCTCTCTCTCAAAATAAATAAATAAACTTAATTAAAAAAAAAAAAGATTTTTTCTCTCTCACCCCTCCCTTGCTCCACTCTGTCTCTCGCTCTAAAAGAAAAAAAAAAAAAAAAAAAAGACTCGATGAAAATTTTTCTTCTTATTGGTGACAGTATAGCTTTCCAAATCTGGTCTTTAACTGATGGAAGCAAGCGTGCGGTGGCAGAGCAGACCAGATTTTACACAGCCAAAGGGAACAAAATGCTGTCGGTGAGTTCAGCCAAGCGCTTGAAAAAAACAGAAGCACGCAACAGAAGCATACCGCTGAGTCCCGCGAGCAAGACCCCAGGTAGCCAGGGAAGTTCCAATCTCCCTTGTGACCTAGCCAAGGAGTAGAGCCACTGGCCACGTGACCAGGAGGGTCGTGAACACACCTCCAGGGACACCCACCACGTGGAGTCTGGTGTGAATGGCGCCACCTAGAGCACTGAGTAGGAACTGCCTCTCGCCTATGGGACTCAGGTCCCGGTGCAGGTAGTCTATGCCCGCCCTCTATTCTCCCCTCTCTCCAGACTCAGTTCCAGAAGGAGGATTGTTCTGACGGTCCCCCGTGTACCGTGCCATACTCAGAAAAAAGCGATGGCGACACTCAGACCACGGAAGCTCTTAACTCCTCTCCACCAACCAGCAACGACTCCGGGCCCACCAACGTCGGGACCAACTGGGGGATGTCACCCCTTCCCCGGGAAGCAGTGGGGGAACTGGAGAGCACAGTGGAGCTGTAGCTGGATAGGACAGTGCAGCTCCTGGCCCGAGCCATTCAGAGGCACGTATTTTAAAAATCTGAGTTTTGCAGGAGACCAAATTCGGCCAAAGGGCTGCCAAAAACTGGTTGACGTCAGGGAACATCAAAGACCGTTCTATAGTATATGGCACCTTCCCGGGGGGAGAGAGACAAGCACACTCAGTGCGTAGGTTGCTGCTTGGTTCTTTTTTTCTCCGTGTGATGGTAAGAAGGAGAATGGTGTCACCATCATCATCATCATCGATGCCACCGTCGTCACCATCACAGCCAATATGTCTTATTTTTAAAAATATTTATTTATTTTGAGAGAGAGAGGGAGGGAGGGAGAGAAAGAATCCCAAGCAGCCTCCATGTTGTCAGCGCAGGGCCCAAAGAAGGGTTCCATTCTACCAGCTGTGAGATCATGACCTGAGCCGAAATCCAGAGCTGGGCACCTAACCGACTGAGCCACCCAGGCGCCCCATCTTTAGAGCTCACCATCTACCAGCAGTGTTCTGGGTACTTCATGCCTTCGTTTTGACTGTACACCCCCCACCCTGGGAGCATGACTACCTCAGGCCCTCCTGTCCTCACCGCAGTCCCAGCCCGGCACGGCTCCACTGATCGGTCCCATGTGGGTCGCAAGCTCAGGTGCACCGTGACAGGTCTTCTGCTCTCTCCACCTCTTACCTCCCCTCCCGGGCTCCTCTGATGGTGCGGGTGGGCCCACAGAGTCCTGCTCAGCACTCCCACAATCCATGAAGTGCATGGCTGCTGACCACTCTGGGGTCAAAGGCATACAGCTCTGAGGCGCGTCTCGCAAGGAAGGTCCCCAGGACTGAGCAGTCAGCCGTGCACCATGGCCTCCCCAGTAATCCCCTTGATACAAGCTCTCCGCCCTTCCAGGTCTTTCTCCCCCAGCTCCCCACTCCTGTTCTCTCACACAGTAGGCTTGTCTTTGGCCTCTGCTTTGGGACCATCCAGGGTGGGATGCTTGGGAACAGGGCGGTTCTAGTAAGCAGTCACTCAGAATAACGCACCGGAGCTGGATCACTGGCCATCAGATGGCCATCAGATGGCCATCAGATGGCAATAAGTCATCGCTGGGGGTGAGTGGGGTGATCTGATTACGGTCCCTGGGACTCTCACCTGCGACTGCCTGGGAGAAGGGACAGGTGGAAGGTGCAGCACAGGTTAGCAATAGCCTGGCACTTACATGGCACGTGGCAGGGCAATGGCGACTGTAAGTATGGTGGTGGGGGTTTTGTTCATTGCTTTGGAAATCTTGAGAAAAAAGAAACAACACATGCCATTATGCGTTTGTCAAAACCCATAGAAGGTACAACACAAAGGGTGAAGCCTAATGGAAACTAGGGACTGTAGTTAAATAGTTTTACTGGTATTATTGACGGATGGATATTTTGATACAGTGTTGATCGGCTCATCAAGCGTAACAATTGTGCCACACTGATGCAAATATTACTAATTGAGGAAGTCCTGTCGGGGGGTGGGGTGTGAGCGGGATGGTGGGTAGAGGGGGTTCATGGGAACTCTCTGCGGTTTCCAAGTTTCCGCTCCATTTGTCCATAAACATAAAATTGCCTTAAAAAATTAAGTCTGTTGATTAAAAAAAAAAATGAATATGAGAAAGTCCCAAATAAGAGGAAAATAGTAGACTTGGATTTGGCAGCTCTTACCTCAAGATAGCCTTCAAAGCAAGAGACGTTTTATGGCAGCAGGTCAGGAGAAAAAGCTGCGAGCAGACTGCTGAGAACCATACTCACGGTCAAGTTAAGGGGTGCAGGAACACAGAGGAGACAGAGCGCACAGCCAGGGCAGGTCTCCTGGAGCTAAGTCCGGGAAGGGGGGTTGGTTTGGGGCCACTGAGCCTGGGAGTCTTGAACCGCAGGCTTCTGCGCTGGCAGAAGCAATGTCCTCCTTGCCAGAGGAAAGCAGCCTTCCTCTTCCCAGAAGATCTGCAAAGATCTCATCTAGGGTGTCTTTGTACCGTGATGATCTGACCCAAGTCCATTCCCAAGTACGTCTCCCGCTGGGAGAATGCCGTACCCTGTGGTCATTTGGTCATTTCCCGAGACTGCTAAAATGTCACTGGGATAGAAAACCTTAGCAACTGACAGACCTTGGTTACTTACTGTGGAATAAGGGCCACTGTGGTAAAAAAATAAAAATAAAAAAAAACAAGTGGACACTCCAGAAACTACCCTCCACCACACACACACACACACACACACACACACACACACATATATGCACAAGACAGGAGACCAGAAGCAATACTGCACCCAAGGGGGGACCTGCAAAATCAGTGCCACTATCCTTTCTGGGTCCTGCAAAAAAGCAGATGAGCTTGGCAAGTGCCCAGGGACTGCTGTAAGCTTAACCAACCACAGTTGACATGCCACACGTGGTGTCTTTGCTAGACAGATGAAGTCCCCGGCATTGGAGCAATCTGCCACCCACCGCGGTGGCTGTCCCGACATCCACATCCTTGGACTGGCCTTCCTCTGTCCCTGTGATACTTCCCCTGTCCTCCCCCTTGCTGTCTGGGGTCCCTTTCTCACATAAACACCTCAGAGATACCCCTTTGTTCACACTCAGCCTCTAGGAACATTCAGGCTAGGACAGTCTATCCTTACACCCATTTTGCAGATGAAGAAACTGTGCCACGGAGAAGCCCAGCAGTCGGATCAACGTTACACAGCCAGTGAGTGGAGCTGAACACGAATGTGAGCCCAGGCAGCCTGACTCCAAATCTATGCCCTTCACTGCTACGATTAGTCAGTCTTGTGAGACCAGACCATTTGGAAGAGCAGACCTCATTTCTGGAAGCCCTTACCCAGAGACTCTGAGGTCCTGGATCAGTATTCTGAATAATTCCAATCTAAAGTTTTCCAATCATCGAAAAACCTTCAGGTCATTAAGAAAAATTACACTTTTGTTCTCTTAAAGCATCCAAACCATTGCCTCAATGCTTCCCTCTTTTTTTTTTTTTTCCTCTCTAGAGAAGCCGCCTCTCTTATCTCTGAAAATGTATCACCTTCTGTTTGATAATGATAAAGCCGTTAGAATTATGGTAGAAAGTCAAGAGTTGGGCACCGCCCGGACAAAGCACCATTTGAAGAAGGGGGGAGGGCAAGTGTTTGGAGTAAGTGGGCCTTTGTGGGGCGCTCCAGGCTCCCGCTATGGCTATTGGTTGGTCTAAGCTAGGTTTTAGGATCCGAGAATAAATTAGCTTTGTTTTTTCTTTGGATTCCTTTTGAAACTTTCTTACGAGAAAATTTCTCTTTTTCTAATGCTTATTTATTTTGAGATCAATAGACCGCATGTGAGCCACACAGAGGGGCAGAGGAAGAGAGGGAGAGAATCCCAAGCAGGCTTCACATTCAGTGCGGAGCTCGACGCGGGGCTCGACACAGTGCGATCGCGACAATTCTTATAGAAGAAAAAAACAGCGTCATTCCCATCTCAGAAAAGAGAGAAATGCAGCAGCAAACCTGCGCTGATCGGAAACTTCATCCTTGGTTCCAGGAGACCAACGTGTCCTCCTCCTAATATTGTGTTTTTGATTGATTTCACTCCCTACACTTTCTCTGACCAGCCCCCAAAGGTTAGCCTGCCCTGAAAATCTAGCCCGAGGACTATTCTCTCCTTGTTCAGTATGAGGCCTTCTGTCATCCATGACCCCCAGTCCTGCCCCAGTCCCCTTCCCACACACACACACACACACACACACACACACATTTATTTCCACCAAACCCAACTGACAGACAGACCTTCCAGACAGACTGAGAAGTGGCTTCATGGCTTTATACATCCAGGGCTCTAATTCATGAACTCCTACTTCAAGGCCAAGTTTCCATATGGCTTTTTCTCTATAGCAATGCTTGGCAGGGCTTATCTTACAGTGCTTGTCACCTTGTTCTTTAGTTTGTGTGGTCTGGGAATGGTTTGTAAGATCAGATGAATGAATAAAGAAATTTTGGTGTGTGTGTGTGTGTGTGTGTATACATATACATATATATACATATATACATATATATGTATATACATATATACGTATATATGTATATACATATATACGTATATGTATATACATATATACATATACATATATATACGTATACGTATATATATACGTATATATGTGTATATATATACGTATATGTATATATATACGTATATATATACGTATGTATATATGTATATATGCGTATATATGTATATATATACGTGTATATATGTATATATACGTATATATGTATATATATACGTATGTATACATATATACGTATATATACATATATATGTATATGTATACACATGTATATGTACATATACATATATACATATGTACATATACATATATATATGTATATATATATAATGGGATATTAGTCAGCCTTAAAAAAGAAGGAGATCCTGCCATTTGCAACAACATGGGTGAACCTGGAAACCATAATGCTAATTGAAATACACCAGAAACAGAAAGGAAAAAAACCACATGATCTCATTTATTGGTGGAATCTAAAAAAGTCGAATACGTAGAGACAGAGAGTAGAACAGTGGCTACCCGGGGCAAGAAGGTGGGGGAAATGGGGAGACATTGGCCAAAAAGTGCAAATCTGCAGTTATGTAGGATGAACACGTCTAGAGATCTAATGGACAGTGTGGTGGCTATTGTTACTAATGCTTTATTGAATTCTGGAAATTCGCTACAAGAGTAGATTTCAGGTGACCTCACACACACACACACACACACAATGATCACTGTGTAAGATAATATGTTAATTAGCTTAATTCCAGTATTCATTTCACTAGGGTATATGTATATCAAATCATCATTTCGTACACCTTAAATATATATAATCTTTATTTTAGGAAATGCACATATATATTTAAAAAGAAATGACTGCTGAATTTAACCGAAGCGAATATAATGATACAAATTTCTTTTATTGGTTTCACTCCATACCTCACAATTAAAGACAGACAAAGCCTTAACTGGAAATAAAGATAATCTTCAGTAGACAGAAAATCAGCAATGACCGAGTGGTAAGTTAACAATATTTGCTTCTTCTTAAGTGTTTGTTTTTAAATTCTCTCACCTTTATGTCTATATAGTTCTGGGCTTTTCGATTTAGGTGTTTTGATTCACCAATAATTAGAAAAATTCTGAAACGTTATTCACAAAGCACAAATATGTCTTCAACTTAACTGAAAAGTATCTGAAATGCACTAACTGTTAATTACCTAAAAACTGGGCTGTGACTAAGCATGGAAATTTCAGTTAAGTGGCGGAATTTTTTAAAAGCCACCAACAAGTGAAAACGGGAGTTCTGTGGCGTATTACTTTAAATTTTAAATATTAACCGAGCTCAAGCTGTTCTAAAAATTATCCTAGGTACCAAAAGGGCAAGAATCACTGAAAACCCAACTCTAATTAAGCTGTATGAGGGGGGGAAAAAAAAAAAGGACAGAGACAACAGGCAGTGCTGTGATTGGCCAGAATTAGAATTAATAATTAGAACAATAATTGGAATTAAGATCCGTATTCCCCAAAGTACCAAAGAGTTGTGCCGTTTCCATAGAGCGACCACACCCCAATAAAACAAAGTCAGAGAACTCCCATCACACGTAATGTTGTCACTACGGAACAATTTAGATCACAAATCACTCAGGCTATAACGAGCGATAACACCACTAGCTCCTTATCACTGTCTTTGTGTGGTTGCTGTATATTTTTTATCCATTCTCCACCCTCCCTCCTCCTTCCTCGTTGTACGCCTATTACGTTCTCGCACTCCTTACCCTCTCTCTTATTAATTATTGAAGTGGGGGTCCCGGCAGGATCAGGAGAATCCAGTTAGATGGAGAAGAGCGTTTGCAGGGCTCAGTGACCCCAGGTGGCCATGTGTCTACACTGGTCCTAACTCACCATCATTCCAAGACAGCCCTGGGCCATGAAATCATGCATCCTGGTGCTCGAAGCTGTACATCCGTCTATCATGCACGTAGTAACATGTGTTGATCATCTACTGTTTTCCCAGGTGCTGGACTCTACCCTCAAGGGTACACTGGGGAGAAAGACACATAACGGATCAGTATTGTAGTTCAAGGTGCTGTGACGTATGCCAATTAGCGCAGAGGCACGAAGCAGGTTCATGAGGCATCTTGGAGGGTCCCCAAAAGATTCCTGACAGGTGACATCTAAGTCGAGACCCGGAGGATGAGGAGGAGTTAGCAAGGTTAGGAGGGTTTGGGAGCAGAGGAAGATAAGGCGGGAGACAGGAGGGAGACAACCAGCAAAAATCAAAGAAATGAGATGGGAAACATTGGTGGGGATGAATTATGAACTCCTAAGGTGTGTGGAGAGGGTCAGACTTCATCATTCATTGAAGGATGACATGCAGGGACGTGGCATGCTTAGAGGTGCTTTAAAATGTTGTGCAAGATGATACGTGGATATAAGAGCAAGGCCAAAGACGGAGAGTGTGATCAGGCTATAGCAAGAAGCTAGACTGATTCAATTATTCATTCAACAAATACCAAATGTGAACTAAGCTCCTACCATGCGCTAAGTAACCAGACAATGAGAACCAAAACGGGTCCAGTCCCTGCGCTCGTGGAGCTCGCATTTACAGACAGAGACGAGCATCACGCATCGTCACTCGAGTATACGATCGCAAACCGAGGTAAATGCTACGAAGGAAAAGTATGAGCCGGGGGATTGCATGGATCCGGCAGCGGGAGGAAATGGGAAATTTGAAGGAAAAGCGGGGTGGGAAACGACGGCGACCTGGAATAAAGGGATGCCCGGGAACATGGAGATTTGACTGCCATGTGATGGGGTGATGTGTTGATTGTGGAGAGGAGTTGAGGGAAGGGGAATCTTGGGCAACTAGATAGAGAGGGAGAGCCAGGGGAGACAGAAGGTTAGAAGGAAGATGTGAAGATGAAGTGATAAAGTCAAATGCAGCCATTTTGAATTTGACGGTCAAACGGGCATGTTAATAATTGAACCTGAAAATGGATCTGAAGTTCAGTAGAAAGCTCTACACCGGAGGGGGCAGGTATGGAGTAAAAATGAAACGGAAACCACAGGGATGGGTGAGACTTCCCAGGACAGGAGTCAAGTGAAAACATTGCGATGATCCATAAGATGCTGTGAAGAAACCTCCACTTAAGAGACCAAGAGCCCCAGAAGGGGCAACTGGAGATGTAGGAGGAAAACAGAGAGATGTCACCTTCAAAAGGTCCGTGGTATTCTTTTTTTTTATTGAAGTGTAACTAACATACAGCAATATATTAGTTTCAGGTGCACAACACAGAGACTCGACAATTCTAGACATTACTCAGGGCTCACCGTAAGTGTAGTCACCATCTGTCACCATACAACGTTATTACAATACCATTGCCTGTATTTCCTTTTTTTCCGAGCTCGTTACCATACAGTGGCGTCTTGGCTTCAGGAGTAGAACAGTGATTCATCTCCTACATGTGACACCCAGTGCTCATCACAAAACATGCTCTCCTTACTGTCCATCCTCCCAAACCTCAGTTTGTTCTCTGTATTTAAGAGTCTCTTATGCTTTGCCTCCCTCTCCGTTTTTAACTTATTTTTCTTTCCCTTCCCCTATGTTTAGCCAAATTATGCAAAGAGCCCAAATGTCCATCTACTGATGAATGGCTAAAAAAGATGTAGTACGCACACACACACACACACACACACACACACACACACACACTGGAATACTACTCAGCAATGAAAAAGAATGAAACCTTGCCATTTGCAACAACGTGGATGGATCTAGGTGGTATGATGCTAAGCAAGACAAGTCAGCCAGAGAAAGGCACGTATCTGATTTCACTTATAGGTGGAATTTGAGAAACACAACAGATCTTGTCTGTATTTCTTACACTCTACTTCCCATCTCTGTGACTTATTTATTTTGTAACTGGAAGTTTGTACCTCTTCCTCAGAAGGGCTATATAGAGTTGCCTCACCTGGAATGATAACAGTAACCCACCAGTCCACACCTCTCTCGCATGCCTGTTCTTCCTTGCAGCCCAGTGACAACATGTGCAAGATGTCTGATCAGGTGTTGGGTACAGGTGTTGGGTACAGGGCCAAAGAACCCAACTGCTCCACAGACGGTAGACCTACAACGTTTGCCTTAGTCTTATCAATGAATAAATCAGTCACTGATTGTACAGTGTGACCTCATAGGTTTATAAATCCATATGTGTTTCCTTCTGTACTCAGACCTTGTGGCACTCAGTTGTTATTTAATATTCTAAATATTTAATATATATTACTCAGGTGCCTGGTAAAAAGTGGCAATTTGGATTCTCTGAAACACTGCTTCGAGCATCTACTTTATTTTCCGTATACGAACACAACGATTTCACGTATAAATTCACGAGAACAATCAGCCACAGAAGTAGTAGTATCTGCATACGACCAACAACCCGGGCCCTGCTGTTCATTCATATTGTTCAACTCTTTAATGGACCGATCACTGTAGTAAATCAATCATGAACTTTCCTACCTTGATCATTTCACGGCCAAAATCAATCACTGAGCTCACTTTGTTCTGAGGATGCTCGTTGCAGCCATAACCAAATCTTCTCAAGCAACGGATTTGCTACAAGCAAGCACACCTGACATCATTCCAGGCCAAAAGTGTGATTGCCGGATTCTCAGGCGGCCTGGAGGCTGTCACGGAAAGCCACTCCTAACGCAGCTTTACGACAGACGTAAGCCTGGTCATGATGATTTGTCTTCAGAATCAAAGTACGTGGAAGACTGAATAGAAATTGCATCACGGCCCTCACTGTCTTTACATCAGAGCTCACACTGTTGTTTGTTACTACTTACCACGTGTTGCATAAAGCCCTCCTCTGTACCATCTGATTAAACCATACAATGCAAAAAAAAAAAAAAAAAGGAACATGGCATCTGTCTACAAAACACCCAGACAATGCTTTTGGTTTTTGTTTTTTTTTTTTCAACGTTTATTTATTTTTGGGACAGAGAGAGACAGAGCATGAACAGGGGAGGGGCAGAGAGAGAGGGAGACACAGAATCGGAAACAGGCTCCAGGCTCTGAGCCATCAGCCCAGAGCCCGACGCGGACTCTGGTCGAACTCACGGACCGCGAGATCGTGACCTGGCTGAAGTCGGACGCTTAACCGACTGCGCCACCCAGGCGCCCCGCTTTTGGTTTTTTTAATACTCAATACCATTGTAAACATCACACAAGCCCTACTGAAAGTCCCACTGAACGATGTGTACGTGTATTCAAACATTGCCCCAGATTACACTCTGTCAACCAAATACGATGCATCGAGTCAAATACAAACCCTGAAACACTACGATAAATGCTTTTTATGTTTAAAAACATCTTAATTTGGGGGGGGGGCGGCGCCTGGGTGGCTCAGTTGGTTAGGCAACCGACTCCGGCTCAGGTCATGATCTCACAGTTTGTGGTTTCGAGCCCCACGTCGGGCTCTGTGCTGACAGCTCAGAACCTGGAGCCTGCTTCGGATTCTGTGTCTCCCCCTCTCTCTACCCCTCCCCTGCTCACGCTCTGGGTCTCTCTGTCTCTCAATAATAAACGTTAGAAATATTTTTTTAATTAAAAAAAATCTTAATTTTTTTTGAGATCTCTAAAAAAGGCTTGGTGCATCTTGAAATCTTAAATAAATCGAAGGAAGCAAAGCTGCAAGTCTAGCCCCTCTGTGTTCACTCTCATAGAAACGTGGATCTCATTCCTTGTCTCCACACCCCATTCAGGTAACCGCCAGCAGCAGTGGGAGGCTGTGAGGAGTTGCCCTCGACCTCAGAACATTGTTTATTGAACACTTGCCATGGGTCCGATACCATAAGAGATACCTACCAAACCTAAAAGTGAACGAGCTGGGTCGTTTAGGGAGTTGAGGTTAAGTCAGGTAAACTCATAGATGGAGGTCCTGCCGGATTTCACCTGGCGAAGCCCAGGAGCTGCCCACCAAAGCCTGCCCCTGGGGAGGTGAACTACGGAGAGAAAGCTACCCGACTCTCTTCCCTAAGGAAAATCTTGGGCACTTTGCACTGCATTCTCATGTCTGCACACGGTCACTAAAAAGCTGCTGTGAAGCAACATTTACCCCATCATTAACTCGATTTTTTAAAATTGCACAAGTAGGGGCACTTGGGTGGCTCAGTCGGTTAAGTGTTTGACTTTAGCTCAGGTCATGATCTCACAGTTCGTGGGTTTAAGCCCCGCGTCGGGCTCTGTGCTGACAGCTCAGAGCCTGGAGCTTCGGATTCTGGGTCTCCCTCTCTCTCTGCCCCTTCCCTGCTTGCACTCTGTCTCTCTCTCAAAAATAAACAAACATTAAAAAGTTGAAGAAGAAAAATGAGTTCCTATGTTGAGTAAAGAATTCTTCTAACTCTAAACACTGTCAGGGTAAATAACCAGACTGGCTACTTTTTCCCAAATGGATCTATTCATTTTTTGTCCAGAAAATCTATTTCCTGTTGAATTCATGTCCCCACAGCCTAAGAATCTCTCTTGGTTCTATGTAGAAAAGGAATTCTTTTCCTTTAATTATGATGCATGAACCCCAAGGTGTACACATAATTTTAGGGTAAAAGCTAATTTTAAGGACAAAGAAGATTTAATTTTTTTTATTTTTAAAGAATTTATTTATTGTAAAAGAGACAGAGACAGCGCAAGTAGCAGAGGGAGGGGGACAGGGCAGAGAGACAGAGGGAGAGAGAGAAAATCCCAATCAGGCTCCACGCTGCCAGCACAGAGGGGCTTGAACTCACGAAGCTACAAGATCATGACCTGAGCCAAAACCAAGAGTCAGATGCTTAATCGACTGAGCCACCCAGGCCCCTGGACAAAGAAGCTTTTTATCTCCTAATCCAGCAGTAGGATGGGTCAGCAGGTGACTCTTATCCTTGCAGACATTAGAAGACTTTGGTTCTTTCCATTCTGCTTCTCCATCATTGCCCAGGATGTTGCTATCATCTGCATTCAAAGCTGGTTTTAGAATATTCTATATTTTAGTACCAACCAAGGGGAAGGCTATGTATTAGGATATAGGCCTTGAAATGTCTCCTATCCTTACTTCTCACATTTCATCAACACGCACCTACAACTGAGGCTTCAAAGATAGTCCCTAGCTGAGAGGCCACATGGCCAGCTACAACTAGCTTATTACCTCGAAAGAATGGGGGAAAAGATTTGGGGGTCAGCCAGCCATCTTTAAGCTGGGCTATGTCCATAATCTTTGGGTACGTGTGCAGCAGAAATAGAAGTCCACACTAAACAGAAGAAACAAGGAATCAAGGAAAAAAGAAGCCCTAATGAATTCCAGTAGACAATAAACAAAATACTTTTTCACCCAATACAAGACTGTGAACTTGATTTTGCCACGTATTTGCTTCAATTCTGTGTTTTCCTTAGAATGATCTTTTGAGAATGAAAGGCCACAACACCTATCCAAGCATATGGAAATGGGAATCATCGAAGAAGAAGGAGAAGAAGAAGAAGAAGAAAAAGAAGAAGAAGAAGAAGGGAAAACAAAAATATTGCCACGTGACACAGAGGGTCAAGGACATACCCAGATGCCTCCAAATCTGAAAATGATGCGGAGTTGGAAATCAAAACAAAATCTAAGACTCTCCAAGCCCTAACATATGGGCCTTAGACACACATATGGTTTCCATCTCTAGCTGAGAGTTGGATCTAAATGGAGTTTCAAAGCACATATGCAGTTTCATAAATAGAATTAGGTAGATCAGGATACCTTCCAACCCAGAAGTTTAGCAATGTCCTTTGCACAACTAAAGATCTGCTGTTCTAAAATTTAGTCTTTGTTAAAATTTCCTGGCTGGTCTCGGATCCTCATAAAGTTTGGTTTTTACACGTGTTGGGGAAGCTTTAAAGGTTTGCTTTGGGAGAAGGCTAATGAGAATCCCAGAATTTTCATTTTGGGGTAAAAGGATGTGAACTAAGCCACCCACAGTTTGAACCTCTGAAAAGCATACCTCAAGAACGTGAATTGGGGGGATTGACCTAATGTATATCCCATCCAAAGAGCTTGACCAATGAGACAGCTCTCAAAGTTAAAACTGAGGCATTTCTCTTTTTTTATTTTTTTAAATGTTTATTTATTTTTGAGAGAGAGAGAGAGAGAGAGAGAGACAGAGCATGAGTGGAGGAGAAGCAGAGCAAGAGGGAGACACAGAATCCAAAGCAGGGTCCAGGCTCTGAGCTGTCATCACAGAGCCCGATGTGGGGCTTGAACCCACAAACCGTGAGATCATGACCTGAGCTGAGGTCGGGCACTTAACAGACTGAGCCACCCAGGCGCCCCAAAAACTAAGGCGTTTCTATGATCAAGAAGTATTTACGGAATCTAGAATTGTAGCTCTTTCAGATTCCACCGTCAAAATGTAGTATTCAGCCTCCTCCAAGGACCATAAACATAAAAATATAAATGAAAACTCCAAAATAATGGCTATGCAGTGAATGAAGAAGATGAGGGTATACCCTGAGGACCTAATTGTCACCATTTGCTTTAAATTCATAGAGCCACTGGTCAACTCCCAATCTTATCAGGGTAATGGCAATATATGTAGGAAAAGTCCTTGTTGCGGGATTGAGGATATGGAAATTTTATATCCTGTCTATTTCATTTCATAAGCTTTCCTCTATTTATACATTGCTTCCCAATAGGCTTCTGTTTGGGAGAGGGTTTTAATGGTTTGCTTTTCCACTACTTTTGGGCTGATTGGGTTTGGCTATATTTGTCCAATATCATCATATAATTTCTCTAAATGCTATGGTTTCTAGAAAGAGAGGGGGGAAAAAAACCTAGAATGGTGCTGTCCTTTCCATTGGTAAATTGACCCAAACTTTATAACATTAATAGATTTCTACCCAGCCAGCACTATCTAACTATAATAGCAACCGAAATAATGAAAGTGTTCCATACGAGGTCTTGCAAATTAACCCTATCATCTGTACAACCATCAGATTTCTCAGAGAATCTCCAACCTTGCCCCTTCACCTGACAGTAATTGTCTGGATTAATTCATCTACTTTGTTAGGGAAAGGGTGGAAGTCAACCAGGGTACAAGTTTTGTGGTTAAGCCGTGGAACCTGTGTCCTTCCATATGAAATTAAGCTAATGTTATTACTAGGTGAATTCAGAACTCTCTCAAACCAGTCTACAAACGCATGGCGGAAGAGTGAATAAATCCACATTTGCCAATGTGTGTTTTCTCCTCTGGAGCACAGTTCTTAGGACTTCTAGGATTTGGTAGTAAGAAGCACTTTAACCCACCCTCTTGTTGACAAGGCTGAGGTTCAGAGAGATGAAGTACCCCGCCCCAGTTTACAACACCTTTGGACTCCCATCCCAGGGCTCCTTCCTCATCATACAACATGCCAACAAACTCTTCTCAATATTCATAACGAGGAAAACTAGTTGTGAGAATCCTGAGACCACATAACCAAGGCTAGAATAACTTGAGTTTCTAAATCAACCATTTGAAAAGCTAACAGGAAGTCGAAGAAGTCGACTGGCCACCAAAAGGTATTGTGGGAAGAAGAGCAAAGTCTTGAGGGTAACGGGTTCACGCACAGGCTGTTACTCTTCTGAGGTAGGCTAACCGGAATGTTCCTGGAGAGCATCCTGGAAAGAAAAAATCAGAAAGGTTTCACCTGCTCAGCCCCTCCTTTCTCGACAAGACAAGTGAACGCTGGCATCCCGCCCACCTAGAGAGTAGGAGCTCTTGAGAATTCACCATCAGAGACAAGGTCACCGAACACATGGACAGTGTCCAAAGCTCCTCATTGAGGGGGTCAAGACAAATCTTTCTCTCTCTGAGAGCTATTAGACTCAGGAGACCCTTTTCCACCTTCTAAGGTGAAACCCCAAAAGTCAGATTGGAAAGGAAGTGTTTAGTGAGCCAGAACCTCACCCCTGGCTCTGTCTGGGAGTTAGAAGCAGGTTTCCTTTATAGCGCAGTACATCCTCTTGCAGCCCTGCATTAGTTCAGCACCTCCTTCTACCAAAAGGGGTTTTCTAGAAGCTGCACAGCTAGTACACATGAGCAGAATTGCTCGCAAGCCCTTACGCCAACAGTTTGGTTTCCATACTAGACGGAAGGATTGCTGATATTGCCAGCTGTGACTGTGTGGCTGGAGTGTCCCTGTCCCCAGGAATAGCATCAGAGAATAGAGGGCGGAGAGTTAAACTTGGCTTATCACAGGGAGTCACGCACACCGTACGTAGGTTGAGCTGTGCGAGTCCTTTCTCTGTGCTGGAGAAGATAATATGGACAAGGAGTCACATGCTATTTCTGCACAGCAGAATGCGTTTTTCAACAATCTCTGCTACTAATTAACACAGTCATTCTCCACTGAGAGTCACCACCGAGTGAATGAACACTCGCTTTGTGCCGTATCGGGCACCATATCCGGCACTCCAGGAGTTGACTGTGCAAATTCTCTGCTACCTTAATCATCTTCGGGGGTGTCTCCCCCTCGAGCCGCTGGTGCCACTAGGCCCATATGCACAACAGGTTTCGGACTTGAATGGAACGGACACGGAGCGCCCTCCTGGGGTTTTCTCATCTGGTGCGATAGGGGTTTAATCGTGATGCTGGGTGATTACTAATGGAGACGGAGCCTGGATTCTCAGCTGCTGTGAAAGGGGGGATGGCAACAGATGGATTCGGCATCACGTCCTCCTTTGTACTAACCTGCGGGAGCACCGCGTCAGGCAGAACTGTTCCGGAACAGCATACCGATGAGGCAAAGCAGGGTTTTTAGGAAGCGTCCTACCAAGTGCTCCTCTCCAATTCTGTCTGTTGGCGTTTCCATTCAGCACCTGCCACCTTCTCACCCGGTCTCTTTGAGATGATGGCCACTTAAGGGAGGGGAAAAAAACAAAAACCCAGAAATAATAAGGAATGCAGAAAAATCCTTCCTTTCTTCTAATCCTGAAACATCCCCCGATCATCAAAACTTTGGAATCTATTAGACGTCCAGGAATATCTCAGTGGTAGGGCGGAGTGCAGTCCATAGAAAGTCCATATCACCTGTACTGGGGACGTACCATGCCATGCTATGGTAACAAAGGCCAAAAGAGCAGGAGCTTTTCTCTCTGTTGGTGTTTCTCTCAAGACTCATCACCCGAGAGAAGTTTATATCTGGTGCATGCCAGGTCCAAGGATGGTCAGAAGGGCCCTCATCCACCTACTGTCTCGGGGATCCAGGCTCCTCCCATCTGGCCAGGCTATCATTTCAACACATGGCTCCCAGGGAAGAGAGAGTATGGAAAACTCTTAACTGGCTCAGACCAAAAATGACACGTCGCTTCACTCGGAACGAGCCCGTTGGGCAGCTGTAGTCCTACGGTCTCCAGCCACTTTCAGGGCAGCCGAGCCTTCCCGTGTGCGCAGGGTTGAAGGGAGACTAGATATGGAAAGCACCAGGCATCTCTGGTCGCTTCCACCAGTGACCGAACCCATCCACTAAGGAGCAGATGTTTTCATGACAATCATCCTCAAAATTGTCAGTGGCCGCCACCTCTGAAGACTACAGCAAGTCCCACTGCTTTGGGGACAATGAACTCCCCATGATCTGAGGCCCTGCCTTCCAAGCCGCCACGAAGGGCCAAGGCTCTTTCATCACCACCATCCAGGAGCACTGGGTCATCTACTTCTTACCTGAAGATACAGACTAATTCCTGCTGTATCAATCTAGCCACCAAAACACCAAGAGCAAGAAGAGAAGGAGACTTGAATTCTCCAGAATCTCTCGTAGCATAAGGAATCAGCTCTTGGTGAGGAACATACTTGAGTCAGCGATTGGATATCAACTCACAAAGGCCAGGGAATCATGTGTCCCACAAATAAAACCGAAGTTGTTCCGGAGGCGGGAGAGAGAAGGCAGGAGGAGATGCCAGAGAAGATCCCAACCCATAATAACATCTGTCTAGAAATCTAGAGAGGAGGACTGGGTGTTGTATGTAAGTGATGAGTCACTGAATTCTACTGCGGAAACCAATACTGCACCGTATATTAACCAACTAACATTCAAATTAAAAAAAAAGGGGGGGGAGAGAGAATAATCTGTCTCTAGAAATCCTTCTAGTCTCTGAAAAATCTACCAAACTCAGGAACTGTCCGTGTAAGAGTGACCTTTGATGAAAAAAACACTTGGAATAAGGATTCCAGTCAAGTCTGACCAGATCCCCAAGGGCTGACAGCTGGCTCACACAGGAACATGACCTTAACTGTGCTGGAATGTGTGCTGGTGAGGGCCTCCAGCTACTCCATAAGGAAGGAAATGCAGGGGAGTAAAGCAATTAACTCGTTTTATAGCGTCCCTGCTAGGGCCTTAGCGTTATGTCTCCTGAATACCTACAGCAAAAGTACACCTGCTTTCACCTCTTAGGGAACTTTCCAAACGGCCTTACATTCATTTGGGTATTTCGCGTGGCTTCCCCCACCTCACCTCCACTCCTCGCACACGCACACTCAGAGCCAGGACCCAGAAAAATGTGCCTCTTCTGCTAGAATCGACACAGTGCCGGGGTCTACCTGGAAATCAGACGGGATAAAGGAGAAGCCATGTGGCATCACGGTTAGCACCAGGGCTAAGTGGTACAGTTGTGCCCGAAGTGGGTATCCTGGCTCAAGTCCACACTTCCATTAAGAGCCCTTATCTAGCTGGTAGTTAAATGAGCAAAAGATTCTCTAACTGTGAGTATAAGAGCCGGAGTGGTGTAAGCCTCAGTAAGCGTTGGCTGCTGTAATAGCTACTGCCCTCTATGAATATGGACACAACAGAAAAACACGGTATTATCACGACACCAGCTCAGCTGGGCTGGGGGGTTGCTGGGGGACGGGGGGGGGGGAGGGGGAAGGAACTAGCGCCGGGAACCCTACAAATGACCTGGAGGTCACAGCATAAGAAAGTCCACTTTGTTTTAATGAAAGACTCAATGCTGTTGAGAAACTTGAGGCATCAGCTAAGTGGAAGGGAAGGCAAAAGTCACCTTCCGGAAGCTCTGAAATTACATGATTGGCAGAGACCATGAGTGCCCCCCAGCCCCCATTATGTTCTCCACTTCTTCCATAGCACCTGGTCTTTGCAATGGGACGGAGACAGTTAGGTGTGGCCATGAGACTATGGCTGGGCAGGGGGATGTAGGTGAAGGTGTTACATCGGAGCTTCTGGGACACTTCCATAGGTAACAGCAGGCGTCTGCCCCTTGCCACACCTTCCCCATCCCTCTTTCTTGCTGGCAGGAAAGCAGGTGTGATGGAGCAGCTCTGGAGCAGTTATCTTGGACCAAAAGATGTCCTTGGGAACAGAAGCCCATGCAAGCCCAAGAAAGAAGCAGCAAGAGCGGCAATTAGGCACCGCTGAAGGGTAGCGTGTTAGACAAGCGAAGCGATCGTCACTCCAGAGGAGAGACACAAAGCAGAGGAGGCCAAGGCTAGCAGAACCCTTGACCATCTACGTGCAGACTTCGTGCAAAAGAAAAGTAAACTCTATCCTGCTGAAGCTACAGTCACACCGGATCCCATTTTGTGCGCAGTCCAACTTCATCCTCAATGGTGGTGACTTTCGCTACCTGTGCGGCCACTGATGACATTTCCACGTAACCCACCTTGGCCATTCATTCTATTGCTCTTCAATGGTCAGGGATGTTGGCACTGATGATGCCTTTAATCCTATTTTACCAGTGTTATCATCTCACACCCATCTAAATGCTCTTCAAAGCGAAGCTGGAGTGTCAGTCTGACTATTGTCCATCGTGCCTGGATGTTGTCACAATTTTCACAGACTTCATTAACACAACAACAACAACAACAACAACAACAATGATGGGAACCATGACAAAGCTTTGCAATTTTGCCTAGAGCTGGCCTGAGGAAGCATGGGAGCCATGGGAGGCTATACGAAAACAATTATTGTTCCGAAAGGGCTTCTGGCCTCCCTCCATACAGAAGTGTCATCGCCATCATGAATTCGGCATCCTCTAGGACTCCCCCAGCGTACAGCCGTATTCCTATTGAGTGGTCGCGGAATGTAGGTAGGCAGCACCCAGCCCGCACATTCCGGCGACTTCTCCGCCCCAGACGCCACGTCCTGGAGACACCAGCTGCTGGCCCGGTGAATGGTGATGCCAACTGGGGCCAGAAGGGGAGAACGGAAGTGGCAGGAAGCAGCTCTAGCCAGGTGCACCAGGTACCCTGGACATCCCACACACCACTGTCCTCCATGACTGATGGGAAGTCACGTGACCAGGTCAAGCCGCCACCCTGCCTCCTTGACTACCACTGCCAGGCACGCAGAGTTTGGCCCTGGGGTCCCAACCCACCCGTTATTCAGTTGGCAGGGATTTTTTTTTTTTAAACCCCTGAGTATTTGTGCTGTTTTGCTCTTGTATTAACATCATTGGGTATTATTCCACTTAATCCTCGTAACAAATTTTGCTACGTAGGCATGGGCAACCCCGTTCTTGGTATCTTGAATCGAGGAAACAAGGCCCTGAGAGTTGCCAACCGCCCCTCTGCACCCCAAAACCCGCCATGGAGCAGGGAGATTCCAGCTACCTCTGAGACCTGCCCAGGGCGGGGGTTGAGGAGACCATCCACGAGGGTGGGCTTTGGGTACTGCCATGAATACAGGGAGGGAAGGGGCTGGAGAAAGGCTTCCCCAGGCTGCACCCTCCACTCTGCCTTCTTCCCACCTAGGTCCCTGCTGACCTCCCCCCAGGAGCTTGGAGCCTCCCCCCAGCAGGCAGCCACTCAACCCTATGCAAGACAGAGACAGAGGCTTGACGCACCAATCCCCTGTGGGAGCCGGGACATTACTTGAGAACCAAGTGAGGTTTGTCTTCCACGATTTGTCACTTTTTCACTGAAGATGGGAAATGGATGCAATTTTGTTGTTGCTGCTGTTCTTTACTGCAGTCCGAGTGCTAACAGGACCCAGCTGTCTCTCTCTCTCTCTCTCTCTCTCTCTCTCTCTCTCTCTCTCTGTCTCTTTTGGAGGAAGGGGACATTTGAACTGAAACACGAAGTGTGGAGTTTAGAACTGATGAGTCAAGGGGGGTGCCAAAGGAGCCTCACTAGAAAAGGGGAAGTCAAGATTTTAATGTTCTCAAGCACAAGCCTCTCCATCAAGCAGTCCAGTGTGCGCGCGGCTAACGAACGGGCGTACTAGATCGGTCGTTCTCAGATTGATCCGGGGCTGTATAAACCCTGCGGCAGGAAGGGCGTGGGTGTCCAGGGCATCTTCGCCCTTCTTTTCACACCGGCGGAAATGAGCAATGTGCATCGAGCTGCGCGTTCTCTGTTGTGATTTCCCCACTGAAGCGCCGGGGGGTTAGGCTGTGATGAAATTAACACAGCAGAGTGACCTGTGATAGGGGTTAACCCGCAGGGGCAGCGGCGGCCAGAAATCCGCATCCTGGCATCCCGCGCTCGCCGGCAGAAGGGAAGCGTGCAAGGGCGCTGCGAGTCAGCCAAATGATACAGCACTACTATATCTAGACAGTGTTTTCTTTTCTGGAAACTAGAAAGGTCTCAGAGACAGATGGACTTTTGGTTTCCGAAAACTGTAAAACAGGGAGACGAGACACAATATGCACCGAGAATTGATGTCAGTTGTATTTATGCTTTTTTTTCTTGCCAAAAAAAAAAAAAAAAAAAAAAAAACCAGTAGATTCGGTTTTATTATGTGGTGAAGGATGTGCTCTGTTTTGTGTAAAGTCTAGTGATCCTTTTGGTGACAAAATAGAAAAATCGGAACTTTCCTTCTTTTTCTTGAGAGATGATCAGAGCTCGTTCACCAACCGACATTAATTTATCAGGGTTAAGAAAGCAAAATCAGGGGTGGCTCCGTCGGTTAAGCACCTGACTCTTGATGTCATCTCAGGTCATGATCTCACAGTTCGTGAGTTCAAGCCCCGGGTCGGGTTCCATGCTGGCAGCACAGAGCCTGCTTGGGATTCTGTCTCCCTCTCTCTCTCTGCCCCACCTCCAACTTGCCTGTGCACACATGCTCTGTCTCTCTCTCTCTCTCTCAAATAAGTAAATAAACTTAAAAAAAAAACGAAAGAAAGCAAAATCATCAGTTGGATGCTTGCTGTGTGCTGAGTGTTTACATCTTTAGCGTTGCATTTTTTCACAGTGTCCCCTCTAAGGTAGGTTGAATTTGGGACCATTCTGCCATTGATGAAGGTGAGGTTGGGGAAGATTAAATCATTTTTCCAACATCACACAACTAACAAGTGTTAGAACCGGAATTCAAAAGTCCGGAGAACAGACCCCAGGTTTCCAACTCCGAGAACAGGTTGTTTTGCAGTGCGGTTCTCCCACTACCGGATGTTGGTATGGGTAAGAATTTTGCCTGGGGTAAAGGCAACCCCACGGTAAACTGCCTAACTGTTCTTGAAGGTTGATTCCATGCCAACCATTTTATTCACCCTGTTTGAGAAGGTCAAGATTAAACCCTTAGGGCACCATCTCCCTCACGGTCCACACTCAAGGTGCATTCTCAGTGTCCCTCCGTGCATTCCTCTTAACCCCCTGCCACTTCTGTATCTCTCCACACCCATTGTAGAGGTAAAGAAAGTGAGAGCCGGGGGCGCCTGGGTGGCGCAGTCGGTTAAGCATCCGACTTCAGCCAGGTCACGATCTCGCGGTCCGTGAGTTCGAGCCCCGCGTCGGGCTCTGGGCTGATGGCTCAGAGCCTGGAGCCTGTTTCCGATTCTGTGTCTCCCTCTCTCTCTGACCCTCCCCCGTTCATGCTCTGTCTCTCTCTGTCCCAAAAATAAATAAACGTTGAAAAAAAAAAAAAAGAAAGAAAGTGAGAGCCAGACAGATGACCTAACTTACCAGGTGTCCCATACAAATAAGCAGGTAAGTGCCAGAGCCAGGGGAGACACCCCAAATTCCCTTGGGTTCTAAAGCCCATGTCCCTCTATTACTTCTCATAGATTCCATCACCATTTAAAAATAGTGGAGACCTTGAGACGGCGCACTCCAAATCCCTGTATTGACTTATTAAAAACTGGAGCTCCCACAAAGGGGAATTGATCAAGGTCAGGGGTAGGCAGAGAGGGGGAGCCCCACAGGCGAATCCGCCCCCTTCGCCGAATATCCAGGTATACCGCCACAAAGAAGAGGCGCCAATACATGGGTGCTGGGGGCTCAAAAGGAATATGTAGCATTTCATTTCGAAAACTACACAAGGATTCAGGGAAAGAAGATTTGGATAAAAAAGGAATGGACCTTGTACGTGAAATGGGAGCTCAGAAATGCTCACAAGTGACCAGCGTCACTAAATAATTAATCAAGAGCAGGCGGGAGGTGGTTTGAAATGTAAATGGACAGATGAAGGTGCGATGCTGTCATCCAGGAGAGGGTGATGTGACCAGAATTGTGAACCAGCCTCACCTGCCCCCACTAAGGGCACAGCCACAGAGGAAGAGAGGCTATCAGACCAAACCACGCCAGAACCCCGAACTCCTGACTTTGACCTGCCGTTCACTTTCATGTCCCGCGCCCCAAAGAGATGTTTAAAAAATGATGAAGAGCCAGCTGGGCACGAGGGAGGGGAAGAGAAGCCATCTAAAGAAATGTTACCTCACAAGGCTGCAGGCGACATACTTGAGAACAGCTTTCTTTTCCTTACGTCTTCCGGCTTCGCGGAAAACAACGCACCTTTTGTCTCTCCTTTCCAGCCACCCCGCCGCCCCCCCCCCCACTTCCCAAATTCTCTAGAGCTCTTCCTGCAAGTGGTTCGCGTGACTCAAAGACAGACAACAGCTGCAAGCAAAGGAACAAAAAAGATTGACAATGAGGAAGGAGGCAGACAGAGAAACTCCTTTACCTTATCACGCCAGATGAAAAACAAACCAACAAAGTCTGCGGAAGACAGGCTGTCTCTCCTCTAACTAAACACAGATCAAAAGTCTCTGTTCTAGAAAAATGCGACAGCTGGGCGCTCGAGTCACAGCATCTTCGATCGGGAACACGTATCCACGCCTAGCATGGCCCCTGGTACACAGTAGGTACTAATTGTGTGCCAGTTCTCTCTCTCTCTCTCTGTCTCTCTCTCTCTCCTTATCTACTACATTGTTCCAAAAAGGCAAGAGGACCCTGACTCTGTGAACCTCTCTAAGCTTCAGTTTTCTTCCCTGGAAAACAGATACAATCCCAGTGCCCACCTCAAAGGGAGAAAGGCTAGTGCCTGCCTGGCGCTCGCATGAGCTCCTGTAGTGCTGGTCGTTTCTTGGTTGGCCTGGGGGACCCGCCACTACTTCTGGGTGGCAGGAACACCGGGTTCAAGGTCAGGTGGTGGGAGAGACAGCTGACGAGGGGGGGGCGCAGGCCAGAAGCATGAATGTTTGGAGCACTGCTGTGCCCCGGAGGGGCTGTTGGGTCTCAGGGAAAGGGGCCAGACATGGAATGCAGCCAGATGGAGGCAAGGCCAGCGAGGTCCTGAGCTAGTCCGGTCCAGGTGGGAATGGAAAGAGAACAGCTCCAGAAGCTGTTAAGGACACAGCTGGGTGACCCCAACACCGCCCCCAGTGGCCAGGAGGAGAGCGAGGTGTCAGCATGGGGGTGGGGGCCCGAGTCAACAGCTGGTTCAGGGGCTGAATCCAATGAGCAAGTTCTTAGCAGCCCCGAGGCTGCTGCACCTTGAGATGTCACTGTTACTTTCTGCTTCTCTTCCCAGAAACTGACAGCTGTGTGCCCGCCTCTCCCTGCACTTCCCCAGGCACCTTCCCTTCCCCTCTGCTCCTCCCCCTTCTCTCCACTGCACTTCACCTTCCTGCTCTCCTTCTCTTTATCATTCTTACCTCCTGTCCTTTGCGGCAAAAGCAGGAGCGATCCCCTCCCCCACAAGAATTCCACACCCACCGTGGGTCTTCAGGGTTTCCTCTCGCTTCTGCGTTTTGCTGGGGGGGCTGTGATCGTAAAGGACGGTGTCAGGAGTGGAAAGGAGGGAAGGCAAGGTCTTGTTTCCTTCCCGAGACTCCCACTGCCTTCCCGGCACCTCTCTTCACCCCCGCCCATCCCGCACCCATTGCTTCCGGCATGGTCCAAGGGGAAGCCAACTCTTTACCTACACAGTCCTGGTTCCGCAACCCATAATGGAAATAAAAATAGAGCAGAGCCAAGCACTGAGGCTTATCCTCTGATACAGCACAAGCTGCTATGGTGCATACATTTTTCCAAATTTAAAAACCTACTTCCTGATGCCTTAAGATTCAGGGAGACAATATTACACACACCCTTAAGTTCATGGACACTTTCTTTTCAAGAGTTTATTATTTACGACATGGTTTTCCATAGAAGACTTCTCGTCCGTATTTTCAAAAAGTTTATTGGCAGGGTGCCTGGGTGGCTCAGTCGGTTAAGCACCCAACTCTTGATTTGGGTTCAGGTCACGATCTCAGGGTTCTGGAGATCAATCCCCACATCGAGCTCAGGGCTGACAGCACAGAGCCTGCTTGGGATTCTCTCTTGCCTCTCTCTGACCCTCCCCTGCTCATGCACACGCATTCTCTCTCTCTCTCTCTCTCTCTCTCTCTCTCTCTCTCTCTTTCTCTCAAAATAAATAAACTCAAGAAAGAAAAAGTTTATTGGCAAGACTTCTAAAACTCCACAACTTAAGGATCCACTCTTTTCCTGTAAAATATATGTAAAGAAATGACATCAGCTAGGCAATCCTATTTTTGAGAAATTGAAAGTTAATTTATATCTCATCTGGGAAATATTTTCCAGAGGGGGAAAAAATAATCCTAAAGGTAGAAATCTGAGCTTTTGAGGGTATGTGTGTGTGTGTGTGTGTGTGTGTGTGTTCATTTCTCCAAGAACTGTGGATTTACACACAGAAGATTGTAACCAGCTGTCCCTCACCCCCCATCTAGTAGGGAGCAAGAAGCTCCTGGCTTGGACTTGAGTGAGAAGCATTTAAGGTCAATAGGAAGAAAGGATCCCTGACAATGAGGATTGTTAAGACATCCATCCATCCATCCTAGGCTTCAGGTGAGGGCAAAAGTAGGAATGAAAATGGGGCCAAGGGTGGAGTCTCCTACGAGTGTTGGCCCTTACAAGATGCCGCAATGGGGCATGTAGACTGAAGGTCTGATCCCTGCCCCTGAGGGGATGATAACCTGCAGAGGTGCTAATATTAAAGCGTCAAGGTCTTTGAGTCTAAATTACAGTTTTTCCCACATACAGGAAATGTGCTACCTCGTACAAATAAGCAATGCAGAGGCCAAAGCACCACACAAGCCCATTGTGAGTGACCATGAGTCATGGCAATTCCCTCAGCCCATGCTCTTATTAAGGAAAGGCCACGGCGTCCATTTGAGCAGTGACCCCCAATCAGCCATAGACTCAGGGTCTGTCATGCAGGAAGCCAAGGACCCTGGAGTGTCGTTCACCCTACCCACATCAATGAGCTGCACTTGCCCAACCCCCCAGGTTGAATGCCTCAGTAGCATTTCTTCAAGAAGAAAGCCACGCACACAGTGAAAACAGTATCTGGCTGTCTCTCATCATCTTTGACTTGCCTTTGAATTTGACTTGACAATATCAGGCCCGTATAATTAACCTAAGGTTGTCAGAAATGGTAGAAAGTGGCAGGGGTTTGTTCTCCAACAGTACTTTTCAGGACACAATCTTAGAGCGAAGATTGTATCTAGAAGAGATACTGATGAAGGGGGGTGAAGAAACCTGCTTCTGCCCTCTTGGGGATGGAACCAAGGAAGAAGCCTATCCGGGTTGCTCCTGGTGACCACCAGGGTCTCCACCCCCACCCCCACCCCCCACCCCCCGCCCAGTGGTGCCTTCCAACCACATGAAGTCAGGACCCTGAGATGACAAAGAACCTTCTCCCATTGGCAAGAGGCACGGGACACACCTCCAAACTCTGGGTGGAGGGAGCAGCCCTCCCAAAACCTCCTAACCCGTGGACATAGGCAGGTGTTGGTTTCTGGAATCCACGTGCAACCTACCAACTTCTGCAGGAACCGATGGCCACTTGAAGTGACTTTCTTCACCAGTAAGTTCTTTTTGCATGAAATACAATTCGGAGGCGGGGAGGGACCATGGACAGTCTCCATATATTTGTGAATTACATATATAAATACACACCTATCGAATACTTCTCAGTGTGTACAAATATGTCCAAGCTTCACACGCCCCTTTACCATTGCCCCATTCCTGAAGGACGTGTGGGCTGCTTTGCTGGGGGAGGGGATGGCAGGCCAGAGGACGGGCAACTTGGTTCAAAGGAGCGCGAAATGCAGAATCTGAACATTTTTGTGCACTGGGAACTGGTAAAGAAGGAGCAGAGACAGGAGGACTTGAGAGAAGAATGACCTCTCACTCAATCACCATTAAGGGACAAACAAGTTTCGAGAGAAACAAGCACTAAAGTCCAACCCCAGAGCAGGGACACAAGACAGAGATCCACGGTTGACTTCTGGTTGCTAGGGAAGTGGAGGAGACACAGCGGACCTGTCCCTTGGGTGAGGATTTAAGAGCATCCCAAGAAGCCTTCACAGCACAGGGAAGGAAAACCAACAACGTTTTTTCTAGCCGGGATCCCCTCCTCCACTACTTCTCAAACAGCGAAAAGGGAACGAAATCGCTGGACCCTTCCGCGAGGATGTGTGTGGGAAGGAGAGAAGTCTGTGTGTGTGTCTGTGACTCTTTCCTGGGGCACTGGCTGCAGGCGCGTGGCCTCAGGTGTCACAGCGCTGGGGTGAGCCTCCGTCTACAGCTGCCAGGGTCGGCCACAGCTGGAGGGCCAGCTCACCCCGGAATGAGCGCGTGTGCGTTCAATAGGGCTCAACAACCCGAACGCAAGTTTTCGTGCCCGAAATTACTAGATCAAGGGTTGTCTTGCTGAAGCTTGAGGACTGCGTGCCACTCATCCCTGTTTTTTAGAGGAACGATAATCCAGGTGCAGGGCGCGTGGAGAATGCTACTTGAAGGCGAGAAGAGGGCTCATTTGATTAACAAATAGCCCGTGAAGTTAGCACTAGCCTCTCCCTCCCCCCAGGACCTCTTCCTTGAACTTCCCCCCTCCCACCCCGAAGTCTGCTGAAGCGCCCAATGAGAGCGGAAAACGAAATCATTGATAATCAAGAAATGTGGAAGAGGCGATAGGCTATAATACAATGAGTTCTGTTCTCAGACTCCAAAGATCACAGTTCAAAAGTCATCTCCAGCCGTGACTAGCCGTGTGACCGGGAACCAGTTATTTAACCTCTCTGAACTCCAGTGGCCCCTGCCTAGACCACAGAGACTCTCAAACACAGCTGAGCCTTGAACCGTGCCGGGGTGAGGGCCACCGACCCCCAAGCAGTGGAAAATCCATGTGTAAACTCTGACTCCCCCAAACCTTAACTACTAATGGCCTACTGTTGCCAGGAAGCCTTACTGATCATATAACGAGTCGATTGGCACAGATTTTGTGTATTACATGCTGCGTTCTTACAATAATAACACCTTTTTCTCTCTTTCCTGCTTTCTTTATTTGGTATTTCTAGGCTACACGGTTTGCCTGTGAGTTTGTTCAAATTGTTGCGGGTCTCCAGAAGATTTCCAATCCATGTATTTGAAAAAAACCCACGTGCCACGTCAAACCCGTGTTATTCAAGGGTCCACCTGTCCTCCCGCCCTCACAGGCCTTGGCGGTGGGGCTTAGATGAGATGTGGTGCACTTGACCGACAGCCCGGGCCCTGCCCCCGCACAAAGTGCTTCGTGAGTGCTTTTGGCAAAAGCACTGGGGAACATCGGCTAAGGCCACACCAGTCGTTATGGAAATCGTCGGTTTAGGGGCGCCCGGGTGGCTCAGTCAGTTGAGCATCTGACCCTTGATTTCGGCTCAGGTCACAATCTCAAGGTTTGTGAGTCAAAGCCCGGTGTAGGGCTCTGAGCTGACAGCACTGAACCTGCTTGGGATTCTCTTTCTCTCCCTCTCTGCCCCTCCCTGCACCCCCCCCCCACCGCCACACACACGCGCATACTCACTCTAAATAAATAGATAAACTTAAAAAAAAAAAAGGAAATCGTTGGTTTAGACTGCTAAAGAGTCTGCACCAGTCTGCAGAAGAAAAGGCAATATCCTCATTTCTTCTTTGAGGCCACCCTCTTCGCATTTCCCCAGGAACATGTTTTTTGTGGGAGAACCCGGAGCTGCTCCCCTAAAAACAGCTCCGTGGGGCCTTTGAAGCCAAGGCCCAAGGGAAGTGCTAGCAGAAGGCAGAGCAGCTGTGGTTTCAAAGCGGGAGGATGAGCCCCTTGTTTTCCAATCACAACCTGCCTGGAATTTCTCTAGCCAGAGAGCCAACCCGGCGGGCCACGGGTGGCGAAAAGGATTGGAGCACCAAACTCCTCTCCCGGCCGGAAGCGCAGAGAGGACGGGGACCCCGTCTCTGCCTGGATCACCGTGGGGTCCTGGACCGAGCCCGCCCGGCAGGAGGAGGCGCTCCTTGGGGTGCTGATGAATGTGTGAACGTGTGAACGTGGTGACGCCTGCAAGCCCCGAAGCAGGTGCGTTGGGGGGGTGGGGGGGGGGTGGAAGGGGGCACATGGAGCCTGAGGATGCTGTGCCCAAACAGACCTGCAGTCTGAATGCCTGGAGAAGCACCTGCTTCTCAGCTCTGGTCCCCTGACTCAGTTCGGCCCCAAACCACACAGCGTTCCTCCTCGGCTCCACGGATGGCAGCGTGCTCTCACCCTCCGGAGCCTCGCCCCGATCTGGGCACACAGCTCGGGAACAAGCTGGAAATACGTGAACAGGCACACGGGCACCCCCCCCCCACCCCCTGGCAGTGACTTTCTGGACTGGGGGTAAGCCGAGCGCCTTCCACCCAGTCGGGCACCGTCAGGGGGCAGTTTCTGCTCTGGATGGAAGGGTGGCTCTCCTCCCCACACCCTTTCTACTCAGTTCCTCCCTGCTGCACTCTTGTTCTTTTTTTTTTTTTTATTTTTATGTATTTATTATTTTTTAGATGTTTTTATTTATTTTTGAGAGAGAGAGAGAGCGTGAGTGGGGGAGGGCAGAGAAAGAGCAGAGGAGCCACAGCGGGCTCTGTGCTGACAGCAGAGAACCCAAAGCGGGGCTCTAACTCATGAACCAAGAGATCACCACCTGAGCCGAAGTCAGACACTTAACCGACTGAGCCACCCAGGCGCCCCTAAGTGTTCGTTATTTTTTAAGGAATCTGTACACCCAACATGGACTCAAACTCATAACCCCAAGAGATCAAGAGTGGCCTGCTCTACCGACTGAGCCAGCCAGGCACCCCCTCCCTGCTGTATTCTTAACCTCAGTCGGTGTCGTGAACCCCAACTCCATCACCAAAATCCCCCCATGTCCCCCTTGCTGTCTCTCTCTCTCTCTCTCTCTCTCCATTTCTTTCTCTGTCTCGCTTTCCCCACCTCTCTCCCTGTGTTTCTCTATCTCTCGGACTCTGTCTCTGTCCCTGTACCTGTCTCTTTCTTGGCCCCCCTCCCTTACCACCCCCCATTTTCCCATCTCCTTTCCTCTCTCTTTTTTTCTCTCTCTGTCTCCCCCTCTGGATATCTCTCTGGATATCTCTCTGGATATCTCTGGATATCTCTCCTTCTTTCTCTGTCTCCCCCTCTGTTTCTCTATCTCTCTCTATCTCTCTGTATATCTCTCTGTATATGTCTCTGTCTCTCTCATTCCCCCCACCCCCGACCGCCTCCTCCCATCTCTCCCTCTCTGTCTCATTCCTCTGTCTCTCCTATTTTACTTTCCAAGTATGTCCCCAGTCGGGTCCTCTCCTCCCCCCACCCCACCAGGAGGGGCCCTCACAAAGCCTCTCCACCCTCCATACTGATCTTTGGGGCACAGCTCAACACCCTCCACCCTTCCCTTTCCTAACCCACGCACCAAAATGTCCCCAAAGTGTTCCTCACGAAACACACGGCTAACAGCATCTTCCCCGAAGTCACCCAGAGGGACCCCCACCCCTCTCCAAGCCCAGCTCCCACACCCCCAGCTACACAGTGCCACCACCATTGAGCACTCCCTACCGCCAGGGTCCTGCAAAGCTCTCTCCATACAACTCCCCACTGAAGCCTCATCACGTCTCGGAGGCAGGAGGCTTTGCTTCTCTGTCTTGTGAGTGAGGAAGCCAAGGTTTGGGGACATCCATCGGGCGTAGGTGGCTAGGAAGCAGCTGAGCAGGACTCTCAGCCCAATGGGCCGACCCCAGCGGCCCTGCCCTCCCCACCTGCCTTCAGCAATCGGGGTCACACAGAAGGCTTAGTCCCTCCCAGCCCCACCCCCAGGGCCAAGGGGAAGGGGTTTCCCACCCGCTTCAAGTATCCTCATAACCGAAGCCTGAATTAGTCGGTAGCTTCCTTGTGAGTTGCTGCCCTTCTCACGGGAGTGGATACCCTGCAGATCAAGAGTTGGCACTCACAGAGGCTTAACTGAAATCAAGTAATGGGCACATCGGTGAGGGAGCAGGTGAATGAACGCCATGCTCTCAGGGGGTCATATTTCTCCGTCTCTCCTATAACAGAACTCAATTTCTTTGCTGGGCCATGTTAGACATTTTGGAAGGAACCACTCTGCTTATAGAATAACAGCAGAAAGAGTCTACATTCCCATCGCTGAAGGATAGAGTCGTCATTACAATAAAAGCGTCGGTGTGTTTCTTACCATTGTTCTTGGCCATCGTTGTTTACTGTGGGAGGTCCCCCTGCCTGAATTTTAAGCAGATGGGCCTGGGCTCCATTCACAATTTCCCTGATTTAGGAAAAATCATTTTCACAGACGGGGACGGTGGCACCTGCCAACCGCCAGAGCCCAACAGCAGCTTTGGTCGTGGTGCACCTGGATGTGGTTTTTCTTCACCGGCGACGTCTCCACGGGCTGCCTGTGCTGTTGGTCCCGATGACAACGGGGCCGAGGATGAGGCCGGGGCTCACCCTTCTTGGGGCGGCAGGGCGGGGGGGGACACTGAGATTCCTGGGCATCGTACCAACTCAGCCATATGTCACCACAGAAAGTAACTGCTTTTTCCATATATGATCATAACTAATGTTGCAAAGCCTGTTTTGCCTGGATCCTTTTACAGGACCTATGTAAAATATGCTGTGAGCTTTCACTCCAGATTTCCTCCTTAGGATGAATGGCTCTGCACACACACGGGAACAAGTTCTTACTCTGTTCATCAGGAGTGATAATTATTCCATAGGCTAATTCCCCAAGTGTTAGTTATACGGGGTGAAGTTCTGGCTCGTAAACAGGAGCTGATGGAAACGGGGATCCTAATGGCCAAATACATCCTAATGTTGTTCTCCTTTTAATTCTTTCATTTTTTTTTTCTGCCTTTACCTTTTAGAAAATGTTAATGTATTCCTGATGAATTCAGTGTGAAAAAAAATATGTTTATCAGCTCGGGTTTAAAATTTTTATTCATAATAAGAATATAGTAGCACCGCCAAGCCTTTCCAGAGTCAATCCTGGAAACTTTGCCAGCTTTCCGGGGCATCCTCAACAAGATGACCGCACAGAAGAGTTACAAGTCAGGACTGCGGATGCCAGAGTGAGACGCAAGTGTATCTTAATCAGGTATCGGCGCTTTGTCCTTGCCAGGCGTGGTGTCTAGGAAAGCGTGCTCTGGTGGCAGATAACCCTGCAAGATGTCATTTGGTAATTGCATAAGTCGTGCCTTTAGCCAGGGCCAAATGGATGATAAGGTTGTCACTGTTAACAGGTGCTCGCTGTTTGGAGCAGACCAGACTTCCTCTTGCGAAACCAGGCTAGTGAATTTCTTGATCACGTCTCCCCGCCTATCAGTGGCAGTGAGGGACGGTGAGCCCTGTGGCCCTTCCCTGCTCAGCCTCTGATCCTCCGTACCTGGATATCCATCAGGCCCTGGGTTTCCTCCGAGGGCCAAGTTCCACTCGGATGTCCCCCTCCCACACGGGCCGGCTGGCACTGTAATGTACACGGAGCCCACCTTAGCAGCGGAACCGCTCTCCCCATCAACGACTGCATGCAGAACCCTGCGGCTTCCAGGGACGTATCCAGCGCCACAGCTGGGTTCTTTAGTTTGTTGTGAAAAGAATTCCAGTATGACACAGCTCCTCTCAGCACAAAGAAGTGCTGGAACACCAGGAAAAAAAAAAAAAAAGGAAAGAAAAAAAAAAATAATAATGCCCCTGAAGGCAACACGGCCCTGGTCTGCTCCTCTCCACGGTAAACAGACCGTGCGGGAACCACGGGGCCCAGAACGCAGGTCCTGGCCACAGGGGCGCCTCGCACGCCTCCCGGGCGTCTGGAGCAAACAGTGCCACTCGCTCTGTGGTCAGATCGGGGACAGCCAGTCCTCCCGTTGTTTGATTTCTAAACTTGCCTCCACCTCCCGGAGGCCTCTGAGAGCTCAGGGCTTGCAAATCAACACAACATTTAATTAACTGCACATTAAAGTTTCCATCTTTCAAGGAAGGGAATTAGGGACAGTACACTTTCTGAAGCATTCATTAATGAAAATATAAATTCTAAAGCCTCCCCGAGTTCCGGGTGGTCCCCCTTCCACTCCCCCGACCCTAGGTGGTTGCCCTCCCTAATTCTCAGGGCTGGGGTTGGGCCGGTCCCTCCACATAAGCTGCCGGTGTCTGGGGTCGCCTTCCAGGGGGGCATTGTTAACCCTCTGAGATCCAGCCTTGGTTCCGCCACACCCCAGAGGCCTCTGAATTATCCCCAAGAGTTCTCAGGAAATACTCAAAACTGTCTCTATTGATACCGACTGGTGAGCGCTTTCTCATTAAAATGAGAGGTGCGGAGAAGCACTGTTAAGAGATGCCTGGATAATATGATTAAATATTGTCTGCCGCCCACGGAATGGGTGTAAGTTACCAGCACCCCCTGAGGATGACAGAGACACCTGGACCACCCCAGAGGGGGGACAGGGGAGACAGCGATGGAAGTACAATGAGACAAACCAGAAGGTATCTAGGGCAAGTCCCCTCGAACAGGCTGGACCCTCCATGACACCAAAACTACCTGATGATTCAGGCTGAGGCCCCAGACACGCGCACGCGCACACACACGCTGACCGGAGGTCAAAATCCACCGTGAGCGCAAAGCTCATTGGTCAGGAGCCAGGGGATGCCGGTCGCGTTCCTACCACAAACCCACTCTGCTCCGCTCCCGCTCCTCAGCCGAAGCCCTTACACCATTGCCAAGATCACCGGCAGCGCTTTCTTTTTTTTTTTTTTTTTTTTTAATTTTTTTTTTTTCAACGTTTATTTATTTTTGGGACAGAGAGAGACAGAGCATGAACGGGGGAGGGGCAGAGAGAGAGGGAGACACAGAATCGGAAACAGGCTCCAGGCTCCGAGCCATCAGCCCAGAGCCCGACGCGGGGCTCGAACTCACGGACCGCGAGATCGTGACCTGGCTGAAGTCGGACGCTTAACCGACTGCGCCACCCAGGCGCCCCCCCGGCAGCGCTTTCTATCAGAGTTCATTGCCGTGTCTCTCTAAAAAGGGACTGTCTTGCAAGGCCTCGTTTTGTGACTTCTCTGGGTCTGTGTCTCCTCCCGATATCGCGAAGCCTTTGAGAAAAAGGAGTGGATCGTATTTAGTTTCATGCTACACGTTCTGCGCATTTACTTAGTCATGCTCATCTGTCATTTCCAAGACGTGCCAGCGACGGGGCGTCAGGATCTAGATGCTGGCCTCGCCCTCCTCGAGGAGGCAGACAAACAGCTAAACAGGTACGCGGACTAATTATAAATTCTAATCCGCCTCGGGCAGGGGAAACAACGAGGGCCGAAGGTAGGAAATGATGGAGAAGTGCAACGTCGAACTGGGTGTTTAAGGACGGCTTCTGCGGAGGGGACGTTCAAGGTGAGTCACAGAAGGAAGGGAAGGAGTTAGCTC
Organism: Lynx canadensis; assembly: GCF_007474595.2. NCBI lineage: Eukaryota > Metazoa > Chordata > Mammalia > Carnivora > Felidae > Lynx > Lynx canadensis. The sequence continues at coordinate 55,038,472 of NC_044305.1, read as the reverse complement.
TGTAGCCGGCGGTCGCTGGCACACCGCAGACACGCAACCAGAGATTCCGGATTTCTTGCTCACTGTTTACCCACTAGATCCAAAACATTCAAATTAGGAAGAAAACCTGGTCGAAATATACTTGTGCAGAGGCAAAGCAACCAGGAAGTGAGTTCTCCACTCTCCCGGAGGAGGCAGGGCGTCGTGTGGCCCACGGACTCCTGTTCCCTCGCGGGCTCATCCAAGCCAGCGAAGCACACTCCGGGCTCGGCCCTTGCTCATCCTCTGCCTCCACCTCTTATTTCAGATCTCGGGTCCCTACCGGGACAGCAACCAATCCACCAGAGAATCCTAGGTTCGCACCCACGGTTCCTTTACGCCCGGCACTTCTCTCTGGTCTTTGGATTTGCTCACTGATGTGGCATCATGCAGAAGACAGCATCTCAGTGCCTTGGGTTCCGGTCCTTGAAGTCTCCCGTGGCATCATCCCCTATCACGAGATGGCGAGGGAGGCGCCTGTAGCCGTCAGACCCCACAGCCGGTGCGGCAGGCTCTGGGTCACCGAAGTGAGTCACGTCTTGTGAGGCAAGAGTGATCTGGACCCCCCCTAGACGGCCCAGCCACTTGGCCCTCGCCGTGCCTGTCACCGAGCCCCCGCTCTTCTTTCCCTGCATTATGGCTGTGAGGCTGGGACACATTCTCTTGCCCCCTCTAGGCTCTGTCCAAAGTAAAACTTATCGAGCGAGGCAGGTTCTCCTGACTGGACCGTGACTGATACGCTCATCCCAGGGATAAGTGCTGTCTCTGATTATTTAATCAATAATCACTGCCCACGGGCCCAGGGACCTGTGAGGTACACCTAGTGGGGGGAGGAGACGAGGCGAAAACATCTGTATCTCTGTGGCCTGATGGGCACCAACAACATCTGGCTGCAAGATGTGCCTCCCCACTCCTTGAATCTGTCTGATGCCACTGACTGCCTTCCTCCCTTCTTTCCTCTCTCCTGCCTTTCACCATCCGGGGGGGGGGGGGGGAGGCAACCCTGCATTACACCATTAGGGCCACACATATGATGATAAATCCAGTCCTTACTCTCAAAATCCCGGTCTAGTGGAGATCTGTGAGCAGACAGTGCCATGGCAGGGACAGGGTGGTCGCTGCAACGATCAAAATAGAGGAGGGAGCTCAGTAAACACCAGGAAAGTTTAGGAGATGCTACGTCAAGAAGCACATTACTGAGTGTAGAGTCATTTTGCGGGTCCGTGTGCTGGCGAAATGGCTTCCGACGAGTGAGCCAAAGTCAAGGAAGGCCCTCGCCTCCATTCCGAGAGTCTAATCAGCAGGTTTGCGTTACAGGCCCAGAATCCACTTGTCTTCTCTAATAGGGTATGTAGTAGGCACCCAATTATTTCATTCTGCTAGCATCTCTTCAAGAATCGGGGAACTACTGTGCCCCATTAAAACCATCAGCAAGGGGGCGCCTGGGTGGCGCAGTCAGTTAAGCGTCCGACTTCAGCCAGGTCACGATCTCGCGGTCCGTGAGTTCGAGCCCCGCGTCGGGCTCTGGGCTGATGGCTCAGAGCCTGGAGCCTGTTTCCGATTCTGTGTCCCCCTCTCTCTCTGCCCCTCGCCCGTTCATGCTCTGTCTCTCTCTGTCCCAAAAATAAATAAACGTTGAAAAAAAAAAAATTAAAAAAAAAAAAAAAAAAACCATCAGCAGGGATCAGCCACTCCAATGGGAATGCCCTCCAGGGCATTCGGACCCAGGAGTAACACAACGGAACCCCAGTGGTTGGCCAAATGCTTTCTGCTGCAAAATTTTGATGGCCGGTGCTTCTTTAGCCTGGCCCAAGATTTAATTTGTGTTGCGACAGAACCCTTTCGTTTGTCACCGACAAAAGGCAATATTTCCAATATTCCTTGAGAATAGGCTTCAAAGGTTTCAGCGCTTTTTTAAAAAAGCTTTTCAGCTTTATTTTGACGTGGCAGAAAAGTTTTGCATGCATCCTCGCATCCACTGTTGTGACAGCTGCATTTAATGAGTGCAAAATGATCAGAAAAACATCCTTTGCTGTGGGTTGCCAGTTGGTGACAGGGGAGAGGTGATGCTGTAATCAGAGCAGTGAAGTCACGCACACATCTGCTGAGGCAGAATCTCTGCCTGTCTGGTCTATACCAGGCAGCTCAGTGCATGGTCTCGAAGCCAAATGAGACCCGCACACCGATATCCAACGGACCCCCTTCTTCAAACAGCAGGGCAAGACTCACTTGGGTCACATCCGGCCACTGTTGCTGGAGGTTCATTCACATCTCTTTCCGAATCTTCCATATAGTTATCTTTCTGAGAGGTCTTTCTGGCTAATCTAACATATTTTTAATTAACAAACTCATGGCGAGGGGGGGGGGGGCGGGGAAAGGCAAACTTTAAATAATTCACGTGTGAAGGCCCAAATCAGACAATGAAGGTCTTCCCTTAAATACGGAGAGATATAGTAGATTAAACTATTGTTCGGCATATGTTCATTTCCCTGCCCCCCCCACACACACACATGCACACACACACACACACACACACACTGACCTCCATGGGAAGAATTTACTTTATCGCACCGACGTGGAGCTTGACAGTGGGACTTCCTTTGGCCAATGAAAGGTGGGCAGACACGACCATAAGCCAGTTTGGAGTCTAGGTGGCAAGGCACTGCATGCTTACGCTCACTCCCCTGAGAGCTTCCCCTTCTACCTTGAAAAGATCGGGGGCCGGATAATTTCCGGATGACCCTTACAGAAGGGGAGTCCGGTGAGACAGAACTGAATTGGACCCGAAGCACGGAACAATCATCGCGACTGGCCCGTGCACCTGCAGAGCACAGCGGAGGGGAGCTGCCTACCCGAACCCAGCCTAGTCCAGCCAAGCCACAGATGACCCACAGCCCCGGAAGCGTGGGCAAAAATGGCGGTTGACGTAAGTCGCCGAGATTTGGAGCTGTTTGTTATTCAACATCATTGTGTTGTTTCATAAGCTTTTCAGAGAGATCACCAACAATGTATGCCTGATTGTGTGAGAGAAAAAATATTCCAGCTGTGTTAGATGCCTATAGCTCCACTGACATGGTGTAAGGGAAAGCAGATGGAGCAGATACTCAAGCCAATCAATCCTATTTATGCAAGGCACGATGAATGACAACGCCACGCTTAACTGCATTTTTCACCTTTTGGTTTCATGTTGGGGTCAGGGAGTTGCACTTAATGTGGACGGAGGAGCAGCTTCAGTAAGGTTTCCAAAGCGTATCTTTGGCCCCAACGGTCTTTCTCGCTTGTTACCTTCTCACACCTTACAGGGGCAGATTAAAATCACCTACCTGTGTCTGTCTCTTCACCTGGAGTCCCGGTTTCATTTCCACACGGCCCCATTTCCAATCGTCTCTCTTTTCTCCATCGTGGAAAGACAGCAAAAATAAACCGTCACAGGGAGCCCTTATGACAATTTACTCTTGAGGGGAGAATCTTGTGGGTGTCCAAAAGCTTACTGTAAGTTATATTTGCTCAATTTATGCTTCTACTGACAAATAATTAGGGCAGCAATTAATTTGAAAATGCAAATGTGCAATGGGTCTCACTGTTTTCTTTTGTTTTGTTTTCAAGAGTCTTTGTCCTCAGTTCTACTTGTGTTAGGGTCTTAATGGATTTAGTTTAGCAAAGGAATGAAATTATTTTTTCTAATGCTTTATTTACCTGATTGAATCGGACTTTTTATCAAATATTGACTATAAATGTTTGCTCAAGATCATATGCCATACAATTTAATAGAAATAAAAACCTGTGGTACAGACCATCATTTTTTACGTGTCTTGCGTATAATCTATCTGAATGCCTACCGCAGGGGAGGCCCTCACTAAATAAATATCTGGGGGGTGTTGTAAGAAGAAAAAGTGATATTTTGGAACCACGAGGAGGAGGACACGGGACCCCAAAGGAGAGATGCCTTTCTCAGCGTACAATACGGTAGGAAGGTGGATTGCTCGGAAATGTATCGAGGAGGAAGAAAGGATGGAAACAGGGGCTTTCCAAGAGAAGATAGGCAAGAGGTTGCCCAAAGGGCAAAGTTAGGAGTACACGGCAGGTGTCAACGAGTCACGGAGGAAGAAGCGATCTGGACAGCTTGGGGAACGCCAAGATTTCCCGGGAACATGGGATCCCCTGGGAAGTGGCAGGGACTGGGGCGAGACAGGAAGGGAGGCCCCAAGCAGATGTCATCTTAAGCCCAGATGAGGAACCTTCAGCTTCCTCTGCAATCAGTGTTGATTGCTGATGGATTGAAACTTTTAGGTGCCAAATTACTAATTAGTGTGAGTCGTCCACCCTGGGCAGAAAGCTGAGCCCTCTTTGATGACAAATCTGTAAGGCTTCTCCACTGTTATGCGACGTGGCTCAAGGATGCAGCCAAGACCTAATCAACTAACTCAAAAAGAGTAGTTGGTCACTAACCACACAAGGCAGATGTAGCTACGTTTTTCTTCCATTATCTAAATGTTTAAAGGGAAATCAGCACTTTGGTCTGAACCACCTAGTAATCCCACAATGCTTTTGGTACACATTCAAGGTAAACTTAAAAATGAATATCTTTTTTTAAAAAAAATGTTATATTTATTTCTGAGAGAGAGAGAGAGAGAGAGAGAGAGAGAGAGAGGGAAAGCATGAGGAGGGGAAGGGCACAGACAGAGGGAGACACAGAATCCAAAGCAGGCTCCAGACTCTAAGCTGTCAGCACAGAGCCCGATGCGGGGCTCAAACCCATGGACAGTGAGATCATGACCTGAGCTGAAGTCAGACGCTCAACCGACGGAGCCACCCAGGTGCCCCCAAAATAAATATCTTCAAGACTAAACCTTATTCATGTAAAAAGTCTATCTTATAACAACGTTAAAGTCGTTTGCCTCTCTTTTTACCCGTATAAGAAAATATTTCATGCACCAAAAACTAGTGAAAGACTATCACGCAGGCTGGTTTTCTGAATTGCTTTCTTTTGTTTCATGGACTTTTCTGTTTTATTAGGGGAAAACCCATTAAACGGAGCCCGTATGCAGCCACAATCACTTGCCTTCTGCCTGCGTAGGTTGAGGTCATCAGTAAGTGGTAGCAGGCCACTTCTAATCTAATTGTGAATTCCTGTCATGTATACAGACTTCAGCCCAGGGATGACAAGGATTTTTGAACTTCAAAAAAAAAAAAAAAAAAAGGAGGAATCACAATAAATATTTCATTGTCTAGTCAACCCAATTTGCTAAGCCTGATTATCTCGTTCAGCCTCCCGAGATTGCTACAGGAAGCTCCCCAGATGTTCTCCTTCTAGCCAAAATTACCACTGTGTGTCAAAAAGGTGGCCCCACATCTGCATTCTGGAAGCCCAGCTGTCAGGGAAAGGGAGAGGAGAGAGAAGGTCGCACCCACTGTGGGAGACGCCTGGACGTCACTTGCCACCCTGCCAGGCCACTTAACCGGTTCCTGAATTGGGTTAATTGACCAATGATTGATCAAGCCTTTTTTCTCAGGCTTATACTCTGTTCCAAATTGCGATGGTCAGAGAACACGTGGACGGAGAGTTCCTGAAGCAGCAGGGAGCTAATTACCCCCACTTCCCTAAGTCAACAGAAATCCTGAAAGGACGGTGCTGAGTGAACAAAAATTGGGCAAGAGCCTGACGAGCTCTTGGGGGGTCCTTTCTGTGGGCCAAGACTCTCCCCTTTCTCTTTCTGAGCAACACAGCCCAGTGGTTGTCAGTAACAAGGGGACCCAACATACTTGTGTTATTTGTTGTCAAAATAATCTTTTAAATCCATATTACTTAATGATAATTCTTCACATACTGGCACTTGTAGTAGGACAAAATTAGGACTTTACTTTGTCCTTTTCCCTACCACTGTTAAACCCCATCGGTTTCTTGGAGGTGATCACCGTGGCTGTACCCACACAAAATCTGTTCCCAGCAAAGAGCTCGGATGTAACAGGGAATAAGACAGAACCTAACACCCTTACAAGAGATTATCCCGCCACAGACCAGCCCCTGGGAGTTGGACCAGCCAAGCAAAAATTCTTGAAGGAGCTCTTCCCGAAGAATTCTTGTTTGGGGTTTGGGGAAGCCACAAAGCCAAGGTTTTGAAGGTAAATTCAACACTCCTGTAGCTCGGCTGCATTCAATGAGTACAATCACCCCATGACAAAGAGCATCATGCTTGCGGCAACCCCATCGGAGGGGCAGAAAACCCGAGTTCACACAGGAGATTAGAACGAGTTCAACCTAACACCTCGGCGAACTCAGGCGATTCCCACTTGCCTGGCAATTTCGGGAAAGACAGGAATCTGGGGTTCCCTGCCTGTTTCAGTTGTCCAGCCCAGGTTTCAAGGGATGAAGAGTTTCTAGTGCTGTAGGCAATGATAAATCATCTACTGCAAGCTGACTGGGATGTCTGTATGGGTTTCTCATAGGAAATTCTCTGTAGGCCCTATAACTGAATTATTGACACCAGAATTTTATAATAGTGGTATAAAGACTGAACTATTTTACCCATAAAATAACAGGGTTAGGCAGGCACCTATTTCTTGGACACCAATGAGAGAGGAAAGGCTTTTGATCTTTAAAAACAAAAAACATTGAATTAAGACCCAACTGCCAATTACCTAATTAAAAAATGTCCTAGCTGAAGTTACGAAAATTTTTTTAGCTGGCTTTCATGGGCCTCCGATAGAAAACTTGATGTAACCTGTCCCGTTTAGATACGCCATTTTCATCAGTATCACTGATCTGCTAGCAGGTAAGTGTGATTATAACAGTATTTAGAAAATAATTATAAGACAGCATTTTGGGAATGAGCTTGTGCTACTCCCCTTCTGTTTCACCCTCATGTCTACCTACTTCCAGCCTCTCAAAGCACACAAACAAACAAAAAGCACATACGCACACGCCCTCCCCCCAACACACACACACACACACACACACACACAGAGCTTGGGGATCACAAATATCAGTGAGGACAAGAGAGTTCTCCTGATTCATGTTCTTATATTATGTTCCATGCTCTTCTTCCTCCATGCATGACCTAATTCTTTAGGCATGTCTTTCTGAACGGAACGGATTACATCTGTAAATAAAGCATGGATAAAGTGACCTTAAGTTTGAAAGTATAGTCTGATTTTAAAAATAAAATTCCGGGGCGCCTGGGTGGCGCGGTCGGTTAAGCGTCCGACTTCAGCCAGGTCACGATCTTGCGGTCCGTGAGTTCGAGCCCCGCGTCAGGCTCTGGGCTGATGGCTCAGAGCCTGGAGCCTGTTTCCAATTCTGTGTCTCCCTCTCTCTCTGCCCCTCCCCCGTTCACGCTCTGTCTCTCTCTGTCCCAAAAATAAATAAAAAATGTTGAAAAAAAAAATTTAAAAAAAAAATAAATAAATAAAATTCCCATCTTACCAAATATCTGCTAGGTCCATTTATTATCCTTTCGTTTTATTGTTTGTTTGTTTGTTTTCTTTTGCACCAGTCACCAGAGATGTGCTTAACACCTGCATTTAAGTGGCATAGACTCAGAAAAAACCCAAAATGAGAAGGTAGTGCTGGCATCCAGGGGAATGTCAAGTTCCAGTTACTACTGTTTTAATATTATCTCAGTGATGAGTCACCATACTGAGCAGTTTCACGAAAAAGGAAAAGATTTCAGAATGATATTTTGAGGGGATACATAGGAGGTTACTTAGGGAACTGAGAAGGGATTAAAGGTAGTGAAGAATCCAAAGAAAAATCAGAGAGAAATTTTGTAAATAGAGGGCTGGGTGATCATTTCCGAACAGAGTCACGCTCTCTTAAACAAAACTCAGAATAGTGAGTGCTAGAGGAATCAAATATGTCTTTAAAATTACTGTATCACAACATATAACATTGACAAAAATCTTCGCCCACAGTGTTACTGAAGATTTGGAGTATTGTCAGAGAGCTGAAGATTGAGAAGAGATATTTAACAGGATCCAGAACTATGTTAAGAAGGGCATAAATACACCACATTAACAAAATAAAGGACAAAAATTACATGATATCATCAATTGATGCAGAGAAAGCATTTGAAAAAAAATCAACATCCTTTCACGATCAAAAAATTAAATAAGGTAGGAAAGAAGGAAACTGCCTCAACACAGTCAAGACTGTCTGTGAAAAGCTCACATCTCTCAACGGTTAAAGACTGAAAGCATTTCATCTAAAATCAAGAACAAGAGAAGGATACCCCATCTTACCACTTCTATTCACATAGTACTGGAAGTGCCGGCCAGAGCAATCAGACAAGAAAAAAATTAAAAGCATATAAATTAGAAAGGGAACAGTAAAATTATCTCTGTTCACAGATGATATGATCTCATATGTAGGAAACCTTAAAGACTGCACACACACACACACACACACACACACAGACTGTTAGAGCTGATGAACAAATTCAGCAAAGTGGTGGGATACAAAATCAACACACAAAAATCAGTTGTGTTTCTATACACTAACAATGAAGAACCAAAAAGGAAATTAAGAAGACAACCCCCTTTATAATAGCATCAGAAAGAATAAAATACTTAGAAATTAGACCAACCAAGGAGGTGAAAGACTCGTACATTGAAAACTACAAAACATTCCTGAAAGAAATTAAGGACACACAAAAAAAATGGAAAAACATCCCATGTTCATGAATTGGAGGATAACATTGGTAAGAGGTCAATACTATCCAAAACAACCTACCAATTCAACCCAATTCCTACCTAATCCCAAAGGCATGATATAAAAAAATGTTTTGAAATCCTAAAATCCAGATGGAAACTTAATGGATCTCAAATAGCCAAAACCATTTTGAAAAAGAACAGAGCTGGTGGGTTGAGACTTCCTAATTTCATAACTATTACAAAAGCTATTACAAACTATTACAAAGCTACAGTAATAGTGTGATACTGGCATAAAGACAGACATATAGACAAATGGAATGGAATAAAAAGCCCAGAAATAAACTCTGTGTATACGGTCAAATGATTTTTGACAAGGGTGCCAAGATCACTCAGTGCAGAAAACAGTTTCTTCAATAAATTGTGATGAGAAAACTAAATATCCATATGCAAAATTATGAAGTCAGACCCTTGTTTTACAGCATATACAAAAATTAGCTCAAGACGGATCGCAGACCTCAATTTAAGACCTCAAACCATAAACCTACCAGAAGAAAACATAGAGGATAAACTTTACGACATGGAATTTGGCAATGATTTCTTGGCATGGCTCTAGAAACACACGTAACAAAAACAAAATAGACAATTGGGACTACATTAAACACTGGGACGACATCAAACTTTAAAACTTCTGCACATTAAAGGAAACAATCGACAGAGTGAAAAGGAAATCTACAGAATAGAAAAAAAATATTCATTAATCATATATCTGATAAGGGGTTAATAGGCGAAATACGTAAAGAACTCCTACAACTCTACTGTACCTCTGAAATTAATATTGCACTGTAAGTTAACTAACTGGATTTTAAATAAAAACTCTTTTCAATTGTTTTAAAAATTAAAAAAATAAATAACCCAAATAAAAAGTGAACAAAGGACTTGAATAAGCATTTCTCCAAAGAAGACAAGCAAATGGCCTATAAGCATATGAAAAGGTGCTCAACATCACAAATCATCAGAGTAATGTGAACCAAAACCACAAAGGGATATCTCACCTCATACCCCTTAGGATGGCTACTATCAAGACAAAACAACAAAATCAAAAGAAAAACAAATACAGAAAATAGCAAGGATTGGTGAGGATGTGGAGAAATTGGAACCCTTGTGCACTCTTAGTGGGATTGTAGAACAGAGCGATCACTGTGGAGACCAGTATGGAGGTGCCACAAAAAATTAAAAATACGATGAGATATCACCTCACACCCATCAGGCAGGCTACTATCAAAAAAAGAGAAAATAACAAATGTTAGCAAAGAATACTCTTGTGCTCTTGGTGGGATTGTAAAATGGTCCAGACATGACAGAAGAAAACAACATGGAAGTTCCTCGAAAACTTAAAAATATGATCTAACAATCAATCCCACTTCTAGGTATAAATTCGAAAGGCTGTAAACAGGGTCTCAAAGAAATACATGCACACCCGTGTTCACGGCACCATTATTCACAATAGCCAACAGGTGGAAGAGACCCAAATGTCTATTGAACGATGGATGGATGGATAAAGGAAATATCATTTGTACATACAATGAAGTATTATTATTCAACCTTAAAAAAGGAGAAAATCCTGTCACAGGCTACAACAGAGATAAACCTGAGGACACGACTCTAAGTGAAATAAGCCAGTCACAAAAATACAGGTACTGTATGATTCCACTTACATGAGGTACCTAAAATAATCAAATTCATGGACCCAGAAATTAAAATGGCAGTTACCAAGGATTGGGTAAGGGGAAAAAGTGGAGTTATCATTTCATGGGTATAGAGTTTCAGATTTGCAACTTCTGGAAATCTGTTTCACAATGATGTAAATATACTTAAAGCTACCGAGATATAGGATTAAAAATGGTTAAGACGGTAAATTTCACGTTACGTTTTCCACCACAATAAAAAGTACTTGGGGTGCCTGGGTAGCTCGGGGTGCTTGGGGTGTACTTGGGGTGCCTGGGTAGCTCAGTTAGGTAAGTGTCCAACTCTTGATTTCTGCTCAGGTCATGATCTCGCAGTGGTGAGTTTGAACCCCATATCGGGCTCTGCGCTGACAGCGTGGAGCCTGCTTAGGATTCTGTCTCCCATTTTCTCTCTGCCCCTCCCCCGTTTGCTCTCTATCTCTCTCAAAATAAATAAAAATAAACTTTAAAAACCTTACTTAAGTTTTAATTCCTTTAGAAGGAGGAGGGGGGTGCAATAGAAAGGAAGCCCAGAGCAAAAGTTCATCTGTGACAGGGGGTGGGGGGCAGAATAAGGGGGGAGCTAAGAGATTTCTGAGGCAGAGGCGCACAAGTCAGCAGGGGAAAAAAAATGTGTCCAGAGATACAAGGGAAAAAAGCATAATGATGAAATCAAGTCTCAGAGGAAGCAAGGAGTCTCAATGGGGACTAGCACAGCTGGATACAGAAACTGCTGGAAATGACATTAAAGCCTTTCTTACCCAATAGTCTAGTTGCCTACTCGATTACACCCAAAAGCTGAACTTGGCTTTCCCGCATCCCTTTTCCGAGTCTGGAAGAAGAACAACCTGCGTGCGAATTGAGCTGTTTTTTCAGACCCCAAATTGAAGCAACCAATGGAAGAGCTTTCCTGATTGGTACCACTCCAGGATAAAATGTGTATCATTTATTCACTCAACGAGGCTTTCCTCTGTGCCGGGCACTGCTCTAGCTGCTAAGGATAGAGGAGTATCAGGAAAACTCTCTGCTCCCATGGGACTTGCATCTCAGAGGCACCCATCAGTTGGCTCCGTTCTGTCACACAGGTCCAGCCCATGTTGTACGTCTCTGCATCCTTGCTTTTCAAACTCCTCAAGACCTTGGACCAGTTCTGTAAGACCATCCACCCATGGCAACGTCAAGCCAGCGTTGGTACAGATGGAGGTAAACAAGTCCCAGTTCGAGAAGGCTGAGGAAGCAGGGTCCTTCCAAATAGGGGCTCTGCCCACGAGGCGGAGGAGGGCAGGGCTGGAATTGCCTGCTTGGCTTAGGAGTGGGTTGGCCAAGTATGAGTTAACCGAGAAACCGAGCACACGAAAGAGAATACAGTGTGGCTTAAAGAGCAGGGGAAAACCTGCAAGGGGGGAGGGGGGGCGGGGGCAGAGCATGAAAGAAACTCCGAGAGACAAAATCGTTCAAGTCCCTTGCAACAGCACCTTGTGTCCTGTGCTCTGCAGCAGCCCAGTGGGCAGCTTAGACCAGGCAGATCACTAGAGAAGGAAGCCTCGCCCTGGATGAGAGGCCAAGAGTTTGCAGTGCCCTTGAGGCCCCTAAAGTTAGACTTGCAAAGCCATTTCCCCCTCGGGTCTACATGGCAAGAAAATATCAGAACGTCTATACTTTATTAATGGCATCATTTTGAATTTTCACTCTTATGTATGTTTTGTAGTGTATACAATCTATGAGGACAATAGTAGAGGTGCACAATCAATCAATCAATAGGCATGTATTAGAAGTTTATGCTCAAAATATTTTAGTGATGAGGATGAGCAACTGGAAAGATTGGCAGTCACTGCTCTCAATCAACCTCTCCGTGTCTGTAAGTAGGACCGAGAACCCCACGCAACTGGAAATACCGTTGCCTTTTACACCAGACCAACTGGATGGAAGGAGCAGGGAGACAAAATGGAGAGTGAGGTGGGCAGGCAGGGCCACAGTCACCAGGTGGAATTCCAAAGGACCGGAAGAGGTGGCCAAGACCCCAGAAGAACTCAAAAAGGAAGGCAAGAATTTTCAAAGGACTGAGTGACGATTACGGATCTTCATGCCAAATGGCAAATTTTATCAGACTCATCTGTGCTTTCCCTTGGCTTGCACATCCCATGCTGCTCCACTCAGCAGATAAAAGAGTCCTACAGGTAGAAAGGTTCGATCCTCAGAGAGACAGCTGGTGGTTTTACTTGGTTTATTAATGCCCGAAATCTGTCTTCAAAAGGAACAGAACTTCTCCAGGTAGCTGGGGTGTGGCTGTGGGGTAGCTGGCATCCTCAGCTAGGCGACAGGCTATCCAAGGACTGGACACTCATAGGCACAAAGACATACATGCACACATGTACCTGCGTACAAACATACGTGTCTGTGCACACACAGGTGTGAACACACACACACACACAAACTTAAGCCCATGGTTCGAAAACATGGAGTTACATGTTTCAGGTCTTCTATGTTAGATGTAATATCTCTGGTAAAAATGAATAAGCACAACTTGTAAAGGCACGGAACAGCCATCATTTGTACAAGGCTGGCAGTGAGGTGAATTATCGTGCACCTTCATGGAGCTAGAAGATGGGTTTGTTAATAAAAGAGGAAAACAAACATAATTACAAGCTTGCTTAAAAAAAACAAAGTACTTAGAATCTATATCAATGTTGAAAACTCTACCTCTCTTGCAATGGCTCCTTGGAAAACCATCATATGGATACATCACAACTTATTTTATCAACTCCTACTGGGGGAGGGGTGCGGGGGGGGGGGCGGGGAATGGGGAGGTGACGGTTAAGCGTGCAAAGTTTCAGTTTCGCAAGATACATAAATTCTGGAGATCTACTGTATAACACAGTCCCTATAGCTAACAATTCTTTTTTTTATACATAATTTGTTGTCAAATTGGTTTCCATACAACACCCAGTGCTCATCCCAACAGGTGCCCTCCTCAATGCCCATCACCTACCCTCCCCTCCCTCCCACCCCCCATCAACCCTCAGTTTGCTCTCTGTATTTAAGAGTCTCTTATGGTTTGCCTCCCTCCCTCTCTGTTTGTAACTTTTTTTTACCCCTTCCCTTCCCCCATGGTCTTCTGTTAAGCTCCTCAAGATCCACATGAGTAAAAACATATGGTATCTGTCTTTCTCTGCCTGACTCGTTTCACTTAGCATAATACCCTCCAGTTCCATCCACGTTGCTGCAAACGGCGGGATTTCATTCTTTCTCATTGCCAAGTAGTATTCCATTGTATATATAAACCGCAATTTCTTTATCCATTCATCAGTTGATGGACATGTAGGCTCTTTCCAGAATTTGGCTATTATACACTGAAAACTTGCTACGAGGGTAGATATCGTGCTAAGTGATCTTACCACAAAAAAATAAAATAGTAGTGGTAATAATGCAGGAAGAAACTTTGGGAGGTGGTGGCTGTGGCTATGATCCTATCAGTGATGGTCTCATGGGTCTACATTTATCCTCAAACTCACCAAGTTGTATACATTAAATATGCACAGATTTTACGTGTCAACTTCCATAAAATGGGCTAAAAAAACCTACTTGATAAGCACAGGGTGATGTATGGAAGTGTTGAATCACTATATTGTGCACCTGAAGCTAATATTACACGATATGTTAACTGAGTGGAATTAATATAAAAATCTTTAAAAATTTTTTAGTAAAATAAATAAAATTAAAACCTGCTGATGAGAACTGAGACGGTTTCCAGCTCTTCACTGCAGCGGGGACCATCTTTTTTTTTTTCTATTTCTGTTGTTTACGGCGCTAATTTTTACTCATGGGGTCCACAAGGAACATCTTTATGTTGGTTTTCTATAAACCAAATGCCCAAGATGTCAGGTTGATGACAGTATTTACAAAAGGTATTTGCATCTATAAATGTGATCTGTACCATCAGCTTCCCTCCAAAAATACTGAACCCAAGAATGTATTGCAAAGCCTTTTTCCCCATACCCTTACCATCACGGTGGAATCTTGATTTTTTTTCATCTTCGTCAACGAAAGAAACAACAACAAAAAAGATACCTTATTTAAACTAACGTTGCATTGACATTAATCATTTGCAAAGGTGAACAGTATCATGCTCACTGGCCATTTGCATTCACTACATTATTACCAGTTTGTATATTTCCCCCTTATTTATTTTGTCCTTTTCAGCTTCTCATTCATTTTTTTACGCTTAGAGATATTAACCATTTGTCTATAACAAAAAGTACTTTTCTGAGGTTAATTCCGCTCTATCTTTAAAGCTTTTCTTGCATTACTTTTCTAGTATAAAAATTTTACATTTTAGCCAAGTTAATCAATTTTTTGCTTTCTATTGCCTCTTTTCTGTTAAGCTTAGAAGAAGTTTTCTACTACACACTTACTAAGGTAGTCACCAATGTGTTATTTTCTGATACTTTTCTATTTTTTCTATACATTTAAATATTTTATTTTTATTTTTTTTCAACGTTTATTTATTTTTTTTGGGGACAGAGAGAGACAGAGCATGAACGGGGGAGGGGCAGAGAGAGAGGGAGACACAGAATCGGAAACAGGCTCCAGGCTCTGAGCCATCAGCCCAGAGCCCGACGCGGGGCTCGAACTCACGGACCGCGAGATCGTGACCTGGCTGAAGTTGGACGCTTAACCGACTGCGCCACCCAGGCGCCCCACATTTAAATATTTTATTCCTCTGGAATGTATTTCAAAGGAGTAGAAGGAGATCCAGCTTCATGATTTCTTTTTTTAATGTTTATTTTTGAGAGAGAGAGAGAGAGAGAGAGAGACACTGAGTACGAGTGGGGGTGAGGCTGAGAGAGAGGGAGACACAGAATTCGAAGCAGGCTCCAGGCTCTGAGCTGTCAGCACAGAACCCGACGCGGGTCTCGAACTCACAAGCGGTGAGATCATGACCTGAGCCGAAGTCGGACGGTCAACCGACTGAGCCACCCAGGCGCCCCCCAGCTTCCTGATTTCTACACGGCCAGTCTCAATGAAATGTGTCTAACGCCTTCTACGGACGAATCTCTCTCCTCCTGAGCGGCCTGAAACGCCACCTCGATCTCAACTTCTGGTCTTTTCCATTGACCTGCTTATTTCTGCACCTGCACCACATCCTTTAGTTAATACAGCTCCGTGACATATGTACTATCTCCCTCACGAGGGGAAGGGCAAGTGTCCCCTCACTACTCTTCTGTTTCCAAATTTTCATAGCTTTTCCATCCTATGCGTTCATCTAGCTGAGCTTATAAGTTATGTCATGAAAAAAATAAGAATAAACTATGTTGAAACTTCAGAATTTCCATACATGGGGTTATGACAAAGATTCCCCAAAATATCGTGAGTGTTTTAGTCCTTGCAGGCTTTTGGTTCTGTCATGACGACTCGTGGTGTTAGAATGCCAAAGCAGGCATCGATAGTAGGTAAATCAACTAAAGTGGCTGTGCCCATGAAAACTTACCACGTCATGTGAATTTCACCCTAATTCAGCAGCACACTGTATACTAAGAAAAGTCCCTCTCCTAGGTCAGCAGGTGGTTGTCTACAGGAGAGGAAGAAATGCTACACGCTTAGGCAGAGGCTTCTCCTGCTTGGTGCTAACGGGGTCCGCTGCTAGGAAGTCCCTGTGAAGATGGGACAGAACTCCCCAGCAGATTTGGGGGTGCTTCAAGACCACGGGGGAAAGACAGCCTATCCTCAGTAGCAGCGAAGCTGAAGGCCTGAGCCACATGGTTCATCACCGAAACTTGCATCCACATAGAATCTGGGCTCTGCTGCCCAGGGGGTTCACCCAGGATCTTTAAAACATCCTGATGCCGGGCTCCCACCCCCAGACATTCTGACTTGATTGGTATAAAGTGTGACCTAGGCATCAGGAGTTTCAAAAGGTGCCTGCACGGTTCTAATGTGTGGTCACGTTAGGGAATCACTGACCTACAAACGAGGTGATGGGCTCCCCCGACTTCTTCCGTGGGCTATGTGAGTCAGTCAGAAATGGAGCCAGAGCTTCTGAACCCAGACTTCACCTGGGAATGCCCTGGGGAGATATTAAACATTACTGATGCAGGGTCCTATCCCCAGCCTTTCTGATCTGGAGTGTCACCCAGACATCGGGACTTTTCCCAGGTGACCCAAAATGCAGCCACACCAGGAACCTTGCACCAAACACTCTTTCCTAAACTTCTCTGAAAATAAGAACCAATTGGAAGTCTTTGAAAAGACAGAGAAAAGGAGAACAGGACGGGAGGATTGATTCTCACTGCCCCCTGACCCCTCCGGGACCCGCTGACTCGGGGAAACTGCCTGGAAACGGTGGAGGGAGCTTCTCAAGAACCCAAGTTGATTCTTTTTTTTTTTTTTTTTTTTAATTTTTTTTTTTTAATGATTATTTATTTTTGAGACAGAGAGAGACAGAGCATGAATGGGGGAGGGTCAGAGAGAGAGGGAGACACAGAATCTGAAGCAGGCTCCAGGCTCTGAGCCGTCAGCACAGAGCCCGACGCGGGGCTCGAACTCACTGACCGTGAGATCATGACCTGAGCCGAAGTCGGACGCTTAACCGACTGAGCCACCCAGGCGCCCCCAAGTTGATTCTTATCAGTAAAGTTCAGGGAATTTGTGTGCTCAGAATAGATTACATGCAAAAGCAAACATTTCCAGGGCGCCTGGGTGGCTCAGTCAGTTAAGCATCCGACTTCGGCTCAGGTCATGATCTCACGGTCCGTGAGATCGAGCCCCGCATCAGGCTCTGCACTGACAGTGCAGAGCCTGCTTGGGATTCTCTTTCTTCTTTCTCTCTGTCCCTCCCCCGCTCATGACCTCTCTCTCTCTCTCAAAATAAATCAATAAACTTAATTAAAAAAAAAAAGCAGAAAGAGAGGGAGGGAGGCAGGGAGGGAGACAGAGAGGGAAGCGGGAGAGAACTTGCTTCTCTAAGTTCATACTCAAGAGAGCCCAGGGTGGCAAGAGAAGCCTGGGGCAGGATCTCTGGCCCCCAGAGAGGACTACCCCTGGGACAGCAGAGTGAAAACTCAAACTCACATTAACCTACATGTGGAGTAAGACCTTCACAAACATTATGTCCTGTGAACAGTTAGGCTGGAAGGGTCCTTCCTACTTCAGAGCTCAGAGCATTTGATGGATCGTCATTCACTGCCCTAGTCAGTGGGCCAGCCAGAATATCACCCATATATTTTCCCTCCCAGCCCAGCGCTCCCTCCACAAAACGGTGGTGTTTTGAGCCACAGTCACGCTGTGCAGAACCCTGCACTCCCTCTAAATAATTGGCTGTGGTTGAAATGGACATGAAAGAGGAACCAACAGGGGGAGGAAAGAAAGCATGAAAGAGTATGTGCTTGAGAGCTATGGTCTCCAAATGATGAATCAGGAGACAGACGTGAAGCAGAGATACCTGCTTCTTCCCACCCCGTGCCTGCCCTAAGTCTCTGCCTCCCTCCTGCTTCCTGGCTGGCTCAGTGTAGAGCGTGCGACTCTTGATCTCAGGGTTGTGAGTTCGACCCCCGCGCTGGATGTAGAGACTGCTTAAAAACAACAACAAAAAAAAAATCTTTAAAAAGAAAAGAAAAAGACAAAAATGAAGTAATATGGGAGATGGTGACGATGAGACCTGAGCACAGGATCAGCTGTCCGTGGCTTACCCTGCTCTCCAATGCTCCCCCTCCCATCCCGGCATGAATTTGTTCAAACACCGAACAACGCACTGGGCTGTGTGGACACCCAGCGCTGAGGAAACCACACCAACCCCGGCGCTCCACTTAGCCTACTGCCCGAGGCCTTACTGTTCCAAGTTGCTACCTCATCTGACAGCTGTCAGAAAAGCAAATGTCTCAGCCCCCACCTCGGACTTACTGAACCAGAGTCTCCATTGTAAATGTGATTCCAGGCCACCTGATGGCCATGTCCATGCATGAGAGCCCAGACCAAGGACTCCAAAGAAAGGCAGCATGGGCTCCCTTCCCTTGGCTTCCATGGGCGTTGGTACCGGAGAAAATAGCTCTTCAGCTGTTATATCCCCAAAGGATGTTAGAGTTCTCCTAGTCAGACCCCCTCTTTCTGCAGGTGATGAAATCGAAACGCAGAAAGGTCACACGTCTTCTAAAGGAGCCGCCAGGACCGGAACCTTGCTCTCAGGTCATATTTGACAGTCTCAGGGCTGCAGAAAGCCAGGCAACTGTGTCTGTAGGAGGAAGGGTGGTAAAAATGACACAGGGAGGGTGGGGAACCACATCACGGCAGACTCCGAGGGGTCCCTCAAAACGGTTGGGGGGTAGATCGCTTCCGCCGCCCATTTTCAAGTCTGCTCTTTCGCTCTCAACACTGATCCAGATAAAGAAACGCTGATCTCCTCTGGCTTCCCGGCACAGATGCGCTTTTATTTTAAGAGTGATGTTCTGGTCCGTGACACCTACCAAGGCACAGGAAGATGGCCGTCAGATGTCACCCTGTCTGCATGCTTCCAGCAGGGCTCGATTGGTGAAGCCCCGGACTCTAAGTCACCCTCATAACGCCTGCACCGAGGTCCTCAAAACTTCTGGCTAGATTGCTAGAAACGAAGCCATATACTCTCTGTCAGGATGCGTGTAAATGACAGCACCCGACATGGAGACACGCTACCCCAACAAGCTTACCCACCAGAAGTCCCTCTTTATATCTAAGCAATTGAACAAAGATCGTCAAGGAAGCTGACACCTCTCTACTCCCCACCCCACCCCTACTCCATTGGAAGCATCCAACCCTGGACCGCTCTGAAAGTCAAACTTAAATCAACCTGAAAGACTCCCCGCCTAAGAACCAGCGCATTTTGTCAAAAACTAGACTAAAAACATAGACTAGAAACGAACTCACATGGACACCACACTTCGAGTATCAGCGCGGTTTTCTGAGCTGAGGGAGCGGGAGACTGGCAGATCTGAGCCAGGGGCGTGTGACGGTCCTGTGGCTTCCTTTTCTTCCCACCCCAGCAACAAAGAATGATTCGAGAGAGTTGATACAAAGGGACAAGAATGAAAAGTGGCCCCGACACATTTATGAGGATTTTTCCTGGGCTTCTTATGTACAGTTCCTCGAGGTTTTTTTCAGTCATATTAAAAGTAGAAGGGAACACCTGTTTCCCGTTACCCGGCCACAGCCCGATGTAGGATGGGGTGAATCACACACTCTCAGGAGAAGCAACAACAACAAAAAGTATATCATGGGAGAGAATGGCTTGACAAATTAACGAAAATTTCATATCATGTCCAATTGAGAAAGAGAAAGAGAAGGAGAAAGAGAAAGAAAGAGAAAGAGGAAGAGAAGAGAAGAGAAAGAGAAGGAGAGAAAGAGAAAGAGAAAGAAAGAGACAGACACCAAATGATAGGAGGATAGAAACACTTTGTTTCTAGTTGAATTCTCAGCAAAAGGCAGTTTTTGACATTGGAACAGAAAGTACCTCTGGGATGGATTTTTTAACCCTTTCCCTGAAAGGCGAGACCTTTCGGATTCACAACAGACCCCGTGCGTGTCAATCGTGACCACGTAAGTAGAAATAGTATTTGCTGGTTCCATGAGCTAGTGCTCCCACTGAAGCAAAAGGAGTTGAGGTTTGTGATTTGATCTAATGGCAATGGCTTTCCAATAGACATGCACGGAATCATTGATCAGTGTGCCCTCTCCTTGTTTGCACTGGAACACCGTTCAATTTACACCAATTAAAGAATGCTTGGTTTGGGTATTGAAGAATAATTAAGCGATGCAAATCCCCAAGGGCTTCTAAAGATGACATCTGACCAGAATGTTGATTACGGCATGAAGGCGGCGTTAGTATTTGAATAGTTTGACTGATATACAAAATCATTACAACGTCTCCCTAGGAAGAGTGACATTAGGTCAATGTATGTACTTGCCTGGTCACCCTAAACAAATTTGACAAGTCTAATTTTAAGTAATTGCTCAGAGTTGAGTGGCCGCCTCTGTCCCCGCAAGGGCAGCTGTCTGGACCACATCTTGTAATTGAGATGTGTCTTTAAGCTCTATGTGTCAACCCAACATGCAAATGTGCTCTCACAAAAGGTTAGGGGTTGGTGACGCTCCGGTGAATCCTTTTCCGGTCAAATTTCAACATGAAAGCTTTACTGCAGCTCTTAGGCAACTCCTCGACTAATTCTACCCCGTTCCCTATAGGAAAGATTAAATTTCTCAGCTGCATCAGACTCTAGAGTTCACCTGGAGACCAGCTCAGAATGTGATCCTTGGACCAGAAGCATCAACATCGCCGGGCAACTTGTTAGTAATCCGAAGTCTTGGGCCCACCCCCAGGCCGGCTGAATCAGAGACGGTGGGGGGTGAGGTCCCATCACGAATGCTTTAATAAGACCCTGGTGATCTAAAGCTCACTCAGGTTGGAGAACCAGTGATCAAACCCACCGATTCACTTTATCAGTGATGGAATGGAGGGAGGCCTGGTAAGTTAGGTAATCTGCCTGAGGTCACACAGCTCAAAGGACAGTAGAGGCTAGGGCTAATCATATTGTGGTCAAAACATGTGCCATTCGGTTTTTTGCCATTCGGTTAAAGTTTTGAAAATGGCTTGCTGTCTTTCTTTGTCTTTCTTTCTGTCTTTCTTTCTTTCTTTCCTTCTTTTTATGCAGCCCTCTGCTTATTCCTAAGAACGTGTTCCGGCAGATGGCTGGTTCTCCACCTTCTCCTGCACCCCAGCGAGGGAGCCTCCTGGCCCCAGCAACAGGGTGCAGCCATTGGACTTAGTTGTCAGGGAAAGCACCATCTGGGTCAGACGTTTAATTGCCGGTGTGAGAGTCTTGAGAGGTACCTTCTTCTGTCCACGGAGATCATGGATGCACAGAGACTGACCCTCTATTGCACCACATGCCTGAACAGCTGTGATGACCAGAGCTCCCTGCTGCCCCCTGCTGGATGTGTACAGAGATCAACAAAACTAATGTGGTAAGCTACTGTGGTATTCGGCGGGAGTTTGTTACTAATTTATAACCCAGCCTATCACGGGACCCTTTGGGACTTTTGAGCAGCCCTCTTGCACTTAAAAGTAAGTGATGCGGGTGGGGGGGTTGGGTGGCTCAGTCAGTGAAACGCCCGGACTTTGGCTCAGGTCGTGATCTCACAGTTCATGGGTTCGAGCCCCACGTCCGGCTCTGTGCTGACAGCTCAGACCCTGGAGCCTGCTTTGGATTCTGTGTCTCCCTCTCTCTCTGCCCTCCCTGCTTGTGCTCTGTCTCCCTCTGTCTCTCAAACATAAACGTTGGGAAAAAAATTTTTTTAAAAAGTAAGTGATGCGGGGCACCTAGGTGGGCATCAGACTCTTGATCTCAGCTCAGGTCGTGATCTCGCAGCGGTCACTCAGAGTGGAAAGCGCAGGGACTGCTTGGGATTCTCTCTCACCCTCTCCCTCTGCCCACCCCCCTCAAAATAAATAAAAATAAACTTTAAAAAAATCTCCTTAAAAAAGCGAGTGATGTGTAGGACAGAGATGTAAAAAAGAAGCATCTTCCCTATTTAGAATATAATTGAAAACCAATGATATTTCCAAGAGGATGGCAACCACATCTGAGTCACTCCCCAAACAACAAATTTCAGATGTAATGGTCTGCTTTACAAACCATTGTACCGTTTGTCATTTTATTCCAGTCCGACCACACCCGGGCTCCAGGGAGCTCATGTATGTAACTGCAGGTAAGTTAACCGATTCAAAACTGAAAATTAAGGGCAGGGTTTCATTCGCAGGCTCTGCGGGGGCCCCCATTCCTGGTGCCCGTGCCGCACCCAAGCAGCTCAGCCCTTCAGCTCAAGTGTAAGTAAGGAAAGGTTTTTTCCACGGTGCTCAGCCTCCCGGCAGGCAGAGGATAAAGCCCGTGCACGTTGCGTTGCGCGCTCCCCTCCCTCCCCCTGCCCCACCCAGCTCCCTGTCCTTTTTCTTCCCCGACACCCTAACCACCCAGGTGAGTCTCTGCACCCAGCACCCCACCCACCTGCTCCTTCCCCGCCCCCACCCCTGGCCTCTCGGCCTCGGTCCCTCTCTCCACAGCAGCAATGCTGAGCCTTTCAGCCACTTGTCCCCGGACTCCCCTTGCGGGGCAGGGGGTAAAAATACCTCTGAATGGGGAGGAGCAGACAGAGTGGATTCATGGCAGCGGCAGAAGAGTGATACAGCCCAAGCAGAACAAAACGAGGGCAACCCGGACAAAACAAAGCGTCACAATAGATCATTTCTGAAAAGTCATCCGGGCAGCTTTGAAACCCCGGGCTGTGTGTTGGCAGGGCAGTTTCACATCCACGGGCTTTCAAGACACATGAATGGAAAAGGAACAGTAACTCTTTTTCATACCTCTTTTCAGGGGTCTTGTCGCCACAGAAGGATTTACCATTCAATTCCCATACTTTTATGTGGGAAATTAGGAATTTGCCCCTTAAAAAGAAATTGCCTTTTAAACTCTCATAAATTGTGGGGACTTTATAGATTTACCAAAATTTCTTCCTCCTTCTCCGCCTTTCGCTTCTAGTTCGTGTTTAAAAATACTCATAAACACACACACACACACACACACACACACAGACACACAAACATTTCCATCTTCTCCACCTTTCTCGGGAACATTTTATTCAGAAAATCTCCAACCACAGAGAGAGTTCCTCTTTCTGCCCCATACAGGGTTTGGGGTTTGTCCTTGACTCTTTCTTCGTTTTACCACATTTCATCACAGACCCAATGGCTCTTCTGAATCAAAGGACCTATCCTAGAAAATATTAATCACTGTATATTTGGAAAGGTGGCCAGGGATGGGCCAAGTTGGTGAAAAGGTCAGAAGCGAAATACAATAAAATAAGGCACTCATGCGTGGACCCAGCAGGCATTTACTGAGTAGCCACTGGTGTGACTAGCCCTGAATACACGCTACTTTTGAATTGTCTGATAAAAACAATCAAGTTTTACCAGAGGAGAGTCCAGTAAAATGTCCCCAAGAAGAACGGCCCCGCCAGTATTTTCCGCAGCGGCCGGCACGTATCTGGCTCCTTCTCAGAAGCCTACAGTGTTTGGCCATGTTAATCTCATTAACCTTCCCTATCAGTTTCAACGGGACAGAAATGAAGACTTGAGAACGTGGAGTCCCTGGTCGGAGACTCAGGCTGGGACAAGTCAAGCTTTGGCTCTGGGCCAGTACATTTGATCTGACTCCCCAGGCCTCTTCCAGGGGCTTTTTTTTTTTTTTTTTTTTTTTTTGGAGCAGAGGAAGAAAGAGCATGCAAGGAAGCCTGGCCATAGGAAATCCAGCTATGTTTGACCCCGCTTCCCTCCTCCTGCCCCCAGGAGAGCCCTGTTCCAAGGCTGATTCCCGGGAGCAGCTGTACAGAGGGCGGCCATTCTCCAGGGGCAGTCAAGCGTACCCCGGTTCCCTCGGAGAATCCTTTGGGGTAAGAGATGGAAAGAGATGGGGGGAAGGGAAGAGAAAGGAAGGTTTTCCTCCCCAGCAGGTCTGTAAGGCGAGACTGGGCCACACTAACCATTTCCTGATGTGCAGAAGCTGAAACTTGGACTTCTTTTCTTGTTAGATTTCTTAGATATGCAAAAAAAAAAAAAAAAAAATCACCAAGAAATTAGCATCTCACAATATCCTTAATTTGGTCTACCTCAGACCCTGATATCACTCATCTGTCCAAAAAAAAAAAGATAAACAACAATGTCCTATTTCTGAAGACAACGGTTAAAAAATTAGAAATGTGCAATATGTAAGTGTGTCTAATCCAGGCCCTGGACACCTGAATTTACACAACGTTAGATGTCAGTTACATCTCAGCAAGGCTGGGGAAACACAAAACCTTAGAAAGAACACCCCAATAATAACTGCATTGACATCTGCAAGTCTGGGAACTGTATCATTTCCTTCCTGAAAGAACTTGCCTGTGAACAGCTATTTCAAAAGGAGTCAGGATATTGCCCTTTAAGAGGCAAAATCTCACTCAGAAAAATTAATACTTGAAGGAAACGACGGTTCTTAAATACAGCCTTCACTTGCTTGAGAAAAAAACAGGTAGCTTTAACAGTCTGAGAAGTTTTATAAATGAAAATGTGCCCATTTCCTTCTTCACTGTCTCCAAACCAGGAGTAGAAATTCCAAAGGCCAGGGCCCTGAGAAGCTTCCAGAAGCCCCACCACGGCAACAACCCCTACAAGCCCCAGAAATGGCAGTGCACAGTGTCTCTGGGGAGACCCCTTTTTCAACAACCTCAGCCACACCCCTAAACTACACATGTCGACAAGATGCCGGCACCTCTAAAGTCTGAACCAGGATTTCGCAGCCTGTGTGAAATTGACAACACGTTGCTTACAAAACCCTCTTCCAACTTCATGTTTAAAACTACTGGCTTGTACTTACTTTGTTTTTTAAACAGGCTCCACACCTAACGTGGGGCTGCAACTCATGACCCCGAAATCAAGACGCACATGCTCTACCGGCTGAGCCAGCCAGGTGCCCCTGTATTTATTTTAACTGAATTCAAATATTATATGGATAGAGAAATTCTGTGATTTTTAAAATATCCCCTATGCTGCATTTTTCATCTACGTGAATGTAACATTTTTTTTTAAGTTTATTTATTTTGAGAGAGAGAGAGGGTGAGAGTAGGGGAGGGGCAGAGAGAGGGGGAAAGAGAGAATCCCAAGCAGGCTTTACACTGTCAGCACAGAGCCCTATGCGGGGCTCGAACCCACGAACTGGGAGATCGTGACCTGAGCCGAAACCAAAAGTTGGACATTTAACTGACCGATCCTCCCAGGTGCCCCTGCGACTTTTATGACCCATCTCATCCTTCACTGCTAGGACCACTAGAGGTTATGCCAGCTGCAGAAATTCTCACAGTACTTTGTCTATAAAGTAGTAAAAGCGGGGCGCCTGGGTGGCGCAGTCGGTTAAGCGTCCGACTTCAGCCAGGTCACGATCTCGCGGTCCGGGAGTTCGAGCCCCGCATCGGGCTCTGGGCTGATGGCTCAGAGCTTGGAGCCTGTTTCAGATTCTGTGTCTCCCTCTCTCTCTGCCCCTCCCCCGTTCATGCTCTGTCTCTCTCTGTCCCAAAAATAAATAAACGTTGAAAAAAAAAATTAAAAAAAATAAAAAAATAAAAAAATAAAGTAGTAAAAGCGATCTTAATAATGGAGTGAGTGCACTCTCTCTCTCTCTCTCCCGCAACACACCCTTGTTGAAACCCTTCAAAAGCCACTGGTATACCAGCCCCCAGCCATATCGCCAATTGGAATGTGTCTCTCTCCACTCTTCATTCCTGTCTCCAGTTCCCTGTGCTCAATAAGTTCTTCCTCGTGTGGGGCCTTGGCACACGCTCTCGTCCGCTTGGAAGGGTGTGTCCCCACTTTCTGCACACCTATTTCTTGTCTTCCTTTAGGGCTCGGCTGAAACACCACCTCCTCGTGGAGGCTTCCTCTGACCATGCTGGCTACAGTGGCTTTCTGTCGCCCATGCATCTGGACGTTTATGTTCTTCGCAACACATACTCCAGTCGGCAGGTGCTTCAATTTTATGTCTGTCTACCTGCTGTGTCTCTCTTCCCTGCTAGAAGGGAGGCGCCGGCAGGATAGGAGCATGACTCTTTTGTTACTTTAGCATGGCTGGTACAGAGTTGGTGCTCGGTAATATTTTTGGAATGAAGGAAAGAAGGAAAAAAATGAGGGAAGACAAGATAATGACCTGAAATCAATTCTCTGCTTCCCAGCCCAGAAATGTTCTGCATTATTCAGGGTAAAAACCTCAGCTCTTCTGTGAAACAGACAACAAAACACAGTGGCTCCCAGGATCGAATTGCTTTCCCTTTCACGCTCTCGAGTTGGACAGTGCAGGCTGGCAGAATGTTCTGTTTCACACAGTGATGGAGAGATCCAGATCCTTCCCTCTTGTTGCCCCCCATCCTGCAGGGCACTGTGCTTGGTTTAATGGGGCGGCCAGCACATCCGGGTTCCAGCCCACCGGAAGGGAGGAAGAAAGGAAGCCTAGGAAGAATGAGTTCCAATTAGGAGCTGAAAACAGAAGTTGCACACATCACTTCTGTTCACATTTCATAGGCAACAACTTCGTCTGACGTCCAGAAAGGGAGGGTGGGAAGTAGGGTCTCTAGCTGAATGACTTCACGTCCAGGGAGAAAAGGAGGACAGATTTAGGGAAAATTTGCCATCTGCCACATGTTTTTCAACTCCTTTCCGAGTAGAAAACTTTCTGAGGCCTGTCCCAGGGCAGCAGAACCTATGTGCTGACTCTGTCTTTGAGTGGAGAAAGAAGACCTCCCTCCTCCCCACCCCCAGCTCCCCCGCTACATGGGAGCTGTTGGGGGTGGGGGGGTCGCATGATGTCCAGGGTGGCCATCACTGCAGCTACCTCCAGCATGAGCAATCCTCCCCCTTCTTCTTGGGCTCCGAAGCTCAGCAAACATCCAGATGTGTTTTGTTTTCACCCCTAAGTTTTCCCATCCATGTCTTCACTCGTTGTGCCAGGACGTGCAAAACGCAATTGACCAGAGTGCCTCCTGCTCTAATCTGAAGCCAGGGAAATAAACAGGCAGACCTCTTTGCTGTACCCAAGACAATCCTAGGTTAGCAGCTTCCTTCAAGGTGATCTTGAGCAAATTTTTTAGTATCTTTAAAAGTCATCCTGCTCATGCCCAAAATCGGGGCTAAAATACCTTGTCTTGCGGTTATTATTAGAATTAGCTCGTGAACGTAAAGATCTTAGTTCTTTTTAAGAAATACCTGGCATGTGGATGTTCAATTTATGTTTCTTGCAAGCAGTGGCTTTTCTCTTGCTAAATCCCAGCCCGACAAACCATCTCTCCCCCTCAACCTATACAAATCCCTCCAGCCTATCCCCTGTGGCCTCCAGCCTTGCAGAAACAGTCTAGTCCACTCTGTCTCCCTCTCTCCTCTCGATTCCTGTCCCATACTTGTTCACACTTTGTATTTAATGCCTTGCGCTCCCCACTGATTGTTTCATAAGAATTGTCTGCTCTCGCCGGCTGGATCGCAAGCTCCCCCAGAAGCAGCAGATATCACGTCAAGTCCCAGCTCACAACGTCTAACACAACAGGACTTTGTCACATCCACTCAACGGACACTCCACCGACTTGCCGAAATAAAGACACCAGCAGATTGAAGCTCGATCTACATGACCTTAGAAAAATAAATTAATTCAGCCATATTAGTCCCAAACTCCGGTTGATTCGGGATTTCTTTTTCAAATAGTAAAACATTCTGCTTGTGCGAACTGAATGACTAACTTAACTATCCCCTCTGTAGAAGAAGCTGAAAATGTTGCCTAAAATTATATTGCACGCTGGAACTTCTGGTAACTCAGGATTGCTGCCTTCTGGGTGGTGTTTATTCTATGCCACAAACACCTGAATTACTGAAATTGAAATGAATCCAGATTCTGTGTTTGGGGTTCCAGCATTTTGTGGACTGGTACATGTGCCTGACAAAAATCTGGGGAATGCTTGGGCTTTGGTCCCTCTGAGAATTATGCCATTTTCCAAGAAAAGCTAAATAGCTCATTCATGTTTCACCCTCTGTTCTTCCAGGCTGGTTTCCTGAGGATATTTTTTAGCCAGACTGCTGCGTGCCTGTGTGTGTGTGTGTGTGTGTGTGTGTGTGTGTGTATTGAATAGGCTGCTGGAAACTGGGAATTTTAAACTAAAACTTATATTGAATGATTCTTGAGTGCACTATCCTATTTCAGACTAAAAACAAAACAAAACAAAAACGGAACATATGAATGGCATTCAGTCAGTGGCTTGAGTTGACAAATTCCCCCAGAGTATAACTTTTAAATCCGCATGAAGTCTGTCAGTACTGTTTCTGAGGAAAGATAACTAATAAGTGCCATCAGGTAACAAAGCTGTTACGCTTTTCGTCTTTCCACCTCACTTTTATCAAGAGAAATGGGGAACTTCAGGTTTCAAGGGCGTTTTGCACAGGAAGCCCTAATGTGGCCTTAACACACGCTGAAGTCTCTAGCCGGGGGGAGGTTACAGAGGAGCAAAAGCTCCTTGACTGGACAGCATCCTTCAGGGGTTTCCAGAAGGAAGGTGATAAGTATATAAACCACCCACAAGCATGGGGAGCGCTCCAGGCCATCTGAAACCTTGGACCCTGTTTTGAAGAAGAAGGAGATGCCATGAACTACCAAGCACAGAGCCTGGATTCGCTCCCCAAACCTAAGCAATAAGCTTCAATGCAGACAAGGAAAATACTTAGTTTGGCTTAAGTGGGCAGTTCAGGCCAGCGTGAACCGGGCAGGCAAAAGAGTCCAAGAATCTATAAAAGTTTTTAGAAAACAAGAAGGCGTCGGTCAACAGGGATGGCCTGGCAACGGATAAGTGCGTTCCCCTCAAAGCTAGAGTTGAAGCCTCTTGAATATATCCAAAATGTCTGTGGTACCTACACGCGATAGGAAGATGAATTTTCCTAACTTGTATTTTATGTTCTCTATGGTCAGCATGAAACTTTCTCATAATTAGGAAATTTAATTAAATTACAACTTTTAAATATCTATCTATCTATCTATCTATCATCTATCTGTCTAACCTATCTATCATCTCCCTTTCCGTAAAATGATGAAACCAGCAAAGTCTTCTAAGAGGACTCCTGAATCGGGTCTTTATCACAGAGGAATAAAAGTACATGGTGAGCTAGAAATGCACGAGTTGCCCCCACAGGCACAGAGCAGGGGGTAGGGCTGTGGGGGCAGGAAGCAAGGCTGGGAAGGGTCTCGAAGACCACATCTCAGGCACCCGCACTTTCCTGTTGGTTAGCAGGGGCTTGCTGAACCCGTCTAGGAGTGAGCAAGTCTGTGTGGCCCCCTTACACTTCACGAGGTGCTGAGGGCTGGCCAAGGGTCGCAGAACACAATCGCCGTCTTCAGAGCATGTAGAGGAGGTGCCCTTGTTTTGCAACGTATAATGAGGACGAATCACGTGGCCTCCATCGATGAGAAACTGAGTCCTAGGGGAGCACTGCAGCCTGAAGTCAGATGACATTTAGTCCAAAAGTGTGCACAGGACAGCAAGCAATGTAGCCGACAAACGGGGTTGGGGGGGGGGGGGAACGCCTGGAAGAAATGGCATTGTTCCATGGCATTGCCTTTTAACCTACTGTGCCAGTCAGGGTCCCGGTGAGAAACAGAGGGCTCATTCAAATGGGTGACTCCGGAGAGGCCAGCAAAGGGTCTGTTTACAGAGGCGTCACTGGGGTTAAGAAAATCAAAACTGTGGCGACCAGATATCACCCCTAGGCTTGAAGCAGCACTGGGGAGGGGGTGACTCCCGCCACACAGAAAAGCAATTGTGTCCCCCTAGGGCCAGCGGGAGGGACTCACCCGTCAGCAGCACCCTGACCTCACTCTCCTGTGCCTCAGTTTCCAGCTCCTGATCCAGCCAGACCCTATTGGCAAAGAAGCCATTGATGTCACCCCTAGGGACCTACTTTCCCAGGATTCTCCACAGAGCAGGGTGGAAAAGGGGAAAGAGGGGGTCTGGAGGGACAAACGGAACATGTCCAGCCCACATACTGTGTCCTGTACTTTTAAACACTCAGTTCCTATTCTCTGCCTTTCTCCACTGGAACATTAGCTCCCAGAGGACGGGGATTTCACCAGTCTGTTCTCCGCTGTATTCCAAGTACCTGCACCCAACAGGCATGCAGAGAATATCAGTTGGATGGTAGAACCGAAGCAAAGAAGAAAACCATTTGCCCAGTCTTTAGTAGCAAGTAAGTAATAAGACAAGCAGCATTTTCTATAAGGTAAAAATAGTTCTTAACAGGGTGTTTCCCTACGGTAAACTGGGTCCTATTTTGGCCATTCCGCCCAAAGCAAAATATAGCCAACATACATAAGAAGGAAAATACGGTGGGGTATAAGATTTGCTGAAAAGATTATATTTATGCTTTGCTTGGAGTGAAGAAAAGTTTTGGGAAGCGGACCGAAGAATTTTAAATCGCCTTAAAGAAACACAAGAAATACATCTTTCCCCTAACTCTCAGACCTGTGGTCTAGGAAAGAGGGGACAGTTGCCAGGATTCTTAAAGCAACTCACTGTTAAATAGTGAAAAGATGTCAGGTTGTGGGTTTGTGTGCCACGGGAGGTTTGAGAGACCAACATTGTCTGGATTTGATGACAGGTAATGACATTAACTAATTACAAAACTAATCACATTTGGAGCGGTGGAAGCTGAGATCATGATAAGCATAATCAAATCCCTGACTTCAGGGCTTCGGGAATCGGAGGATAAGTTTTCTCCCCTCGCAAAGCTTGACCAGATGCCTTTTGGAGTTCTTTGTCTGAATATTTGGGAAGATACCAAAGAGAGTCAGAACAGCATTCTGAATTGCAAAGCCCAGTGGCAGGACTGGCACTAAGTGAGGGCACTATAGGGACACCGTGTGGGTCCCTAGTGGCTGACGATGAGCCTTGTCTACCCCGGCATCGGGAGCTCCATCAAGGTAAGTGCCTGGGCCTTGACCCCCTACCTCTTCCCCTAAAAGCCGAAAGACCTGAGTCCCCCTCACTGGTTGGGTCATCTTGGACAAATTCCAATCCACTGGAGTCTCAGTGTCTTCCCGCACAAAGTAGAGATTAAAATACCAGTTACGTTTGCCTCCCCAAATGGGCATGCAAATCCAGCGAAGGAGTTTACTTTGCAGATTATCAGCTGCTTTAAATATAACACGTATTGCTGGCATTAAGCCAAATCACAGGCCTGAATCCCTATGATATGAATACCTCACTCATCAGAAAGGTGGAGAATCTTTAGAATAAAGAAGCTGACCTCCTTCTGGTGGTAGGAAGTCCTCCAGTGCTCTCTTTTGCCCCTCATGCTCTCTCTGGCCCCGTGGGAGGAAAGGGAAGAGGCCGGTCTCCTTCAAAGCATTTCCAGCCCTTGAAGGAGACAACGGAGCAGCGGCCGTGGTCATTCTTCGCATCTGGTAACATTCCTTAAGCCCCAGCGTAAAACTTGAAAGGAAAGGAAATCCTAAATGCAAACACTATCTTTCAGTCTCTTGGAAAATTTTCTACCTCCACTTTCTCTCTCCTACCAATTCACTCATCTTCAATTAAAGCCGTCTTTTGACTTAAACCTCACTTTTCAGAAGGCAAGCCATCACTTAAGAAAGAGAAAACCATTAAGAGATCCGGATTTCAATTAACTTTGCCGACGATTTTTGCGTAATTCTGGGGGAGGCGTTATTCTTTTGGTAAGGTGGGGGGCACAGAACTCAAAGATGAACGGAGGTTTTGATGACGCCGGTGGGCAAGGACTAAACTATACTCAGTCCTGATCCCCAGGCCCTGCTGAACAGCAAAAACACTTGGAAAATGGCCTAGAAGAGAGACCTGCCGAATTGCCCATAACAATGGGTCACTCCATTACTGCCACTTGGGTAAAAAGCCTTTGGTAAATAGTGTCTCCTTGTACTTTTTCATTGTAATGTAATTTTTACATTTGGTGTTTACACAACTGTGCGATTTTTCTAGCCAATCAATAAAAAATATAACCCAATCTTGCTTTTTCCAAAGCGGCAACTGTTTCAGAATTGTCGATACATTCCGCTCGGAACAGGGGACCCCTGGGTTAGCGCCGCTCGCTTCGATCCAAGCACATGCGCACAGGCCACAGTAACGACAACAGAGGAAACTACTGATACAGATATAATTTTTAATGTGTTGTGTCGCCGAATGTCTATCAGAGGGGAAAAGTCTGTGAGAATAGATTTAAAACAACAGGCATTTTCATCAGATAAGTACACGGCATTCATCTCTGTCCTCTAGAAATATGATTTCAGCATAACGAATGAAGGGAAGGAGCTCATTGGAATACAGCCCTTCTGAGCAGCAGAGTGAAACCAACTTTCATGGAGAACCCTCTCCCCCGGTGGGGGCGGGGAGGGTTGCTCCTGCGATGAGGAATAAGGGATCGTCATCCAAACTCGAGCAACCATTAGGATCGAGCAAAGGAAAGAAGATGTAACCATAAATGATGCAAGCAGGGATTTCATTTTAAAAGATTTATTCCGACCATACTTGACTTCCTGATGGGAAGTTCAACCCCGCGATAGAACCGGGCAATCTTCGGAAGCCCCTACGGGGGTGGAGCAGAAGGGTCCCTTCGGTGATCAAGCCACCACCTTTCCAGCACAAGGGAGCGAATTGAAGCCAATGACCTCCTCTCCAACAAAACGCAAAAAGCAATGCTACTCAGTAGACACCTAGGCAAAGATCTAAACGTGAACTTGTAGCTCGCCGCTCTTGTCGGAAGGCAAGCATTAGACTTGCACCGGATGATGTAGCTTTTTCATAGTGATGCCAGTGCCCCCTGTCTCCTAGGGAATGATGGGGCTTCAGGTGAGGGAGCCTGAGCCCGATGAGTAGCCCACGGCGTGCTCTGTGTGCTGCGTGTCAGTCCCGTTCCCAGGGCTTTACCCCTCACCCAACCCTGTGAGGGGGTCCAGTCGTCCACTCCGTTTTACAGATGACACGGCGACACATGAAAGTGACTTGCCCCAGGTCACACGGTTACCAGGGGCTGGAAAAGCGCCTCTCAGCCAACTCTGAGAGGACCAAATAACCCCAGTGCTGCGGCTGAACCGAACTGAACGGAAAGTTGGAAAAGTGGTAGCCTTGAAAGAAGGCAGGAAACGATTTGGCTTAATTATAATCATCTCCAAAATCAAAACCAATTTGCTGAATTCTCCCCCCCTTTCACCTCAGCAGTCTTGAGCAACGTTTCTGTGAGGACAGAGAGACAAACATCCTCTCTCGGCCCACCCTCCCTGAACCTCCATCCTGAATTTACCCGCTGAATGGAAACAAGTCCTGACACTGAGGAGCACCTCAGGGATCGCAAGAGAGAACAAGGAGCCCGTCACAGAGGTCAGCTCGAGACCCCCAAAACACTCGGAACCCCAGCAGCCCCGTGCCACCACTCAGGGGTATGGTGTCGCGCCCCCCGCCCCCACGCAGGAGTGGAGGCAGGCAGACCCCTGGGTTCATCCAGTGTGACTCATCCATTTCGACCTTGCGAAGAGGGTTTCTACATATTCTGCCCATGCTAACACAGAGCCGGTGCTAATCTCAGTCCTCAGCTCAGGCATTAAAAATATGTAAGTTCTGGGGGCGCCTGAGTGGCTCAGTCGGTTAAGCATCCGACTCTTGATTTCAACTCAGGTCATGATCTCACGGTCATGAAATTGAGCCCATGCTCAGCATGGAGCCTGCTTGGGATTCTCTCTCTACCTCTCCCTCAGCCCCTCCCCTGGGTTCGCTCATGCTCCCTCTCTCTGTCTCTCAAAATAAATATTTTATATATAGAGAGAGAAATATATCAGAATTGGGGCCTCCCTTGTGCCTAAGCCATGGCCAAGTTCTGGGGATTCTTTAGTTCTAAGACATGGTAAGGGAGAGGCCATCAGTGTTTGATGTCATGTGTCTATTCAGGCAACCTTTGATATGTCGCTCAGTCCTCCCCCCCCTCCTTGGTCCTCACAAGCCTTCTGCCCAAGCTTCTGGACAGCCTCGTGCTCCACAATTACAGCTCCTACCAGATGGTCAAGAGACCAAGGATAGATCTCCTTCTCCCTGCCCTTTCCCCCACCATCAAGACTGTGAAATGTACCCACAGACTTTGTAATCTCCACTCTTTAGCTGGGCCCTAAAGGCTTTCTGTTCCCCCAAGAATGTAGCAAAACAGTAAGGCTTGCATCCGGAAGGATATCACAGAAACCCAACAACAGAGGCTTGACCAAATAGAAATTTAATGTGAGACACAAAAAAGTCGGGCACAGGGGCACCTGGGTAGCTCGGTCAGTTAAGCGTCCGACTCTTGGTTTCGGCTTAGGTCATGATCTCACAGTTCGTGGGTTCAAGCCCCGTGCTGGCTCTGCGCTGACAGCACGGAACCTGCTTGGGATTCTCGCTCTTTCCCTCTCTCCCTGTCCCCCACTCTCAAAAATAAATAAAATAAAACTTTTTTAAAAAATCGGGCACAGGGCTAAACAAAGACGCAGTCAAAGAACCAGGCTCTTCCTAGCCTCCAGCCTGTTTAGCGCTGTTTAACAATGGCCGCTGTCCCCTGGGCATCCCATATCATGTGAGCAGGACAAATGCTGGCTGGGAAGGAAGTGGCTACGATGGACCATGGCCTACGTTTCCCGCCAGCACTGGAGGCATCCGCCTACTCCGATCTGAAGGGTGGTGGCAAGGTGAGCTGTTGGTTTCCTAGCCTCTGTTACAGGAAATAGCCAGCAGGGCGGGGATTGAGAGCGTCAACCTAAAGAATCTGCCACCACCAGGGAAGACGTATTTTTCACTGTCACTTCCCTCCCTGAAAAAAAAAATAGCCACTGGCCTAGTTGCTTGAATGAGGTAAAAGTGAAAAGAAAAAACTAGATAGAGGTACAAGGTTGGATAATGCTTCACACAATATTATCCAACCTCATGGGTTCAAGAACACCTCAGTCTGGGTAGACGCCCAGAGGAAGTTCTAATGTTACTGGCTTCTCTGCAGGATTGGAATCAATGACCTAGACAGTTGAGACCTTCATCCAAACCCCTGCACTCTCAGCCTGCATGACCTAAACCAAGGGCCCCTGTTCTTCCGTCCCTATCTTGGCTTGGTGCAAAAGACCCAGAAGGTGCTTAGCAAATGGGTGTTGGGCCAAAGAAAGTCCCGAATTTGTGAACGGTGGAGGTTGGGCCAGATGTGGCGGAGATGTTTCCTAACGTGTATGACACTAGAAGACCCAGTCACTGAGGGAGAACTTACAAAGACTAGCCATTTAATGCCAACCGTGTTCTACCCAGCTCCTTTGGGGAGGCCTGGAAGGGTCAGCTCAAGGCTCAGTGCACCTACAGAGATCCAAAGACCCCCCACCCTTCCCTCTCCTACGGCTTCAAAATCACTTTAGCCACCACACGGTGTAGCAGAAAGACTGACCCACCTGAATCTCAACCCTAGGTCTGCTATGCTCAAACCTTGGGAAAGTTCCTTTGAACTGAGCCTTAATTTCTCTATCTGTAACCTGAAGACTGCAAATATCTACCTTGCAGGGTTACTGTGAACATGGCAGATAATGGATGTAGAACACCTGTCCACTGGCTTTCTTAGTCCATGGTAATCTTCCTGCAAGAA
The DNA here is from genome assembly GCF_007474595.2 of Lynx canadensis. NCBI lineage: Eukaryota > Metazoa > Chordata > Mammalia > Carnivora > Felidae > Lynx > Lynx canadensis. The sequence goes on along the minus strand of NC_044305.1, from coordinate 55,002,847 downwards.
GGTGCTGGGGTCTTGGATTGGACCACAAGTAGAACGCTGCCTGCTCTATCAGGGTAGATTTCCTCCCTCTCCAGAACTGGATTTGGTTGGTTGGCTCCTTGTTCTGAGGAGGAAGGCCGGTAACAGGGCAGGTTGGCTGAGAGAGCCCTTCAATCTCACGTGGCCAATTGGTGCTGACCTGTAGGGATCCCCAACTGACCTCAACGCTGCACAAAACTGTGCCTGTTTATGTGCCTTGACGTGGGGTGACACTCTGATCTCCACGATTTGAGCATACAGTAACACCACTTGCAAAGTGATTCATTCTTTGGAGCCCTTGGGACACCTTTGGTACTAACCTACACTTCCAGGGTCATCCGTACACAAACAAGTGTCAGAAGCGCTGTGATCAACACTATGCTCAGTACAACCAAAAAAAAACATCGTGCTTGGCAAAAAATGAAATAACAAGAATCTCTGGCTACATTAAACGATGTAAGAACCAAGGAGGGAGGAACCCCATATGCCCGAGAAGACCATACCTGAAGTTCTGGGGCATTCTGTGAGCTTCCCTACGGGGGCACAAACTGAAACCTGGCCAGAGGAGGGGTGGGCGTGGCCACCAGCCACAAAGAGAAAGCTCCTCCCCTATGCTCCAGTTGAAGAAGTGGGAGGAGCTCTGCGTGGTAGGGGGGAAAAGGATAAAAACTGTCTTCAAATATTTGCAGAGAGCTATCACGTGCAAGAATGAGCCTTATTTTAATGTGCATCAAGAAGTAAACCTAGAGCCACTCGTGGAGTAGTCCGCGAAGGCAGCTTTTGACCCAACTGACGGAAAGGACTTCCATGACCGCATTTGAAGGTGACACGTGCAGCCCTGAGTGACAGTGAGCTCCAGAAGCTAATGCTATTCAAGACCGGAGAATGAGTGCATGCTGACGAGATCATACCACCCGTGCCTCGTGCGCCTGTGAGGAGGGCCAAGGAGAACATTGCTTCAAATCCCCTTGTGTGCCACCTTTCAGGTGGCGACTTGGCCACACTGCTCGGGACTGTCAGCTATTTGCTTCCCCCTGCCTCCACTCCACAGACTTCGTCATGTGCAACCCAATGGAGCCTCTTCTTCTGTCCCCTTGGCGGGGCTCTGCCCTCCCTTCCCGGAGCTTCCCTATCACCCACGAAGCATGAGACAACTCCAGCGAAACTCCACTCCCAGCCATGCTCAGCCCAGAGGTAAGACGGGGAAGTAAGGGGGTGTTAATGTCCCACGAGGAAAACCGTTCACCAACCGGTGGTTGGCACTAGCCAACAAATTCTTTTGCCATCTTCCTTCTATTAGTCCATCTTGAGACCTCATGGTTTATGCTCTGGGAGGACAGTCCCTGTATTGGGTCCCCGTGGCTGCTATAACAAATTGCCACAAACGTGATGGCTCAGAACAACAGACGTGGATTATTGCAGAAGTCTGCGGTCAGTACTGCCAAGGGGCCAGTAGAGGCTGTGCCACTTCCAGAGGCCCTACCGGAGGGTCCCTTCCTCATGGATTCCAGCTTCCAGTGACCGCCCACATGCGATCGTTTGTGACCCCATCACTCTAACTCCTGCCTCCCTGATCACACTGCCCTCTCCTCCATGTGTCAGATCTACCTCTGCCTGTGCCGCCATCTTATAAAGACACTTACAATCGGATTTAGGACCTACCCAGATAACCCAAGGTGATCGCTCCACCTCAGGACCCTTAGTCACATCTGCAAAGCCTTTGGCACAGTCGGTAACATTCACAAGTTCTAGGAATTAGGATACAAGACATTTCTCTGGAGGTCAATATTTAGCCTACCACCTTCCCAAGGACTGAGCAATCAGTTACGCCACACACCAAGTTGGGACCACATCAATAACACACCCTTGTATCTGCTCCTTTCGTCTCAGCCTCACCACCATTCTCCCAAACCCATCCCATTCTGGGACTGACCTCTCCACTAAAGAGACAGCACATGAAATTCTTCCTCAAGTTCTCCTTCCTGGGGAACTCAAAGTAATACGTGTAAACCATCAGGAACATGACACACATTAGTGGTAGTGACAGCGGCTATAGTAATATGAGAACGGTTCCTATGGTTTTCAAGGAAATGTGACTTTTTTCCAGAGCATTGTTTAATCACTTAAAAATAGGCTATACACTGAGGAAATGGAGGTCATCTATTCTGGTGGGATTTTACACTGTGTTGAAAGATTTATTTCCCCTCTACAAAACATTTCCACCCTAATGACAATTATTCAGGAGAACACCTGCTAAAAGATTAGAATTAGAAAAGGAAGGGCTTTCCCGCCGCAAATGGAAGAAAATTCACTCAATTACAGGGAAGTTAAATAAATTAGTTAATGCTTACAAATTTCTCACAGTTATCTGAAAAGTGTTACCTGTATCACTACTAAGACCTGCTATGAATATGTTTTTTGTGTGCTGAACCAAATTACGTTTCTTAAAATAGCAGCAGCCTGGGTCCTGGGACCATCTGAGAAGTAACATGGTTTCGTTAATGAATTACAGAAGCAGATACTACCAACCCCCCCAAATTCAGTTGTCAGGGCTGTGACTGACTTATGGGATGGGAGGTGGAGGAGAATAAGGCAGAATTTTCTACTGTACCTCTCAGAGGTCTTTGCAGGTGACAATTCTCCAATGGAAGATTCTGGAAGGTTTTTTGTTTTTTTTTTTATGAGGCAACTTCACTGGCACCTTTGCTTCAGAGAACCATAGACTTAGGCTCGCGGATCAACCTGGAAAAAAAAAACAAAATACAAGTAGCCCACAACACTGGATATTAAGAAAATATTGGCAAATTTCCCTGTTAAAATAGCAAGTATCAAAAACAGAAACTTTCAAAAAAAAAAAAAAAACAGAAACTTTCAAGAATTTCACTTCTCTGACCATGACAAGGCAAACTTAGTATTTTGGTGGAAGCTGCTTCCTCTGGGCACATTTGATAATCATCATTTCAAAAATTACAGGACACATCATTGAATGAATACAATCTGAATGAAGGCTGTATTTAAACAGTGTGGTAAAATAAGTCCACATCTGGCATGTTTAATTTATGTCACTTAATTGGACAATTCGTATTTGAAAATTCCTCTGATCTGGAGGCCCTTGGACTTTATACACAAAATGTTAACTTGCAAATCTTCCAAACCTAGATGGTCTGCAACCGTTAGTTGCTGGTACAATCTGCTATCAACATTTCAGCATCTCTCTCTTTGCTTTCATGGTATATACACACACATAAATAGTACACACACACACACGCATGCACGCACGCACACACACCATAAAAGAACATGTCAGGCTGTTGAATGACAGGATTGCTCTTCCTTTTCCAACCCATCTACTCTTTTGTTCTCCATATCTCAACTAAGGGCCAGCCCGTTGGGCAGGACAGAGGAAATCGAGAGAAGAATCTGTATCCTTCTGGAGGATTCTCATCACGATTCAAGAACAAAATCATTCTAAGAGTCTTCCAACTTTTCTTTACATAGTCCTCACTCTCCCTGAAAAATTCAGCTCCTTTTCCATTCATAGCAGGCTTTTAAATAATATTCAGTAGTGAATGAGTGAATGAATGAATGAATGAATGAACGAAAGAACTGAGCCTTTCTGAAGCCATGGAAAGAAACATGCTGTAAAGAAGCATATGGTGGGGGCGTCTGGGAGGCTCAGTCAGTTAAGCGTCCAACTTCGGCTCAGGTCATGATCTCACGGTTCGTGGGTTCAAGCTGTGAGTTGGGCTCCACACTGATTTGAGGAACCTGCCTGAGGTTCTCTCTCTCTCTCCCTCTCTCTCCGCCCCTCCCCGACTTGCACTTTCTCTGTCTCTCAAATAAAATAAAATTTTTAAAACAGCATATGGTATGCTGTAAAGAATGGTGACTTAAATCAGGAAACCTAGCTTCCAGCTCCTCTAATGGCTTAGCACTTGACCTGGGGTAGGCTATCTGTCTTGCGTCTTCACAAGCCAAACAGAAATAACACTTACCCTGCTGTTTTCATATGTCACAAATACAGCATCTTACGGTTTAGAGACTCACATTCTCTCACTTGACCCACTCAATGACCCATTAGTGGCAAGGGGTGCCCAACTTTTGGCCTGGAGGCAGACCTCCATAATGTTGACCTCCATAAGGTCTTGAAGTAGTTAATAAAAGTGAACTCCAAGCCAGAAGTTTCAGCACCTTCTCCTTCATGTAGCAGACAAAGGAAGAGCCCAGCCGTGATCGGTGACTTGCCACTGAGACAATAATGACAGAGTCTTTTCTCAACCATGACTTCCGGCCCCAAATCTGCGTCACTTCCTGCTGTCCATACGCCAAGTACTGAACACCCGTTACATCAGCACATTCCTAAAGGCCCTCAGCATTTCATCAGATGAGAGCTGCTATCCGAATGCCTATGAATACATTTGTCAGCATGGAGTAGCTATTTAGAAGATACTCAGCGAATTGGATAGACTACATCAAGAGCCAGCACCCTTTTTCTGTAAAGAACCACAGTCAATCCTTTCGGTTCTGTAGGCCATGTGGTCACTGTCGCTACTACTCCGTGTTCTAGTGCAAAAGCAGCAGCAGGCAATCCGTCAACAAATGGGCGTGCCTGTGTTTCAATAAATCTTTATTTACAAAAGACAGGCAACACGTCAGCTTTAGCCCACAGGCCTCCTTCCTTCGTTTGCCAAACTGTTGGACGACATCAACTTCCAGAACCATCTCGATGTCAAAAACGTTATTTTAAAACCTCCTTTTAGAAATGGGGTCCTGACAACCCTTGATGAACACATACATCCAAGCCACCTTTGTCCCTCTTCTTCCAGTGTCCTCTGAACAAACACCAACTGGCATGGAGCATTTATCCTTCAATTGCAGCTACTCTGTAAGACAAAGCAGGGGCAGAGATTAAAACCAGACCCCCAGTCTTTGTGCCATACCCGGCATATCAAGTGCCCCTCTTCAAATTGTACCGAGTTCACTGTCTACCTAATAGAGAAAATAGAAGCATTCTTTCACTTAATAGTCTTTTAGTAAGGGTCTGGGGGGTGGGGGACAAGGTTTACTAAAGGCCCTTATAAGATGCCGGCTGAAAGGAATAATACTCCTTGGCACCACAGAATCTTTTTCATGTGAAGCTACATGATCACTTTTCATTTTGTTTCTCAAGCACCCCATGGCACCCATCCATGTATTAGGCTAATAACTGCATGAATCTAGTTAAAAGGAACCAAGCAATTATTTTAATTAGAAGAGAACAAAAATAACACTCCTGGATTCTGTTTTAAGGGGCAAGAAGGAAGTAGTCAGGGTTCAAAAAGATCCCACAAAATATTTTTGTGAAAGGAAAAATAATTAAGGCCAAATTTAGAATGTACTTGCAATAAATGGGCCAAATAAAATGAATGGCCCCACTGTGCAACTAAAACCCATTCATATATAAGAGCCCCAGAAAGTCCATTTTTACGTGATACCATTTTGAGGGTATAGCCAATTTTGCAAAGTGAAAGTGAATGTCTAGTAGAGACTTTAATGATCCTTGTGAATCTCTTACACAATTTCTTATAGAGTTTCTGTGTAAACTCTTTTATTAATAAGAGAAAAGGGGAAGGACATTGGTCAATTTGCCTTTCAAGTAGGATTATTTTTTTTTTCATTTAAGTTCTTGGAGGAAAGTGTTCAAATTTGTTTCTCTGGAAAAATCTATCTTTATAGAAAATCCTTGTTACTAGTCCATTCTAGAAAAAGCGAATTCCATCATAAGAGTCTTAATCAGATGAACCGCAATCAGTCATTCAGGAAGAGATTGATATCTGCAGATTTTCCATAACCTTTGCCTTCCTGCCTCCCTTCTAGTCATGGCATTTGGACCATTTCATTCCATCTGGGGCTTCCAAAAAAAAGACGGAATGAAACTCAAACCAGTCAACTAGTAAGCGCTGTTCCTTCTGTTTAAGTCTATTATGTGTTTATTGAACACCTGCTATCATCCAACACATAGTGAGTTATAGATGTAGGAATAACTAAAATCTGGACCCAGCCTTCAGGAAGTTCAGAGTCTAATCAGAGACAGAGGCATGGATGAAAAGGAGACCATGCAGCTCCAGCTGGGTGGGATCAAGGGTCTCTGGCCTGGGTTGATTGTTAAAGAATGGACTGCCCGGGCAAAAGACACAGACAGTCCATCCCCTGGGGCAAGATCAGCATACACAAAAGCTGGGACACAAAGAACCCTGGGGGAACACTGGGAACTGCAGCAGACAGAGCTGCCGGAGTGTGAGGCAAAGACTGAAGAGGAGAAGAGAGCTGCTGGAGAGGCAAGCAAGAGCCAGGTCATAGGAGAAGTCGTGTGCCGTGTTCATGAGCCCGGACTTCCCCTCATAGAGCAATGGAGAGCCACGGAGCAGTTTTCAACATGGACTTACAGGCCAGCTGCCCATTTTAGAGTGAGCACTTGGACGGCTGGAAAGGGGATGAAATGGACACTAGGTGCCCCACAAGTGCCATATAGTCCAAGCAAGAGTTGATAAGGCCTTGAACTTGGACAATAGCAAGTAGGAATGGAGAGATGGGGTCAGGTATGAGATATACAGTTTTGAAGAAGATTAAAATTAAAAAAAAAAAAAACCTCCATGGAACAGTACCTGAAGGGGCCAAAAGCAGATGAAATTGGCTTTGAAGGTTCTCGGTGGGAGCAGGTGTTTTATCTGAATGTTGGTCATATGTCCAAAAAGCTTCTCATCTCATAGGCCCTCCTTTAAACCCAGGATGAGCTGTGATCGTGGGTTCTAGGATTGAGATGGAATAACAGATTTCGGCCCTGGGCACACGAGCAGGCTGTCAGTGCCCACGGAAAACTCCCAGAAGATAGTGGAACCTCCATTTTCTTCCCCAAACAAACTCACACAAAACCAGTCTCCTGCCGCAAGTCTAAGTTAACATCTACAGAAGCCTGGAATGAAAGAACATTGTGGTGAATACTTACTGTGCTGGTTATTTTTATGCATGAACTTGACATGGCTAAGAGATGCCCAGATACCTGGTAAAACATTACTTCTGGATGTGTCTGTGAGGATGTTTCTGGAAGAGACTAGCGTTTCAACCAGTAGATGAGTATAGAAGGTCACCCTCACCAGTAGGCATCATCCAATCCACTGAGGGCCTGAATAGAACAGAAAGGCAGAGGAAGGGTGAATTTTCTCCTTGCCTCAGCTGGGACATCCACCTTCTCCTGCCCTTGGGCATCAGAGCTTCTGGTTCTTAAGCCTTCAGAATCAACGAGAACTTACACAATTGCCCTCCACACACATCCCTGTGATTCTCAGGCCTTCAGACTTGGGCTGAGTTACATGATCAGCTTTCCTGGCTCTCCAGCTTGCAGACAGTAGATTGTGGGACTTCTTGGCCTCTGTAACTGTGCTGACAATTCCTATAATAAACACACACACACACACACACACACACACACACACTGGCTCTGTTTCTCTGGAGAACCTAATGATATACTTAAGACAAACTACATATATTTTAAATAACTATATTAGATTAGTCTTATTTATGTTTTAATTTTGTTAAATAATATACAGAGGACGCCTCTCCAACTCATTTTATGAGCCAGCTAAACCTCGATAATGCACCTGACAAGGGTATTACGGTAAAGGAAAATAACAGGTAAATTTCAGGCATACTCATTGTTGGAAAAATTATCAAAACACGCTGCAATACTTCAAATAAATAATATATCATAAGTACATTGGGTTTAGTCCAGAAATGTAAAATGGGATTAACATTCAAAAATTTATTAAATAATTCACATTCTAAAAGAATAAAGGGGGGAGGAGGAAATCATATGATCATTCTATAAATAAGTGAGTACTTAATTTATGACAAACAGATTGCTTCAGTGTACTGGGCAACGAAGTCTTTTTCATTAATGGTACAGAGTAAGTAGATATCATGGAGGAAAAAACAAATTTGATCCCAACCTCACGCCATAGGCCAAAATCAATGCCATGTGGATTATAAATCTAAACGTGGAAGGTAAAACAATAAAGCTTCCAGAAGACAGTATAAAAGGATATTTTCATGGCCTTCAGATAAACAAAGCTCTCTTAAATAAGACATAGACAGCACTAACTATAAAGGAAAATATTGCAAAAATTAAACTACATTAAAATTAAAATCTTCTATCCATCCAAAGATACCATAAAAAGAGTGAAAAATCAAACTCAGGGTGGTATATTTGCAATATATATGAATAAAAAAGGATCACATCCAGAATATATAAGTATCTCCTACAAAACAGTAAGAAAAGATGAAAAACACAGGACACCTGGGTGGCTCAGTCAGTTAAGTGTCTGACTTTGGCTCAGGTTATTATCTTTTGGTTCATGAGTTCTAGCCCAGCGTCTCTGGCTCTGTGCTGACAGCTCAGAGTCCGGAGCCTGCTTCAGATTCTGTGTTTCCCTCTCTCCATGCACCCCCCCCCACAACTCACACTCTGTGTCTCTCTCTCAAAAATAAACACTGAAAAAAAAAAAAGAAAAGATGAACATTGCAATGGAAAAATTACCAAGACCCTTGAAAAGCCCATTCACAAAATATCCAAATGGCCAGTGTACATGAAAAGATACTCAACTTATTAATAATCTGGGAAATGAAATTAAAACCATAATGAGATTCAAGTACATACCACCAGAATGATCAAAATCAAAAAGAGGAAGAATACCAAATGTTAATAAGGATTAGAGCAGCGGATCTCTCGCCCACTGCTGGTGGGAGTGGAAACTGATACAACCTCTTTGGAAAATGGACATCATTAAAGCTGAGCACAGTCATGCCCTACTACTTAGTAACTTCCCCCTTAGTCTATCTACCCAAAGAAAACACACGCACACCCATCAAAGACGTGCATGAAGAAGCTTACAGTAGCACTCTCTGAGAGAGCCAAAAACGGAAAACAACCAAAATGATCATCAAGGCTGAAATGGGTATTAATACAATCAAAGGAAATGAAACAAGGAAAATAGGATTGCACCCAGCAACACAGATACAGCCCATAAATACACCTGAAGTTGAAAAACAAAAACAAAACACAAATCTGTGGTGTTAGACATCAGAAGAGCGGTTATCTTTAAGCAGGAAAGGGGAGTCCCATCCTAGAGGCCATCGGACACGGTGGCTGTATATTCTCTTTCTTGTCCTGCAAGGTAATTACGGGATGTGTTCTCTCCAGGATAGCATATTGGGTCCCATGTTCCTGCTCTGTGTAATCTTCCATACATGGAACCCCAAGAAAACTTCCCCAAAACATTTCAAATATTGATTTCCATTCCTTCAGTGAAGTAAATGGAAGCACTAAATATTATCGAACATCTTTATTAAAATCAATCAGTGGCTTGTTCTTACCTATGGTCAGTGTATTCTCCAGATGTCAGTTACAGAGCAGAAAATAAGAATCACACCTAGCTGGACTAGGAAGGAGAGAATGCCTTCTCCTTGAGGGAAAATGAATAAAACTGGGTCCCTTCGCAGTTTAGCTAAGAGGTAAGTGATGTGTAAAAAGAAGAAAAAAAAAAAAGTTAAAGGTCCAACGTAGAAAATAAAGACTTAATGAAGGTGCTCCTGGAGGCTCATACAATTCTAGCCTTATATAAAGCAGGATTAAAAGGTAACAAATTTAGGCTGGCTACAAGGAAATGTGTTCTTATGAAATGTGTAATTAACCTGCAGCCAATGGTTTTAAGAAAATCCCACTCCTCCTTCAAAAAAAAAAAAGAAAAAAAAAAAAAAACACAAAGATTAGCTATTTATAGCAGCCAAACCAGCATCCGCAGTTACACTGCCTAATATTGTATTACAAAGACTCCCCTGCTTCCAGGCAAAAACCGATAGCCAGCTGGGGTCAGGAAGAAAATTTCCCCTTTGGTGTAGTATTTCACAGCTCTGTTATCGAATATTGGACAATTCGCGGGCCTGCGAAGGTATTTGCACCCCCGTTTGGGGCGCCTGGCCCTGGGATCCACGATACTGCGTGGAAACAGCCTATTGTTTTAATTCTGGATGGCAACACCTGTAGAGCTGTATTTAGGCAACACCTTGCGTTTCCAAAAGGTAAACACAATGAACATAATCAAAATTGGCCCAACACTACTGTTTTCACATCAACAATCTATAAATATATGGAAGAACTCAATATACGTGTGAAATAAACAGAACAGGCATACCTACACTGAGGTAATTCAGAAGACAGCTCTATAATTTAGCAGCTTGGATTTCAATTGTTGCATTTTTAGGTACGAAAAACACAGATATTATTCATCAAAGTGATTGTCCTGCGCACTTGTATACCTTATATAATTTATTTTTTCAGGGCTTTTTACTTCAAAGAAATCACTAGCTAATGACATTTCAGACTTAAGAAATTTTTCTGATAGCACGTTGGAATTCCCTCAGGGACAGGATTGTGAATAAGTGGATTTTTTTAAAGATCATTAACAGATATTACAAACCAATTCAAACGGAGCATTTTCTTTGCAAATTACCTTTAACTTTTAAAGCCATTGGAAAAAAAAAAGACAGTGAGTGATTTAATTTACTTAACCTGTCTGCGAATTGCAGCTTGGTGCTGTACCGGCGACTGCATTTGCAACCAAAAAATATCTCTAACTATCTCTAATAGAGATATTTTTCTAAATTATCGCACTCGATGAGTGATATCTCAAAAGACAGTAATGTTTATTTTTTTTTTCATTTAGCAAGTTTCCCTGGAATTGGGAATTTTATTTTATTGATATGCCTAAAGTAAAAACAGAGCCCTGCACTGTCTATATCTGTTGCTTAATTAAAACTCTCTGGTAATTAGCAGGTTTATCGTTTCCTGAGTGAGTGGATGGTGGTGCTTTGGTGGTAGATTGTGGGTTTTGGGGGGGAGGGGGTGGCCTTTTTATTTAATGATCAAACCATAGTTTCTGGGCTAAAGAGCTAATATTTGGGGTGAGAAGCACCTTTATTCTCCACGTATATCAGGTCTGATGCTTCCTTGCATCAACACCCCGTTGTGTATGTTTTCCATTCAAAGAGCTCCCGGGGACTTCAAAGGGAGTTGCCTGCAAGGACGGTCTACGTGGGAGTCCTGAAAGGCTCCAGAACAGGCCAAGAGCAGGGAGAAACCTTGCCAAGACTAGCTCACGCTGGAGCCCCCAAACCATGTCACAAAATTAAAGGATCTCCCCTGCCTACGCCATCCCACAGCGCACGTGGGAAATGTCCCCAGGCTTGCCAAGCACTGTGCTGGCTTCTCGGGCTACTACTTATAAATATTTGATGAGCAGCGCTCCATTTATAAGAAAGTATGTTAATAAGAATATTCTTTGAAATTGGAGTCCAATGCAGGCTTTAAAAAGGCTCATTGTTGGAGGTACTACGGATTTCCTTCTTTTCCCTTTTAAAGTGCAAAGTCAGCTTACCACAAACCAAACAAACAAACAAGAAAAAAAAAAAAAAAACCCTCACATCCTTTCGGATGTCCCATCAGTGACAACAAAAAATGGGTAAGACTCTAAAGGATGTTCTATTTGGGGAAGGCTTGGTCAAATGTGGGGGGATGAAGGAACATAGAAATCAGTATTTCTTGAGTGTCTTTTGTGTGCCAGATGTTTAAATTCTCCCCTTTGAGTCCACACCGATATATTAGGAGGTAAATGGTATTACGTCCATTTTAAAGATGGAAAATGGCCTCACAGAGAACCTACAGGGTGTCTATTCCAAAGCCCCACATCAGTAAGTGCAGAGCTGGTCTGGAAACCATATCTACCTGACCTCAAAGCCCGTGTTTGTTCTCTCCCTCCTGCTAGCTCCCGGGTGCCTGCTGGTTTCACAGGGATATGGTCCTGTCTTTTGTCACTTCGCTGGGATGGTTTCCTCATCTGGAGGAAATAAATCTAAATGGGAGTGATTTTTCATGTAACAGAAGTCAAAACCATAGCTTAAAAATAAAATAAAATAGAAAAAAAATAAAATATAAAATAGAATAGAATAGAATAGATAAAATAAAAAATAATAAAATAAAATAAAATAAAATAAAATAAAATAAAATAAAAGACATTTTCTGACCCTGGAGCATCAATCCGTTTATTTATTTTGCAGTCACTCAGCAAATCTTTACACATGCCGAGTTGAAACTTAATGTTGCATTATTATGTCAGATTTCTAAGCACACTTGACCTTGCCTTTGTACTGAGGATAAAATCAAACATCCAGATATGGCCCACATATAGGACCAGGCGTGACCTGATACCTGCTGGCCTCTCAAACCTCATCCTGACCAGCTCCCCACACTTGCTGCTCTCCAGACACACAGCCAACAGGCTGAGCTCGAGTCCCACCTCCTGGATCCCCCTTCTGCCAGCTACTACTCACCTGCGGGCCCCTTCTCTTCATTCCTGACTCGGTTTAAAGCATCCTCTCCTCAGGAAGACGTCCCATTACCTCCGGATCCAAAATAGGCCAGTCCTGATCTTCCCACTCTTTTTGGTTTCCTTCGGAGCAATCTTTCTCTCTGCTCGGTCCATGGTGTACCATCCGTCCATCTCCCCAACTCCAGTGTAGCTCCAGAAAGTCAGAGATCAGCTCAATCTTGTTCCCCTACTCTGTCCCCAGATCACAGGACAGTGGAACATGAAAGACATAGGAAACAGGATTGCCTTAAAGCAGCTTTCCCTGATGTAAAAGCAAAAAGTCCCAGTCAGATACTTCATTTCATGGCGGCAGTGGCAGCCCTTGAACTCAAGTTCTCATTTTTCCTCCTGCCCCAAGCTCAAGTTCTTTCTCCTGCAACGAATCCGTGCCTCCTCCCTGCCAGGTGGCGATGCTCACCTGATCTGGAAAGGCGGCCTATGTTTACTCCCAGCCTGGAAAGGTCTTACCTGTTGGCTAGAGTCCTGCCTGCCAAGAAGGCACGGCTACCCCTGTCATCTAAGTGTGACGTGCCAATGAGCCCAGCACTCTGCGGGGCCCAGGTGTGACGGTCAGGGACTTCCAGGGGTTCCTCTGTCCGAGTTAGCAGGGACTCAGGTAACAGCCCGCTCCGCTGCCTAACAAATCTCCACCCATGCTGCAGTGACAGGGCCAGGTCACACGCACAGCAGACGTCTTTTTAGTCTCAACAATTTTTTTTTCTTTACTCGATCATTTACAGATTAGAGAATTAATACGTATTTGTTGGAGCAAGTGAAGCAACACCTAAAAACGTGAATAAAAGCAAAGATAATTCATCCTCCCTGTCTCCCCTCATTACCACTCTCTGGAGATGACCATGGGCATGCATGTATATGCCTATAACTATGTATTTTATATATGTGGTAAAATATATATATATCATATATATAGTAATATGCATACTATATGTATAGTATATGTATTGCGTATTACTCTATACACATACACACTATATATATATATATATATATATATATACCAGGTATATAACATATTAACATATTTATAATTATATATATGACACATTTATTTTAATTAATTTATTGTTTAGTGTTTTATTTATTCTTGAGAGAGAGAGAGAGAGAGAGAGCATGAGCGAGGGAGGGGCAGAGAGAGAGCGGGACACAGAATCCGAAGCAGGCTCCAGGCTCCGAGCTGTCAGCACAGAGTCTGACGCGGGGCTGGAACTCACAAACGGTGAGATCATGACCTGAGCAGACGTCGGTCGCCCAACCGACTGAGCCACCCAGGCGCCCCATAGGACATATATTTATATATATTATTTTACATAACTGGGGTAATATACATGCTGGGCAATTTTAGTGCAGTATTTTACCTTTAACTAATTACCACTTATTTCTGTCGTTCCCTTTCCCAGATGTGGTTACTCCTGGGACTTACAGGAAAGCACAGGTGTACACCTACCAGAAGGTGACACCTGTGGGCAGTGGCACCGGCTGCCCTTTGTGTTCTAAACACACCTGGCCTGGTCACGCTGGACTGGAGATGAGCCTTCAGAAAAGTGGCACTGCTGATGTTTTCTCTCTTCCGTGGCTGGTTTAGGGACATCTGAGGAGATGCCTGCACCCCAGCCCCCAGGGAGACCGTGGAGCACCCCCGGGGCACGATCTCTATCGTCTCCTATAGCTCCCGGACCCATCTTGCTCCCTTTTGTTTCTAATTGGCTCCCATGTGGAGCTGCCGGTCCCTGTCTTATCTCTGACCTTGTCTATTCCCAGTGACCTTCTCAAGGTAACAGATCTTCAGGCCAGGTCTTCTTTCCCTTTCTTCACAGGTGTCCCTCCCTGCCCTCTCCTCTGGCAGAGCTCACGCAGGCCTTCATTGGTACCCATTTACTGAGCCCATTTGTCGGCAGGTACCATTCCCTCTGACCCTCACCCTTCCGGGTCACAAACCTGATCAACATATCTCTGTATCGCTTTGTAGGTTTTAAGCTTATTCGAATAGATTGCTTCAACTAATTCTTACAATAACCCTGTGAAACAGAGAGGAGTAAGTCTACTGGCCCCCAAAACACATAGCTCTTCAAAGATGTCAACAGTCAACTTGCAAAGCAGGCATTAAAATGGCCACATGAAAAAATACTCGGTTCCGCTACTAATAAAGGAGATGCCAAGTATACGAACATGGATATCTTTTGCCTGTGAATCAGCAAACACATAAAAGAAAGATAATACCGTTCAAGTTCAAGGGAGCAAAGTAGCTGTTCGCTAGATTGTTGCAGGCGGGAGTTCATATCGGTGCTACCTCTCTGACCCATAACTTGCCAACACATAGTGAATTAGAAAACCACGGAACCATGCAATTCCTCCTGTAGGAATTCGTCCCAAGGAAATAAACAAAACTGTGTAGAAAGTTTAAGCGACAAGGAGATTTTAATATGTGACTGATTAAGCTGAAGTCCAGTCATGCAATCAAGTGCTCCAAAAAAAATTAAAGATAACAAGCGGAAGAGTGTATAATATCAATATATAATGTCATGCAAAGATTTTTATAGGAGTAAAAACAAGATTGCACAATAATATGTATTGTCTGAGTCCCGTATAGATGACAGATATGCATACAGATGTAAATATCATGCACCCCAAAATGTCAAGAAAGGCTACTGATATTTATTCTCTGTTTTCTAATTTCTTTCCCGTCAGCACGTATAATTTTGTAAAGAGAAAAATAAAATGATAACATTTAAGAAACTGCCCCTGTTCAAGTGGAACCCATTGCATAACTGAATATTCAACAAATACTTATTGAACTTCTAAATACAAAGCAATCTGCTAAGTGATAAGGGTGCAGTGGTTAAAAATTTTTTTTAATTAAAAAAAAAAAAAAGGAGGTGGTCCCTTGCCTAGAGAAGCATATTCTTGGAAAATGGGAGAAAGCCAGTAAAGCCTGCTGGTTTCAACGGGGGGGAATGCCACCAGGCACAGCTGGAGCTCATTACACATTATTCTTCCCTAAACCCAAGAAATGGCCTCGGAGGATATCAATGCACCCAGTCAGGCTTGGGAGAGATTTAGCCTTGGAAATGGACCTGGATCTGAAAAAGTGGTTGCTGGGAGTGGAAAATGGAGAGAAAGCAAGAGAGTGAGAGCCACCCCTGCTCTTCAAGCTCTTAGCTACTGTGTCTCCTGCCAGCCTGAGACAAAAGGCTGGAGTGGCCTGGCTGTGGAAGAAATGGTCACATGGGTTGATGACTACAGACCTTAATGGGGAGGCCCAGAATGATCCGTCTTTTAAAGAAATGACTAGTGAAAACTCAACAAAATTGCCCTCGAGTGTCCCTCGAAGTCTGCTCCTCTCAGTCTGTACCCACAGATGCCCCCTGGCATCCAGCTTCCTACTGTTCCTAGATGACACTCCCCCTTTAACTTTGTAGGATTGGAGCCACCTACACATACCAAACATGTTTCCCAGCCCGAAAGCCTTCCATAGTCTGCAAAAAGTCTTTGCAGCCTCTAGGGTGCCATTTTGTTACCCCATGGGATCACTGTCATACTCAAGGCATCTGCTTTGAGTTGTTGTTTTTCCCACAAATGATGAAAAATCTGTGTTGATTCTTCCCCAGAAGGCCACTTGTAAGCAGTGTTCATTTAGAGACCTGGCTGGGGTTCAGAGGGGGACCATGGTGAAGGGAACCAGCCCTCCTGAGGACTAAACTCGTGATCTCATTAGCACAGGGTTCTAATCAACCGAGCCACTAGGCACATACCTCATTGAAGGCAGTAATTTGCTAAATGTTAATTCTTAGATTAACTACAGATGAGTAGAGTTCCACGGGGGGAAAAATGAGAGAGAATTTGTTAATTCGTGAAAGGAAATTTGGGTCATCAGTAAATGATTCCTTTGGTTAGTTTTAAGATACAATCCCAAGTCAGAAGACGGCACTCATTGGGATCTACACCGCCATGATTTTTTTTTTTTAATCAATATCTTGATCAGGAGAACCTCAAGGAAAAAGCAAATGGAGTCACTTCTGCACTTGCAAAAAAAACGCACACAACGATTTCCACATAGATCTCTCCATTGTTCCTTTTTCAAACTCAGGCACAAATGTTAGGTGGAAACGTGAAGGAAGGTTTCCATATATCCGAGGCAGAGATGGTCCTCCTGGAAAGGCTGGACCCCACTACCTTTGTCCCCCTAGAACTCTAATTCCTGTGGAGAAAAGACCCTCCCTCTGTGGGGAAGAGAGCCCCCAACCCACAGCCCTGTCTCAAGGCATGCTGTAATCCACCCCATTTTGCCCTCTCATCCCCCAGCCTCCTCCCTGAGGAGGCAGTTTTACAAATAGCAAATATGGTTTGGAACAAAGTTTTGACACTGACTCGGTATCCTGTGCTCATATTACATTTCTATGAATATTCCACCGACTTTTCAACTCTGAAGAACAAAGTTTCCGCTCTCAGGCTACATTTAGCATTCAGGCCATTTCAACTTCAGCTGCTCCCACCCTGACAGCGATCTTTGAAACTGATATGGCCCTGAAAGAAGCCAGAATAACTTTTAAAAATTATTAATAATAATAGGCTAGGTTCCCAGTCTTTGTAATCTTGTGGAAGAACCTCTGCGAGAAAGCACAGTGGGAATTGAATTGAATGTGTGCCCACGCTAGCTTTTCCATGGAAAAGCCTGCTTGCAAATGCACAGTTGTTTTGCAGGAGAATTTCTATGAACTGGAAGGGGATGGGAAAAACGCAGCCCTGCTTTTGCATTTATCACCTTTTGCCCCAGGAGCTTTAGGACCATCTTTAAACACCCGGGTCTGTCATTGTAAGAGAAGCCCCACAACGTCTGGTGGAGAAAGCAAGCCGGCACGTACCAGGAGAACCCCAGCTCTGCCTCATGCCAGCTAGGGGCTGGTGGGAAAGTTAGGTATCCGCTCTGAGAGGTCAATTTCCTCACCTGTAAAATGATGATAATTATGGTTACTACAAAACGGTAACTGTCTCCACAAGAAATAAGGGACATAAACTTCTTTAGTCTATTGCCTGGAACACAGTAACTACTGATGGAAGCTTACCTATTGCGGCTACTATCTTGCCTCTTGAGCAAACATGACTATCTCAGTGTGATATGTCTGCATTCCAGAGACCCCTTCCCTTATAAATCCAAAGTAAAAAGTACTACGGTTGTCCATCCGTGAAGAAGACACTGAGGACTGAAACGACCACAACGAAGCTTGAATAGCATACGCTCAGATCCAATAGCTAAGAGGGAGCAGCCCGAAATGAACGTAGCGAGCCCCGATTCCTAAATAACACCTTCAAAAATGTTTTCCTTTGAAAGCTATTATAAATGGCATCAGAAACTTTCCCGACTAGCACGATCATGAAATCATAATTCTCTACGCCACAGCAAAATTTTAGTCAAACTTAGAGTCCCAGGAATTTCAAATTCTGTGCGTATTAAAAAAAAAAAAAAATTCACCAGCTCAAAGAAAATCAAACTCCACATATTTTTATCCGAAAATATAATCGGAGATGACCCCATTTTATATACAAGGAACACTCCTATAAGCACTTAAGATGTTTACAATTGAAAACTTTCACTCAGGTTCAAGTTGACAGCTAGGAACTAAGTAAATAGAAACTAAACGGCCGAATAGCATCCACCTTACAGTTGTGGGCTCCATTTGCTACTTTAATCTCCAGCTGGGAATATTAGTTCAATAAAATAAATATTTTTAATTTCCTCTATGCATTTCCTCAAACCACGCCAATGCACTTATCTATGGCTCACTTGAAAGATTTGTTAAGCAACTCCCCACTTCCTTAAAAGAGGATGTTTGATTTTCTTATGAAAATGAAGGAATGGACGTGAGTGCTCATTGTTTTAATGCTCCGAGCCCTTAATAACTTCCAGCTCTGATTCATCAGAAAAAATAGTGCTCTTGAGGGATTTTTTTTTTTGGTCACTAAATATTGTCTTTCATTTTGAGATATTTATTCCTCACCAGAAAATGATACCGTATTTTTCCCCCTAATGATGAAGGATGAAAGATGGAGAGAATTCCATTTGGTGATTATTGGACCACGAAGAAGTAAACTGACTCAGAAAACAAATCCCCAAAAGAAAAATAAAACGTATTATGGGAGGGGGAAGCGTGGAATTCTTGGCAAACATTCAATTGCACCCAGGATTGGTAATGTGATAACGTCCTTGTTTTGTTAATATTTGGGGGGGGGGGGAGTGAGGGAGGAGTAAAGCTCTAGGGTGTTAGCTTTGGGCTAGAATCTCTACTCTCCATCATTAGTTCAGCCAGCAGGAGTATTTACAGACACAAATGCCCAGAGGCCTCACAGAAGGTTGTAACACTACCCAGGCCACAGGCAAGGGTCCAAGATGCCATCCTTTTCCTGCAAGGGGGAAGACGGAACCTTGATCTCCACAGTTCAGTGGTCAATGGGAATCACCTCCAAAAAAAGTCCACTCTGAACACCATCCGCACGGGCCTGGAGCATCACATCCAAATCAGAGCAGACAGGTGAATTTGCGAAGTGAGACCTGCCGATTGATTCTGCCAGATCCCCCTGATTCACTGGGCAATTGTCCCACTTCACTTCGGACTGGTGCTTCCGGTTTCCCGGTGCTGGTGTCTAAGCAGACTTTGACAGGAAAAACGTAGCCCCAACTTTGGAAATCGTGGCCACATCTGCATTCTTCAAAGGGCTATACCTAAGTGGTGTATGTGATAAAAGAGTTCAAGTCAATGCTACAGTAAGACACCATCCCTTTCTGGAACCTGAAAGTCAGGGAGTATGGAATTTTTTAATGCCAGTTCTCTTTTAAGTTTAAAGGAGGAGAAAAAGTACCCCAGGAGGAAAATTGAAAGGGAAACAAACCAAAAAAAAGACCAACTGAAGGGGAAGAAAGATAAGTTTAGTCCAAACCCGGCCCCCAAGGCAGTTCTGAGTCTCTAATTCTCTTACGTGACCTTTTTTTAATCCCTAGATTGTGAAATGTATAGGAAAAAAAAAAAAACAAACTCAATTGCTCAAAATCTTACCTAATTCTGAAAAGTCTCCTCTGTCTTCTCGGAGCCTTATCTTCCCTCCCCATCAAATGTTGATTAAGTTGATCATGAAGCTGTTGTCTTTTGATTACGACTTGCGAGGCACTTTCAATGGGAAGAAGGAGAGCTAAAGCACAGCTTAAGGGGTGCAGTTCTCTCTGTGGGTACGTTTCCATTCTTCACTATTATTTTCATCATAATCATTGTCACTGAAAGCGTTTCAAGGTATCAATAGTCCTTGAAGCTGCTGCGCTATAAGCTCCCAAGGATGCAGAACATTCGCTTCCTGGGGACTATTGTGGAACATACGCGACGACACTTTTTTACCAATGCTCAGAAATGTCTGGGGCAGAGAAATTAGCCCTGGCAGTGCTAATTACCAGAAACACAGACGAATTCCTTCCCTGTGTGATTACGCTCAGTGGATGATGAGGTGGTCATAGGCAGTTTGTTAATTTCTCTCCTCTTCCTAGGCTCGGAGTAGGGTCGGACGTCCCTTCCAGGGCTTTGAAGTTCCGCATGGTCATGTGACTTTTTTGACCCATGACACGTGAGAAATGGCAGGTGTCACCTCGGGCTGAAGCTCCAGCCAGGGCGATCTTCCCCATGTCCCCTTCCTCCTGCTGTGGTGGAGTGCAGAACCAGGTGCAGAGAGGAGCTGCCATCATTCTGAGACCCTATTTGTCTACAGCTGGTGGACACCTCTCCTTGACCCATGCTGGACACTCAATGGGATCAAGAAGTAAACTTCCAGGCAGGTGGGGGGATGGGTGAAGTAGGTAATGGGGGTTAAGGGGTGTATGGGCCACCTGGGTGGCCCAGACAAGCTGAGCTTCTGACTCTTGACCTCAGCTCAGATCATGATCCCAGAGTCATGGGATCAAGCCCCGCCTCGGGCTCCACATTAAGTGTGGAGCCTGCTTAAGATATTCTCTCTCTCTCTCAATTAAAAAAGTATATAAATAATTTTTTTTAAAAAGAGTACTTGCGATGAGCACCAAGTAATGTATAGAAGTGTCGGATCACTATATTATACACCTGAAACTGTGAGTTCATGAGAACTGAACTGCAGTTCATGAGATTGAGCCCCTCATCAGGCTCCACACTGACAGCACATGGAGCCCACTTGGGATTCTGTCTCTCCCTCTCTGTCTACACCCCTACACTGCTCATGCTCACCCTCTCTCAAAATAAATAAATAAACTTTAAAAAAAACTTAAAAAAGAAAAAAAAAAAGAAGAAATACACTCTTGTAGTTTTAAGCCACTGAGGTTTTGATGGGTATTTTCTACTATCAGGTAACCTTCGCTATCCTAACCAACATCGATGGCAAATAGCCAAACCTGGAGAGTTTAAAGTTACTGGTGGTCACATCAGAAAGAAGGAATGTAGGTCTTTCTGAGAATCAACCAAACCCTCCAGGTTTTCTGTTATTGAATCACTAACTCGGAGACATTCAATCGTTCCCTAGTGAAGATCCAATTGAGACAGAAAGTGCTAGGAAAAAAGGCATGACATGCCCTGTAAGCAACCGAAAGTCACCAGTCTCGTCCACACAAATTGCAACATAATTTGGAGCTCTCATCCGACCGACTGAGTTCTGTTTCAAACAATGCACCACCTTCTTACCGCTGTCCGGGCAGACAGGCGCGGATTCCTGATCATTTTCGGAACTGTTCATTTAAAGACTACACTGCTCCAGATAGAAGCCTGCTTCAAGAGCGCTTACTTTTAAGAAAACCAAATCTCACAAAATTAGTACATTTACACATTCAAAGTGAGGTGGCAAATGTGAAAAACCCATCTGTGCCCACCCTCCCCTCCACCCCACAAGTTCTACCACCACCCAGAGCTGTAGCTATGCATGAAAAATCTCACACATGCAAAGTATAGAGGCTCTTTGAAAAGTTGGCCCAGCGTGTCTTATATGTGAGTTGCAGTCTTACAGAGTCTTGCCAGCAACAACAAAGAGGAAAAGAAAAGGAAAGGTTTTCTTTTCTCTGAACTTGGGAATGAAACATAAAACTCCTCTTTTCTACAAGGCTGAATGGCTCCAATTTTCCACCCCCAGGATGATCTCTTACTGGCCATTACCTTCCTGATATCCACGTGGCTTTTTCGGGGGCATTTCTTCCCTCCCAAATTAATCACACGGTGGCAGTGCCCTAAAGAGACGCTCCACTTCCCTGCTGAGGGGCCAGGGGTCATCACCGGACCTCAGGGTCATTGTAAAGATTAAGTGAAATGGACAACACGACTGCTCTGAAATGTTCAAAGTGCCATGGCGAGGGCATTATTTCTACCACCCCCAGCTTCTGTCACGTCCACCGTGTCTGCTGTGTCTAACTGTTGTAAGTTTTCTGACGTCTCGACCACAGGTAAGTACAGAGGGAATTAAAACCTGCTGGAAATGCTCCAAGTACAAAATGCACACTGAAACCCTGCGAGTTGGGCGTTATCATCTCCAAGAATGCAGAAGGGTGCACAGAACTCAGCGGCTGATGCAGGGGAACACACACAGTGTAAGCGGAGAGCCCCTGTCAGAACCCTGTCTGTCTGTCGGTTGACTCAACATGCACACGGTGCCGCCTCCCATCTAAGGGGTCTTTTTCCTTCCAGACAAGTCTCTTCCCGAAAGGATGGGTGTGGAAGTGCCACCTGGATAGCTGATGAGAAGAATGCATAAAACGCCTGCTTATTGTACACCTGAAACTAATATAACATTCTATGTTAACTGGAATTAAAACAAAAACTTAAAACAAAAGAGTGATCTAAAAAATAAAATAAAATAAAATACCCATGTTAAAGTTGGCTAGGCAGAATTCTCAGCCTAAAGTTTCTTAGATGCAACCAAAGCCGGCCAGACATAGGAGGGTCCAAACATACAGGTAAAAAAGACAGGGTTTGCGCCCATTACGAAGACAGAGGGCAAGGCTGAGCGACTGTGGACAAGAAATTAGAGGGGGTGGGGCGCCTGGGTGGCGCAGTCGGTTAAGCGTCCGACTTCAGCCAGGTCACGATCTCGCGGTCCGTGAGTTCGAGCCCCGCGTCAGGCTCTGGGCGGATGGCTCGGAGCCTGGAGCCTGTTTCCGATTCTGTGTCTCCCTCTCTCTCTGCCCCTCCCCCGTTCATGCTCTGTCTCTCTCTGTCCCAAAATAAATAAAAAAAAAAAAAAAAAAAACGTTGAAAAAGAAATTAGAGGGGCGCCTAGGTGGCTCAGTCAGTTAAGCATCTGACTCTTGATTTCCACTCAGGTCCTGATCTCACGGTTCATGAGTTTGAGCCTCGTATGGAGCTCTGCACAGGGCGCTGAGCCTGCTTGGGATTCTCTCCCTGTCTCCCTCTCTCTCTGCCCCTCCACCTTCCCCAGCTTGTGCATGCCCTCTCCTCTCTCTCTCTCTCTCTCTCTCTCTCTGTCTCCCAAACATAAATAAATAAACATTTAAAAAAGGAAATTAGGGGGGAAGGTCGATTAGAAATTCAATGAAAACTGCATGAAAAATTAGTTGTCCATCAATATATATTGGTTTGAAATTTCCACTAGCTTGGCAAATCCCCATAGAAAGGAGACAGCATGGCTATCTCTATAAAAGAAAACAAAAAAGGGAAAGATAAGGATACTATAGCTAAAGAAGTGTCAATAGATGCATAAAAGAAAATTGAAACTCGATGGTGGGACAGAGAAGAAATCCCAGCAATATCACTGGGAGAAAAGTGACCCACAGCGGGCAGCAAAACAAAAACAAAAACAAATGTGAGAACGGGAGACTAATTTTTTTTTTTATGTTTATTTATTTTTGAGAGAGAGTCACAGGGTAAGCGGGGGAGGGTTCAGAGAGCGAGGGAGACACACAGAACCCGAAGCAGGCTCCAGGCTCCGAGACGTCAGTGCAGAGCCCGATGCGCGGCTTGAACTCACAAACCTGCGAAATCATGACCTGAACGGAACCCGGACACAACCAACTGAGCTACCCAGGTGCCCCTGGGAGACTAATTTTAAACTTTAAGAGGGGCGGGGGAGGCAAAAGAGAAGAAAATCCAAGAAACAAAATGAAAAATACTAAAACTCAGGAGTTTGAAAGGCTCCAAATTTATTTCTGCAAAAAGTGAACACATACTGTCTCCTTAGAAAACAAGCTGAAAAAGGTATCAGAGGCACTAGAAAAATCACCAGGGGGCCAAATCATCCGATCCAGGTTAAGAATGCCGATTAATCTGGGGTGAGTGGGTGGCATAGTTGGTGAAGTGTCCAACTCTTTTTTTTTTTTAATGTTTATTTATTTAGAGAGATAGACAGAGTGTGAGCAGGGGAAGGGCAGAGAGAGAGGGAGACACAGAATCAGAAGCAGGCTCCAGGCTCTGAGCTGTCAGCACAGAGCCGGTCATGGGGATGAAACTCACAGACTGTGAGATCATGACCTGAGCCAGAGTCGGACGCTCAACCAGCTGAGCCACCCAGCCCCCCCAAGTGTCCAACTCTTGATCTCCACTCAGGTCATGATCTCACAATTCGTGGGTTCGAGCCCCGCATTGGGCTCTGCACTGATGGTGCAGAGCCTGCTTGGGATTCTGTCTCTACCTCTCTCTGACCCTCCCCTTCTTGTGCTCTCTCTCTCTCTTTCTCAAAATAAATAAACTTTAAAAAACATTAAAAACAAAAAGAATGCTGATAAATCCATTAGCTATTTGAGAAGGCATAACAAGAATAAGAGAAAGGAAAATCTTGTAATACTCAAAACATAGGCAGATTGTTAAAAAATAAACAAAAGCATCTTAATTAAAAAAAATATATGAAGGGGTGGTGCCTGGGTGGCTCAGTCAGTTGGGCGTCCAACTTCAGCTTCAGTCATGATCTCATAGCTCGTGGGTTCAAGCCCTGCGTCGGGCTCTGGGCTGACAGCTCAGAGCCTGGAGCCTGCTTCAGATTCTGTGTCTCCCTCTCTCTCTGCCCCTTCCCCAGCTCACGCTCTGTCTCTCTTCTTCAAAAATAAACATTAAAAAATATATTTTGTTGTTGTTGTAAACCTCCAGATTTTTATTCAAGTACTTTTCTCCACTTATTTTCCTACTTTACATACCCAAAAAGTTATACATTCATCTCAAATAATTTAAAAATACATAATCTCTTGCTTCATTTCTGTGGGAGTGGTAGCACAAGAAATTTCTCATTTTGGAGGAAATGAGAATATTCCTTTATGGTATTCTCTAATTTTGATCTATCTATTTTAATCATCCAATCTATTTTTTTTTTAATTTAGCCCATTTAATTTGTTTACTGAGTTAACTGGTTCACCAACTTAACTGGAATTTATAGCGAAATTATCACTCATTTCAGTCTAAACAGGCCAGCCATTTAAGGATATAGACACATGATGTGCTTTCCTCAATTTTAATGAATTTACACTGCTTCCTCACAGCAGATTATTTGCAAAATGGCTTTTTAAACAATTCTGGATCTACAATATGAACATTCAGTATTGCATAGTGAATGTTCACTCATAAATTCCTAACATTGAAGGGATAATTTAATAGCCCATGCTACTTTATTTGGATAATTTAGTAGTCTATGCCTTTTCTTATGGAGAATTATACATCGAAAAAGCACATTTCCTGATCTCTTTTAGCAATCTTTTCCATCAGAAAAATCTTCCTGGTTGATAATATAAGAGTGAGGGGAAAGTTAAGACACTGTATAGTATTCTTAAAACAAATAGTAAAAAAGAAAACGCTTCTATACTTAAAATGATAATGCTTTCCAGCCTAGAGCATAAAAATATAGTTTACAAAACTGTCCTGGGTCATTTCTGCAATGTCATGGTCATATTTTCTACATAACGTCTATGAAAGAATCATTTAGATTTCTGGTTTCAGTGCTTTCACTGGGGAGAACAGGACATCTATCAGTGTGCTGCTTTTTTTCTTTCACTCAGATGCCTATTTCGTATTTACTTAGCAAAATGGCCCTGGCAAAGCCAACTGTTTGCAGTGACCCTGTTCGGTCAGGAAACTTGGGGTGCAGGCTGGCTTGAGTTGAAACAATAATGAGCTTTAAAGGCGTTAGGGTGCTGCTCCTGCTGCCCCAGGGAAGAGAATCCAATTTGTGGCCCCACTCGTCACTGAATACAGCCTCCAACCAAGGAGCCTAACCAGAACCAACCGGAAGCCTCAGAGCCCGTGCAACACCCCTACCAAAAGTATCACTTGAACAGAAAGCACAGTCTTGGCCTCCCCTCTCAGCAGAGCAAAACTGGTGGCCTCATCTTCCCAGGGAATCCAGAGAACACTCTAACCTGCTTTGGATGCCCAATCAATGAATTAGACAGGCTCTGGGTCTGGTCCTGCTTCCCTGCCAGTGCAGGGCTATGAATCAGCCTCAACAGTTGCCTCACCCAAAAACAGACCATAATTAGCATGCCCCACCTTCCCAAGGACATTACAAGCACACACACCCAAAAAGCCAACCTGAGCTGATTGGTGAAGAACCATCTGTGCCAAAACCTGTAAACTCTGAAAGAAGAGCACAATTACTCAAATGTGAAAATACCAACATAAGGAATCAAGGACTATGAGGAATCACATAAATAATCCCACCAAAGAAAACTAATAAAGTTCCAATAAAGGACCCTAAAGAAATGGAGATCTACGAACCACCAGACAAAGAATTCAGAATAATCCTCTTAAAGAAGTTTAGTGGACCACAATAAACCACAGGCATATAGTTAAACTAAGTTAGGAACACAAAGCATGAACAAAATAAGTAGTTCCTAAGGAAAAGGCAACTATCAAAAGGGAGTGAGAGAGAGAAAGAAATCCTAGAGTTGAAAGAAATAATAACTGAACTAAAGAATTTAATAGAGAGTTTCAAAAGTAGATCTGACTTTGCAAGAGAAAGAATCACTGATCTGGAGGATAGAACATTGGGTAGCATCCACGAGAGAGAAAAAAGATAAAAGAATAAAAAAAGAATGAAGAAAGCCTACATGAACTATGGAACACAATGAAACAAACAAACAAACAAACAAACAAACAATATTCCCATTATGGGAATTCCAGAAGGATTAGTGAAAGAGAAAGGGAAAGAATGAATAATGTAGCCAATAATGGTTAAAAACTGCCTAAACCTCGGCAAAGAAATGGACATCCAGATCCATGAGGCCCAAAGAATCCCAAGTAGATTGAACCTAAATAGGATTACACCAAGACACATTATAAGTAAATTGTCAAAATCAAAGATGAATAATGAATTTTAAGAACAATAAAGAAGAGAGAGAGAGAGGTTACATACAAGGAAACCCCCAGTAGTTTCTCACCAGAAATTTTTTGGACCAGGACAGAATGGAATGACATATCCAACATACTGAAATAAAGTAATTGTCAACCGAGAATTCTATGCCAGGCAAAGCCGTCAAAGCAAAAGAGAGAATAAGCCTTTTCCAAACAAACAAAAGCTGAAGGGATTCATCACCGCCAAACCTCCCTTAAAATAAATACTAAAGGGAGTTCTTTGGGTGGAAGTAAAAGAACACTAATTAACAACATAAAATCATAAAACGGTATTGTAAATATCATGGTAATGGGATATATATATATATACATATATATAGTCATAGATTCTGCAATATGGTAATAATGGTCATTATTCACTTACACATTCACTTCCAACTGCAGTTTAAAAGTTAAAAAAGAGGGGCGCCTGGGTGGCGCAGTCGGTTAAGCGTCCGACTTCAGCCAGGTCACGATCTCGCGGTCCGTGAGTTCGAGCCCCGCGTCGGGCTCTGGGCTGATGGCTCAGAGCCTGGAGCCTGTTTCCGATTCTGTGTCTCCCTCTCTCTCTGCCCCTCCCCCGTTCATGCTCTGTCTCTCTCTGTCCCAAAAATAAATAAACGTTGAAAAAAAAAAAATTTAAAAAAAAAAAAGTTAAAAAAGAAAAAAGAATGTAGTAAAAGTTACTGTAACTACAATAATCCGTTATTGCTATATGATATGAAAAAACATGTAGATTTTATGCACCCAACATGGGAGCAAAAACGAACAGAAATAAAGGTAAAGATAAACAGTAATACAATAATAGTTGGGGACTTTCATACCCCATTCTCAACAATAGATAGAACATCTAGACAGAGAATCAATAAGGAAACAGAGGATTTGAACAATGCTATAGACCAGATGGACCTAACAAACGTACAGAATATTCTATCCAACAACAACAGCACAATACCCATTTTTCTCAACCTCACGTGAAACATTTTCTAGAATAGACCATGTGTTAGGCCACAAAACAAGTCTTAGTAAATGTGTGAAGACTGAAATCATACAAAGTATCTCCTCTGACCACAATGGTGTGAAACTAGAAACCAAGAACAAGAGGTGAACTAGAAAATACATGAACAGATGGACATTAAACAACACCCCTTGATAGGCCAATGGATCAAAAAAAGAATTAAAGGGGAAATAAAAAAGCTGCTTGAGGCAAATGAAAATGGAATCACAACATATCAGAACAGGGATGCAGCAAAAGCAATTCTAAGAGGGAAATTCATAGCAATAAACGCCTACAGTGAGAAACAAGAAAAACCCCAAATATGTAACCTAACTCTATGCCTTAAGGAACTAGAAAAAGAAAAACAAACTGAAACCAAAGTTAGCAGAAGACAGGAAATAATAAAGATTATAGCAGAAATAAATAACATAGAGAATGGGAAAATAATAGAAAAGATTAACCAAACTAAGACTTTGTTCTTTGAAAAGATAAGCAAAATTGGCAAGTCCTTAGCTAAATTAACCAAAAAAAGAACGAGAGAGAAAAGACCCAAATCAACAAAATCATAAATGAAAAAGGAGACAACACAACTGATACCACAGAAATTCAAAGGATCATAAAAGCCTGCTATGAACAATTATATGCCAACAAACTTGACAACATATAAGAAATGGAAAAGGTCTTAGAAACACATAGCTTACCAAGATTGAATCAAAAGAAATAGGAAATCTGAATAGACCCATTACTAGTAATGAGATTGAATCAGTAATCAAAAATATCCCAGGACCAGGACCAGGTCGGAGCTTCACTGGTGAATTTTACCAAACATTTAAAGAAGAATTAACACCAATATTTCTCCGTCTTTTCCCAAAAAAATCAAAAAGGAAGGAACACTCCCAAAGTCACTTTATAGGCCAGTATGATCCTAATTCCAAAACCAGAAAAGGACACTACTACAAAAGAAAATTAGTGGTCAATATTCCTGATGCATATAAATGCAAAATTCTCAGTAAAATACTAGGAAACAGAATTCACCAGCACATTCACTATGATCAAGTAGAATTTATCCCTTGGGTGCAAGGATAGCTCAACATCCACAAATCAATTAATGCAACCCATCATATTAATAAAATGAAAGAAAAGAATCATATCCTCATCTGAATAGGTGCAAAAAAAAAAAAACAGTTGATGAAATTCAACATCCGTTCATGATTAAAAAAAAAAACCTCTTAACAAATTCAGTATGAAAGAAACATCTCTCAAGTACCAAAGGTCATATATGGCAAGCCCACAGCTAATATCATACTCAATGGTGAAACATTGAAAGCTGTTCCTCTAAGATGAGAAACAACACAAGAATGCCCACTCCCTCCACTCCTATTCAAGTGCCTAGAGCACTTATGCAAGAAAAAGAAATAAAAGGTATATCGTAATTGTAAAGGAAGAAGTAAACTTGCCTGTATTTACAGATGACATAATTTTATAGAGAGAAAATCCTAGAGTCAGGCAAAAAACTGTTAGGGTGAACTAATGAATTCAGTAAAGTTGCAGGATATAAAATTAACATACAAAAATCTGTAGTGTTTCTATACACTAGCAATGAATTTTCTGAAAGAGAAATAAAGAAACCAATCCCATTTACATTAACATTAAAAACAACAAAATACTTCAGAGTAAATTTAACGGACAAGGTGAAATATTTCTACTCTGAAAACTCTAAAGACATTGAGGAAAGAAATCAAAGACACAAATAAATAAAAAGCGTATCTTTTTTTAAAATTTTTTTAATGTTCATTTATTTTTGAGACAATGCGAAGAGACAGAGTGCAAGCAGTGGAGGGAAAGAGAGAGGGAGACACAGAATCCGAAGCAGGCTTCAGGCTCTGAGCTGTCAGCACAAAGCCCGACACGGGGCTCGAACTCACGAGCTGTGAGATCATGACCTGAGCCAAAGTCGGACGCTTAACCGACTGAGCCACTCAGGCGCCCCAAATAAAAAGCATATCTTATATTCATGGATTGGAAGAATTAATATTGTTAAAATGTCAGTAATATCAAAAGCCATCTATGAATTCAATGCAATCTCTATCAAGATACTAATGGCATTTTTTACAGAAGTAGAAAAAATACTCCTAAAATCTATATGGAACCATGAATGATCCCAGATAGCAAATAAAATTCTGAGAAAGAAAAACAAAGCAGGAGGCATAACACTTCTAATTTCAAGCTATACTATAGAGCTATAGTCATCAAAACAGTATGATACTGGCATAAAACCAAATAGACCAATAGAACAGAATCGAGAGCCCAGAAATAAGCCCAAGCATATACAGTCAACTAAAATTTGACAAGCAAGCCAAGAATGCTCAATGGGAACAAAAAAAGACAGTCTCTTCAATAAATGGGGCCAGAGAAGTGAATATTTAATGAAACTGGACCCATATTTTACACCACCCACAAAAATTTACTCAAAATGGGTTAAAAACATAAATTTAAGCCCTGAAATTCCTAAGAGAAAACATAGGAATAAAGCTCCTTGACGTGGGTCTTGGTAATGATTTAGGGGATAAAACACCAAAAGCACAAGCAAAAAATCAAAAATAAACAAGTGGGACTACATCAAACTAAAAAGCCTCTGCACAGCAAAAGAAACTATAACAAAGCAAAAAGACAAATTATGGAATGGGAAAAAATACTGATAAACCATATATCTGATAAAAGGTTAATATCCACAATATGTAAAGAACTCATACAACTCAATAGCAACAAAAAGAAAAACAAAAACAAAACCAATTATTAAAACGGGCAAAGGACTATTTTCAGATCTTCTCCCAAGAAGATCTATAAAAGCCAACAAGTACATTAAAAATGTTCAATATCACTAGTCATGACAGAAATGCAAATTAAAACCACAATGAGGGGGCGCCTGGGTGGCGCAGTCGGTTAAGCGTCCGACTTCAGCCAGGTCACGATCTCACGGTCTGTGAGTTCGAGCCCCGCGTCAGGCTCTGGGCTGATGGCTCGGAGCCTGGAGCCTGTTTCCGATTCTGTGTCTCCCTCTCTCTCTGCCCCTCCCCCGTTCATGCTCTGTCTCTGTCTGTCCCAAAAATAAATCAAAACGTTGAAAAAAAAAATTTAAAAAAAAAAAAAAAAAAAACACAATGAGATACCACCTCATACTCACAGAATGGCCATCACCTAAAAGACACAAGATGACAAATGCTAGCATTGATGTGGAAAAAAGGAAACCCCTGTGCACTGCTGGTGTGATTATAAATTGGTGCAGCCACTACGGAAGACAGTATGGAGCATCCTCAAAAAGTTAAAAACAGAACTACCCTATGATCTAGCAATTTCACTTCCGAGAATATATCCAAAGTAAACAAAAACACTAACTCTAAAAGATACCTGCACCCCCATGTTCATAGCAGCATTATTTACAATAGTCAAGACACGGACACAACCTAGGTCCATTGAGGGATGAATGGGTAAAGAAGTCCTGGGATATATATAGCAATGGAATATTATTCAGCCATAAAAATCGAGGAAATCCTACCACTTGTGACAACAAGGATGGACCCTGGGGGCATTATGCTAAGTGAAGTAGGTCAGAGAAAGACAAATACTGTAAGATCTCAATTAAGTGTGAAATCTAAAAGGAAAAGAAAAAAAAAGCCCTCATAGAAAAAGAGATTGGACTTGTGGTTACTGGAGGTGGGGACCAGGGGAAGGGAGAATTGCAGGAAGATGGTTAAAGGGCACAAACTTTCACCGGGGGTCCAATGCACAACATGATAACTGTATGATATATAAAAAAAGTTGTTGGGGTGCCTGGGTGGCTCAGTTGATTAAGCATTCCACTCGGTATCAGCTCAGGTCATGATCTCAGAGTTCGTGAGACTGAACCCCCTCATCGGGCTCCCCGCTGACAGTGCAGAGCCTACTTTAGAATCTCTCTCTCTCTCACCCTCTCTGCCTCTTCCTGCTCACACTGTCGTGCTCTCTCTCAAAAATAAATAAACTTTAAAAAAAAAAAAAGGTTGTTAAGGGAGTAGATCCTAAGAGTTCTCATTGCACGGAGGAAAAAACATTTTTTTTCCTTTTCTTTCTTCTTTCTTTTCTTTTTACTGTAGCTATATGATAAAACGGATGTTAGCTGAACCTATGTGGTAATCATTTTACAATGTACGTAAATCAAACCATCATGCTATATGCCTTAAACTTAGAGAAGGATGCATGTCAATTATTTCTTAATAAAACCAAGGAGGAGGGGAGAAGAAAAACACTGTCCTGTGATTCACATAAATAAATAATTACATGAATATAAAAATTCAAAAGACATAAGAAAATATTCTCTAGGTAGACACCAGTCTAAGAAATCTGAGTTGAAGGATTTCAATTCTCACCTCTGCAAACCATAAGCTCTCCAAGATGAAATTCCATCCCCCTGAAAATGCTATCCAACTGAAAAAAAAAATTATCATGATAAACCAATCGTGTTTCCAAATCAAAATAATGTATGTTAATTACAGCAGGAATACTGGGACCTCAGGGAAGGGACTTGAAAGAGTCCGTGGCAAAAGAGTGCCAGAGTTCTCTTTTTTTGTTTGTTTCTCTGTCACTTTCCATTTCATGGGATGTCTTATGACCTCCTGCTGCACAGCAACACTGAATCACGGTGAAGGTAACAGTACTTTCGACCTGTAAGGCATCTTTTTTCCTTAGGTACTTCTGACACACTTTATTTCATCTTCCAAGGTCCTTTACGAAGTAAAATACCATTTACCCCGTGTATATGCAGGGGAATAAACACATACATTGTTGACTGAATGGGCTACAGTTAAACCTAAAACAGCTAATGTTACCAATGGCATGTCATTCAATCTTATTGTGGTAGCTTTACCAATATGCTCAAAGAGGTTCCCGGGAGAACATTCCTAGGTAGAAAGCTCATGGGTCAAAGCGCAGAATTGCTGCACTGGGCTAGGGGTGGGTGGGGCAGGGGAGGACTCAGGAAAAGCAGAGCGGACAGAACACAGAGTTCTCACAGGACAGCTTCGGTCATTCAGATCTCTTCCAGTAGAGACAAAATGGCATCGATAGTAAGCATCGGTCTTTTATTTCCCTTCATTCCAAAGATGAAAATGCCACATCATTAGCCAAATTTACTCTGACCTCCTTCCCACCTCCTGGGGTGGCCTAGTACTCAGATGGAATCAACGCATCTTTCCACAAAGGTAAATAAATAACCGTAAGAGGTAGATCAATGACTTAACTGCTTAAGGAAACATTCAGTGCAGGATGTATTTCTGGTTTTGACAAGTTTCGGGGCATTAGAGTTACGGTCTTTTGGGAAAAAAAAGCATATTTTCCTTTCCTTCCCCATCAAAATTTGGTCTGTGATATTTCAATTCTTAATTGTGCCCTTTTTTGTCATTCCAGTTGGTCGTGAAAAGTTCTGTCACCCGTTAGAAATATGAATTAACAGTAAATAAATCTCAGGTTTCCTAGTGTCATCAGGATACATCATCATGTATCGTATATGAGCCAAGTCAGACTTCCTATGAACTTCACGACAGCATCCATCTCGGCTCTACTGGACCCTTTCAAAGCCATCCTCAAGGAAAAATAGTCTCCGTGGGGCTTTGAACTCAGAAAAAGTTACCACTTCTTACTCTAGTGGAAGAGTTTTAATAGATCTACGACAGAGAAAAATATCTGGGGAAAGAGAGAAGGAAAGGTAGGAGCAAGCACTTGCCTGAGGTTGGAATCTGGTTTGTAGCTTGCGTGGAGTTAGCCCCTACACCCAGCTGCCACACTGACATGATTGATCTTATGGGCTCAAAAAAAAGTAGTAATAATAATAATAATGTGGGAGAATCTGTCCAGTCAATACCTCTCAAATTAAGAAATTCTGCGTAACAGATCAGATCCGCTTTGGAGGTTTGGTCTGTCAAACACCAGAAAAACTAACTGTGAAGTGAAAATTTTAGAAAGCCTTCTAGATGTTGGAGGTCCACTGAGTCAAATATGTGAAAATGTAGAGAGCCTGCTGAGGCACTCTTCTCCCAAGGGTGCCAACAGCAGATTCCCAGCCACATTTGCTACTCTTCACCGGCCCACTCCACGAATTCTCTCTGACCTCTGGGGTTGAAATATCAAGCCGAACCTTTTGGAATGTATCATCAGCCTGGCATCTGTGCTCAGCAGTAGAGCCTCTGAATTCAAAACAGGACTGTTTCCTGGCTCAGTACTCCAGCTCCAAATTCCTTAGGCTCAAAACTGATGGGAAAACAGATCTTCAGCATTCTTCTGATTTAGAAATCATTCAAACTGACAACAGATAAGAAATTGACAAGGAGATACGAAATCCTTAATTTACATAGCTGTCTCTTTTTCCCTTCTACATAGTAAAGAACAGAGCGTCCTTAACCTTGATTTTCTCACTTCTCTCCGTTTAAAGCACAGCCCATAACATTAATTAAAGTGTGTGTGAGCTGCAGGGTACAAGTTATATTTCATATGCTGTACCACATGGCACTCTAGAAAAGCTGTACAATTTAGGTGTTCTTTTTTCCCAACTCAATATGTATGCAGCCCTGCACGCTATTCAGCATAACTCACCTTTACTCCACTCAGAAACTGCACAGTAACAACCTAAAAATAAATGCACAGGATACGGCAAATGCTGACGGCACTGGTGGCCTGAGTATTTAGGTGAATGGAGGTGAGTTTCCCACCTGGAACTACGGAATGTGGTTGCTGAAAAGGGCATCTGAGATGATCCAGCACGACCCTTTTATTTCACAGATAAGACCTGTAGCAGACAAGTGGCTACAGAAGGTAGGTTAAACCAGTAGTAGGCAGTAACCCCAAGTATTTTTTATCATTTAAAGTCTTTCCACTGCACCACAGTCATAAAGCTCTTTGAGATACTGTGGTAAGTTAGGCTTTTACCAGGAAAAAAAAAAATCATGTGCATATACACACACACAAATGTTTGTGTATAAACTCAGGAGTTTCAGAGAGCCTTTGAAGTTGATCTTTGGATGTTGAACTTGTCCATGATCCCCAGATTAGGAACTCTGGTGCCAGAGGAAGCAACTTTTCTAAGTAGAAAGTGCTACTTTTAACCCCTTTCAAAACTTATCTCCTCTAGAATGTAAACTAGATTTAACGATGTGGTCTACAATATTCAAGGGAAATGCAGTTCCAACAATTCAAATAGATGAATTAAGCCCTAATCAATATTTCCATATTTTTAGCATGCGTCAAGTAAAAAAAAAAAAAATGCGTAAGAGAAATTTAAACCTATATGTATTTTACTACTGATTTCACATATGGACGGAATATCTTTTCTCCTAATATGGAGATAGCTCAGCAGTATTTAAATGATTCCTTATTCCAAGTCATATAAATATGCACCAGATGTATCTTTTGTAAATGTTATGTTTTTCAACTTCTCAGCATTTGCAAGTAGTTGAAAGCTATGTCAAGCATGCTTTAATGGGGCATAAAAGTGTATTGTATTCAAAGACGGCACAGCTCTGTAACAGGTGAAAATACAAACGTTGTCAATGGATACATTTTCATTTTATTGATTTACACCGCATAATAGAATGTCCTGTATTCTTCTTGACATGCAAGTTCTATAGCAATTGAAATATAACTCGATATTTAAAAAATCGTGCTTACATTAATGGATTCTCTAGATGACAAAAAATTCAAAACAACAGAATTTGATGACGAGAAGGCAGCCAAAGACCAACTAAATCCCTCACCCTAGTTTAACAGATGAAAAATCAGAAAGCAGAAGAGTTACATGAGGCAACCAAATCTCTAAACCAGTTGTGGCTTAGTGCATGAATTTATATACCCCTAAATCTAAGGAACTTCATTGAGCTCTTTATCCTGTCTGCCTCTTGACTATCTAAACAAACAAACAGCAACAACAACAAAAAAAAAAAAAAAAAACAGAAAAAAACTGTAAAACATATTATCATTTATTGATTTCCTGAGACTCACTGGAAAGAAGCTGATATGATCTATATTTTGCAAACTGTCAAATTATCTTATGGGAAGTGAATATAGAAGTAAAATGCCAATTGCCAACATTAAAAATTGCCAAAGAGTACCATAGTGCTATTTCTTCAATATAAATTTTGAATGGACTCAAGATGTGCTTTTTTTTGTTTTGAATACAAAAGCTATCGTAGTAAATTCCTTTCGGAACATTTTCTTTGAGGTGAAATATATCAAAGTTGTTTAGGAAATATATTCTAGTCATATGTAATTGATAGTTCATCTTGAAAGCAGTGTCTCTTCAAATAAAAGTTAACATAGATTGATAGCTTATTGTAAAATTTTTTTTCATTTTTTATTTTTTTTTTTTTTTTTGCGCTATGGAAAAAGTAAACCCTATCTCGTGTCATTTTATGTGACTTTTCTAGCATCTTTAAGCAGAGCACAGCATTTGAGGGTATACATTAGTTTATGCTGACTTTCCTCTGGCTCATTTTTCCAACTTTAGTTCCCTCCTGTCACGTGTTTTTATGAATCACATCAAATTCCTTCTTGGAATGAAGTAGAATATTAACTAATTAATAGCTAATTAATTAATTGGTGAAAGTCATTTTCCAGAAGCCAAGTAACCTTTTCACTTTGACCTTTACAAATAGCATTTTACCCTTTGGGGGGCCAGTGGCAGAAATGAAGATTTCATTTAGAATGCAATTATTATTGAGGGGTTTTTTTCAACCTTTATGTCACTGTTACTGTGAGTAGAGCACCAGTGTTTCTCAAAGTTCCACAGCTAACTGTATTTCCTCTTAGACCCCGAATGAAAGCACTCGTTTCCCTCCAGCCAGGAACGGGCATTTGCACACTCTGATCCCTACTCAGCGTAATGAGGAGCAGTGCCCAGATTCACAGCTCTCCCTTGGGGGGGCACGGAGTCCAGTCTCACTGATTTATCCGGGGCTCCCTGAAACAGCTCCACTGTCTCCCAAACGATGCCAAGGGTAGTGAGCAGGCTTAAGACATCCACTCGGTCCCTGCGAAGGTGTTCGTGAGCTGTGCACAATGAGAAAAAGACCAGCCCAAACAGCCCCATGGGCTCTTCCATCAGCCTGGAAGCAGGGGTAATCTCCAAAGTCTTAGTCAACATCGTGTTTGGGTACAGGGCTTCCCATCAATGGGTTCTTTTCTTCCCCGGGGTGCTCACACACAGAGAAACTGACACGTTGCTCTATGTGTTATCTAGCTCAGGAATTTACAGATGCACACACATGCACTTTCTGAGATCCTTACGACTTGCTGTACTGCAGTGTAAATGGACCACCCAAACCAAATTGTGATAATCATTCCAGGTTAATATCCTGAGCCGTATTCTGGGCCCATACCACGCAGGGCTGGGAGACGTGGCTGATGGCCGGTCTCAGTGCTGTGGAAGGAGGCCCTCCCTGGAGGCTTCACCAGCCTTGTTTTAACATGAGCCTGCTGTGGGGGGGGGGGGGGGGGGGGGGGGGAGGAGGGGCTGCATTCACAAATGTCACAGGACTGCTTTGCCAGCGGGGACATCTGGGGAACTCCGAGAAGGGGAGAAAGCAGCAGGGTCTCCCCAGAATTTGGAAAGCAGTAAAGCACTGCTGTTAAAAACACATTGTCTCTGAGAGATAGGACCAAAACCAGGTACCACCAGCACTTGACTTTGGGCAGGTGATTCAGCCCCTAGGTGCCTCTGCGAGCTCATCTGTCAAACCCCGAATACAAGCAGTATTTCAAAGGGCCTTTAGAGCCTTAAATGGAACAATGCACATTCGGTGAGCGTTAAGTCCTTAGTAAAATGTGCTCGTTATTATTATTGCTGTCACTGTTGTTGTTGCTGTGGGAAATCTCTTTTGAGTCATTATGCTTGGAAATGAGAACAAATTTGCTTGGAGGAGCTCATCTTTTCTCATCTCCCTTTACTCGGAGATTGAGCACAGGCTGCTGAATTCTTGTGGACCATTCGCCATCCAGCCCATTTAGAGGAGCTGAAGACAGAAGAGAGAGGACACAGTGCCCAGCCCCTCCTGTCAGCTTTGGAGTCCAGCTCATTGCATCCCTGAGCGTGGCGACTTTGCTCCCACGACAAAAGTCCAGGAGGCTAAGGTTGGCAAGAACATTCTCAGTAGGAGGCAGAGGAAAATCTCATAGGTTGACACTCTCCCTGGTTCCCCAAGCCAGTTTATTGTAAGGACAGAGGAATCCCTTCAGTTTCCTGAGGGCAAGAGGGGAATATCCCACCAAACAGGAAGTGATGATAAAGAAGTGTCTGTTGGGAGGTTGGGGGAGAGGAGAGTCCATACAAAACAATCTCACTCACCTCCAGCCGGTTAGCGCCCCATCGCACTATACAGTCTCAATAAACAACATGCTCACAGCAATGGCGGCCAACAGCAATGGCGGCCAGACATGTTGCTTCTTCACAACATCACCCGCCCCACAGCCACTCCACTCTCCTCAAAGTTTCTCCAGTACCGTGGGAAACCAGTTCAGTGCTTTCTCAACCCCTGCTGTACAGACCTATGGCATCTTTAAAGCATAGGGCATGGCACAGGAACACTTAAAAATAGACAATAAATCTGTATTCAATCCTTAATGCACCTACCCCTTAGGAAAATGCATATGGAACTTTTTTTTCCCTTCTCCCCAAAAACCAATTTAGCTGTTACCCAGTGTCATTGGATTTAGTAAGACTGCAAGCTGAAATCAGCTCGTTGGCACAGCTAAAGCTGGTCCTGCATGGGCTTCTAGGACCCAGAGTGCAGAATGAATGTATGGCAAGGGGCCTGTGTGGAGTTTTCTGTGAGCGTGAGAAATTTGCTTTCACTTGTACTGCTGCAGCTCCCCCCCCACCCCCACCCAACACACACACACACACACACACACACACACACACACACACACAGAGCAGAGTGCTGGAGCTAGGCCTGGTGCGCTGGTCCCATTTAACACAGAAGAGTGAGGGAACGAGCTCTGTGTAACCTGAGGAAGGGAAAAAAGAGAAACATGGCTATGCCTGTGCGCTTTGATGGCTTGTTCGTGCCGCTGCAATTTATTTTTTGTTGGCCACTGATTTTACTTCAAGGGCACCTCATCACGCGGGGTCTAGAGCCGCACAAATGAGACCTTTACTTCCGGCTAACACAATGGCTGCTAATGCACCCCATTCACCAGAGTCGGTATTGGAAAAACAGCATTATTTTCAAGATGCGTTTATATTCATTATAAAAGGGCATTTAAAAAAAAATCATGACAAAACTGTTTGGATGTCTTGAGGTTTTTTGGGTTTTTGTTTTTTGGTTTGTTTTTTTTTTTTCCTTATTTAAGGACTCTGCATTTTGGGCTAAGGGCCGTTAATAGTAGCCAGTCCTGATTGGCCAACATCTGTTTCTTTATAGGAACCTTTCTTGCCAAGTAGCTGGACAGCAAAACCCATTTGGTATTCATGGGAAGTACTTGCTGAACAATAATGACAATAATTGCCTCTGATTCTTGTGTTTACAACACTGCCAAAGTATCATTAGGGCCTTATTTATAGATAATAATGCTTATTAATCACAAGTATTTGAATTTTGGAATGTATTAGATTAATATTCTTTTGTACCTCAGTTCTGTACTAATGCTGTGAAAGACATTTACTGAATGCAACTCATTGGGAATGCTTATTTTGAGCTGCAAAATAATGTGTGTAATTTGCAGGTGAAAGATAAAGAAATTACATGGCTACCTCACAACAACCTCCACCGTGATCCACGGCCAACATGGAGAACTGGGCCCCAGCTCCAAAATGGGAGAGGAAAGCAGCCAAGGAAATGGCCCTAGAGGTGCTAGTCCCAAAAAATCTTGTAAATTCTCATGACAGGAGAGCTCCCTAAGAATAAGTTCATTATTCTGTTTGGCCATAAATCTTTGGTGGATAGCATCACTTTTTGGAAAAGTGTCTGAGGTGAGGAATAATTAGTGATTCTGCAATAATTTCACATGATATAAGTTCTTGGAGGCTCAAGGGAACAAAATACGGTCGGACGACTCAGGGCTATAAACAACTAAAGTACAATCTGAGGTCCAACGGCCCAGCTATGAAACGTCATTCATTTACTCACTGAATCTTTCTATAGGTTTAATTTCTGTGCAAGTGAACACGAAAGCTATTGAGCGAGTCCCTACCTTTAGGGGCATTTAGAAATAGGAATCATTAAAAATTTCAGAAGATGATCTCACTTTCCTAAGATTAAGACAAAGGATATCGTTTCAGGGTAATACAACTTTATAAATAAATACAAAGCATTACTGGCTCCTAATTTTTACCTGGCCACTCCCTCCCCGAGGTAATGCAAATATGAAATCAGCAATATTTTCCTTTTATCCAGTCTACATTTTTATTTGTTCTTGGAGTCTTCATGCTTTATGTGTTAGAACAATACTTCAGCGTGTTTAATTACACGAATGCAAAATGTAGTGACATAATTTTCCAGAAATTTTTGAGAAAGCAAAGCTTATTCATAGAGATCCTTACTTGCTATTTTTAAAATAATATTTTTTTTAATTACCAGTAATTAATGTTTACTAATGTTCTTTAGATTAAACCCAAATCAAGCTCTATCTCAGCCCACTGTACCAAAGACTACTTTAAAATAGACTGTGGGCCTGATTACCACCTACAATACATGACACTGCCCTCTCGTATTTTCTCGATTTTTGTTCCCCTCCACCCTCCAAGAAAGTAAAGGAAGAAAGTAAAAGGAGATCCCCTTTCAAATTACACTGAGAAAATCGCCCTCCCCAAAAGACCCTCGAAAATGTGTTCAGCAAATGTTCCCAAGTCAGAGCAGACAAGGAGACTAAGATTCCAGTTCATTAAATGTATAATGCTAACATTTTAATCCATTGTTAGATGTAAATAACTTGAGCGATCCCAGTTGGACTATTTAATGTTAATTTAAAATATTTTATAATATGTGTGTGTGTCTCCTCTCATGGGGCTCAGTAGAAAGGTGAACAATTATCCAATCAATGTACTCAGCCAAACCTGGCAAGTCAGGCCCCTCAACAGTTTTTATTTAAATCTGGTAAATACCTCAACCAGAGGGGTGCCCATTCAGGTGTGTGTGTGCTATCTCTCATTACATTGGTAGACTGAAGGCACAAGCAGTATCTCATAGAATTAGTTGCGATCTTACAAATTTAATCACTACAGAGAGCCAATCTAGACTGTAGACTGTTGAAATTTCGCTATGTCTTCTCTCCTTTTTTTTTTTTTTCCTTAATAGCTAGGCAGAAGGGAGAGCAGCCTGAATTCTCCAGATAATTAATTCAATTCTCTGATTTATTTTGCCTTCAGTAGACCTCGCCTGGTTCTCTCTTTAAAAGACGCTGGTAGTTGGGTGAGGAAAGAAAATATATGTTTTGAGAGAGCACAGATACATCTCCCCTCGATGGGTGTCATTGGTAGTGGCTAAACATTGGGGCTGGCTACCTGAAATCCCTCTCTGAACCTTCACTAAATTAGCCTCACCCAACTGCTTGCTTACAGACTTGAAAAGGAGAAAGAGAGAAGGAAAGGAGGGAGGCAGAGAGAAAATGGTTAGGCTATGAAGTCGGTGTTTAAATGTGAGGGTATTGAAAAGGTAATTCACTATGAAAAATGGTTTGAAAAATTGAATCTTGGATGCCTGTATTCTGGGGAGTTTCATTTGCTATATTACAGTTCTGTCTGCTGTTAGGCCACAGAATGCCAAAGTATTTATTCTTACAAATCTTCCTATATGTGTAACTTGAGCCTACTAAAATAGTCCTTCACCCACTTCATTAATTACATCGACAGAAAAGATTCTTTTACATTTTTGTAGTGAATGACTCTTGGTCCAAATTTTTGAATGAACGTTGTGCATTTTAAAATCATTACGTAGCCTGTGCCTACTTATATCACACCACGCCATCCCATAGAAAACTTTCTAAAATAAAAGGCTAATTTATTTTTGCAGTCGATTTCAAAACCCCATCGAGAGTAAAATGTTTTTACCTCTTTCCGAGCAATATTCCTCTTTTAAAATTTTCACTTGTGGTATTTCCATCATTTTAACGTCAAACTTTTCAAGAGATTAAGAAACAAACCTGAGAAAGCAGTTTGCTAAACTGATTTTTGTTTTCACAGGTTCACCACTAATATTTAGATACCACCAATGAGTTACCAGTCTTTGAAATAGTCTCTCTGAAATCAATAAGTGATAAATTACATGTGGAAATACCACCATAAATATTTTTATGTTTTTCGGTAAAAAAAATATGCATTTATACAGAGAAGCCAAAATAATATTTTATAATGT
Organism: Lynx canadensis; assembly: GCF_007474595.2. NCBI lineage: Eukaryota > Metazoa > Chordata > Mammalia > Carnivora > Felidae > Lynx > Lynx canadensis. The sequence goes on along the minus strand of NC_044305.1, from coordinate 54,960,666 downwards.
CAGTAGAAGCAACTCTCATTATGTGAGAAAGTTCTTCCTATCATAGTCTTCAAGAAAGTTTTAAAACTTTATCATTTTGATTCCTTTATCGACTGGGACAAACAGCTTTTAAAGTATAACATCTGGGTATGACATTTCTTTACGTTTGCTCGGCAAAAAAGTGTATTTGGATTCTTGCCAGTGTATTCATTCTAACTGTAATTCTTATCTTAACCAAAAAAAAAAAAAAAAAAAAAAAAAAGC